>NC_136959.1:67544508-67857008 GCF_032717465.1 Coenobita brevimanus | reverse complement strand
CCAATAAATTATAAACGTAATTTGATAACAACTCTGACTAACCGAGCCTACCATATTTGTTCAGATTATTTTCAGCTTCATAAGGAATTAGAGTACATAAGAAATATGCTTTATAACAACGGGTTCCCTAAATTCTTCTCTGACCTCTACATTGGCAAAGCTATTAACAAGTTACTATCCCCTGTGGCTCAGAAAGTTCAAACTGTCCCGAAACACACTATTTACTTTAAGCTCGATTACAGAGGTAAACATAGTTTCCACCTGAGAAACAAACTACGCAAACTACTCAGCTACACATTTCCACAGAGTTCAAAGTCATTTTCAGTACGAGAAAAATAGGTACTCTCTCCAGAATCACGGATAAAGTACCCATACACCTAGAGTCCTCTGTTGTTTACAGATATACGTGTGATAGCTGCCAGGCGTCATATATCGGAAAAACAGAGAGACATCTAAAAACATGCATACACGAACACTTAGGTACATCAGCTCAAACAGGCAAACCAGTCACTAAACCACCCTTTAGTGCCATCAGACAACACACACACGATCACCCTGTCAAACGAACCTCCTTCACGGTCCTTGCTAGAAGCCAGTACAGCTCTGACCTCCCCATCATGGAGACACTTTATACACACCTCTACAAACCTACTATCGGTGACAATAGTTCTTCTGCTCAACTGCTGTGTTTTTAAAGGTTTGAATGTATTCTTATCTTGAAATTTTACCTGAATGTTCTTGCTTTCACTACACTGGTTTGTGCATTTTAGTGTATGTTTTTATTTTTTGATGACTTAAGTAGGATATCCATTTGCCTTAGAATATTTCTTATTTTCAATGCAAAGTTTGATCAAAGACATAAATATTTTTACCACAGCTAAAATAAATTACTTATAGGTCTGATGATGCAATGAGATATTGCGAAACGTCACCATTAAATATGTTCCTACAAGCCCTGGTGTTGATATTCCTTATTCGCCTGCGCTTTCCAAGCAACCAGTCAGTCGACAATATATATATATATATATATATATATATATATATATATATATATATATATATATATATATATATATATATATATATATATACTTTCGTCTCTCCCTATAAACAGACTTGCTAGACGTAAACACTCGATATGAGAAAGGGAGAAGTAAAATCTAAATCTCGCCTTTTTAACCCTATGTCGTCTGCAGGCCCATCAGAGCATTTTTGCTACCAACGTGTGCTTTTATCAGCTAAATAGAACTATCATACCAATCACCTAACGAAGAACCCACTCACATAACATTCTCTCTCTCTCTCTCTCTCTCACACACACACACACACACACACACACACACACACACAAAGGTCAAACCTGACTAGGATGGTCCAGTATAAGGCAATATCGTCAAGATAGCCCTTCCTCTCCACCTATGACCCTATCATGTGTCACAGGATCCTATTTCTAGTCAGCTTAGGAGACTTTCTAACACATCGCCTGGGAATTTACTCGCTACTGCTTTCTATCGCATATTATGTAACTTCATCTTTTACAGAAGGCTTGTATATTGCCTTCACTGACTTTTTTCATTTTTAAGAGCTTAATAAAATCGTCTGGAGATATCAAGAATGTACGAAACTAAGGATAATCGAAGTGACGAGCTTGAATCTCGGCCTATACTCAAAAGTGCATATGTACAACAGGCTACTAGCAAGGACTCTTGTAACTTTTGTATCATTGTCAATCATCAATCATCATCATCACACTCTTATTCTTCCAACCTCCTTAAAGAAGCTCTCTTTACACTCACAATGTAAATTTACGTCCAAAACAACACCACATAAACCAAACTACCCAACTCGTATGCCGTTTGGGAAAGGATTATACACCCTCACTGGTTGAAATTTGGGTCGCATTGTGGACCTGCGAGCTGAATTTGGCAACCGGTGAAAGCAATATGATCCACCACGACATCAGTCCCACAAACAACCTCAAGATCCAAAATGGTGTCGTTATCCAGCCCCTTGTATTCGTATCTCTCCCTGGCGCCATAAACCGAGAGGGCATTACAGATGTGCCGTAGCGATAAGCCTTCACCTCTCACACCAACGCTTATCTCCAGCTTTAAATACTGAGCCGCTATGCAAATGACACATGAGAAGACCAATGTAAAGTCGAGTCCTGTCCAAGTTAATTAGTGTTATTTGCGCTTCGTGATGGATTATCCTGACATCAATTCCTTAAGATGGTGCTACTTCGTGCTGAAATAAAACAGATAAATATAAACTGTAATATCTGAGTTTACCCTTAACGTGAACAAAATTGAACATGCCCTTAATCATCTTGCACCACCCTCACCATCAAGCTCTTAATCGTCTTGCACCATCCTCACCATCAAGCTCTTAATCATCTTGCACCACCCTCATCATCCACCTCGTAAAGTACGGTATTGGCAGACTCCGACAAGTTTTAATAGTAATACATACGAAATTTTGATACAGAAAAACTATAAACTCGTAAATGCTTGTGGCGAAATAGGACAGACTCTCACAATTTCTCCCTTCTCCCTCACAATGCATCATCAACCCTTGCACTTCCTTACCCCACACACCGCCCCCTTTTATAAACCCCCATCCTCAAGCACATTCTCCTTCCCCCAGCCCTCTCATGCTCCCCGATAACCTTTTTGGTCGGGGTATGCTCATATAAGTCGTCCAGCTCATGAAATTAATCACGAACAAGCGGGTCACGTTTATAACATTTTGGTGCGCGTTTTTCAGCCATTTTCGGGAACAATGGGGCATCCCCCTCCCCAACCTCTGACTAATGGCAGCATGATTGAGGGTGGGGTGATCTCTCCCCCCTCCCCCATCTTTCCCAGAGAGAGAGAGAGACTGGGGTACATGCACACTTAAAATTGTGAATTCACTAGACAGACACCAAAGAAAAGAAACCTTGTAAACCACAAAGAGAGAGAGAGAGAGAGAGAGAGAGAGAGAGAGAGAGAGAGAGAGAGAGAGAGAGAGAGAGAGAGAGAGAGAGACTGGGCTACGAGTACACTTAAAATTGTTAATTCACTAGCACCAAGAGAGAGAGAGAGAGAGGTAACCTGCAACCACTGGGATGAGTTGCCGGCACGTAAATACCAGCCACTTTTTCACCCCACACATCACCTGCTTCCTGTTGCTCTTGTTGTAACCACCCCCTGCAACATGGACCACCAGGCCATTGCAAAGTGGGCCGCAGAGACCAACTAAAAAATAACAAGGAAAAGCACACAATATTGGTCAAAATCTCCATGACAACTGCAGTAAAATCGTCACAGATGCTTGAAATGAAAACCGCAGTCAATTAAACACAGAAACTAGTAAATGACAAAATGAATGAAACGATACACAACCAAAAACATCGACTACGAGAAATTTTATAAACCCGCAACCAATAAATCGAAACACATTAAATCAAAAACATACCATGAATAAACACGCTACTTAAAACCTTCATTAATTCCTCCTTGAAAGCTCCCCTTGGCTGAATAATATCGTGTGGTATCTAAGACATCCCTGGGCTGATGTGTTTAAATTATGGAAATCTTAACGTAGCAATAATCCAATATCTTCTCCGAATCATTGCACGAACGCTGAACCTTAATATCATACTGAATAATACATGATCTAATTTTCAGAAGCCAGAAATGTACACTTTAACGAAACGCATAAAATATTCGTCAGTTTCCCACAACCTCTTCTGTACGGTGGACGTATAATATTAAATCATATATAGTGTACCGTAATGAAGCTGGTCTTAGGCTAGTGATGAAAATGATAGCCCTTCGCTGTGACAGGAATCTTGGTTACTTATTGACTAGCTACACCGTATTTCATTCAGGACAGCACTACAAGCAGTTATTAATTCAAGAGAAATCCTAGTTTCAAAGGGTTAGTGTCAATTAACTAACCACTTATTTTATTTTGTAGTTTGGCTTAGTAAAATCCTACGAGTTAGAGGATTAACCGGTAACTGGCCAAGATCATTGTTACTCAATCTTCCTTCAATATGGAAGGTGTCAAGGAAAAGCCAAGGACGGATAAGCTAATGAGAAATGGCCGTATCTGGACACAATAAGCATCCATTTTCATGCCAACAAGGGCGTAGGCCTAAAATTACCCCCCCCTCACCCCCGACTTTTTCAGGAACCCCCTAATTCCTTAGGAGACAGCAATACTTTTTTTTTTTTTTTGCGCGAATGAACATTTCCCTCTTGTCAAAATGACATCCCTCACCTCTCTCTCTCTCTCTCTCTCTCTCTCTCTCTCTCTCTCTCTGAAGCGTATATGACACGTCAGACCTTGCACGATGATTTGCAGCAGCCACTCAGGGAAAAAAAAAAAATCAGTTTCGAAGGCCTAGGTGTTAACGAGCGACGAAACTGGGATAGTGCTCGTTTCGTGCCGCGTAGCAGAGCACAGTGCTTTGAAGTTTTACTGACCATTAAAATAACGAACATCTCTCTAACCTTTGGTAGCCTGAGCAAACTAACAAAAAACTATATCAGGAGCAGTTCAGCATATCCCCCAAAGCTAGGCTTTGGAACGAAAATAACAAGGTATAGGGGGAGAAAAAAACAGCAACCTCAAAGTAACCGCAATGTATCCGTTATGTCTTGCAAGTGGTTGGTTTCCAGGAAGAACTAAAGAACATATTGTCTATGGTATACTACAACTTGGATTCAAGTAGCCCTACTCGTTGACAGCCTAGGTGTTACTGCGTCTTGATTCATTCAGCCTAGCGACTGGCAGCCTACCGGTACTTCAGATTTGAAGAAGTAAAAAAGTCCCGAGTACTGCAGTAGTTATGGGACCATATAGAGCTTCGCTCAACTGGATCATCATGAGGACTTTTGCTAGTGATGCACTGTGAAAATCCTTAAGGAGCTAGTGAAGCACCTTGCGTGTAAAAATCCTCTGAGAGGTAAAATGAAGAACCACACGGGCTTTGCTAAAGTGAACCAAATTACGTATGAAAATCCTTAGGCCTGAGTGACCGGGTCGCTCCTAGCGATGTTCCCACATCTATAAACCGATGATACTGAACTCCGAGCTAGCCCCTAGCCTATTCTAGCCAATGTAAAAAAAAAAAAAAAAATCTGATTAACCTTCCTAAGTGGAATACCATACCCTCTGTCCGCGCGTTTACATGCAGGTACTGGCGGGCTGACGGATACAGCGATGACCAGCAGTGAGGAGCGCAGATGGCAGGCAGTCACGCTCCAGCCACCCTAATACGCTGGGGGGTGAGAGATCCTGCTTTTCTTATGTTTAGTTCACGCTTCAGCAGTACTCTCAGTAAGAATGTGCCACTGAGGTCATTACACAGCGTTTTATTGGCTCTACCACCCGTAAAAGTTAAACTATGAACTGTTTCGTTTTCAGAGTTTACTGTTCCATTCATTGCGACCAAGCACGTAACAGCGCCGGAAATAAGCACCGTTTCATAAATCTTAACACTAGACCAAATGACTGTCATACTCAACAATAACCATGTGGCTCTAATTTGTGGTTCCTGTCCTAATTAGAGATACCGGTACGCTACTCGCCACAAAACAACGCTAATGACAATAGGCTACAGAGACATTCTCACCACTGTATGGGATCTATGAAGTGGTTAGGAAACACGGTCTAAACCCTGCTTAAAGAATTTACGCACTGCTCTTTGCTTCCCTGGATGCTAGTGGACGGGAACTACGCCACTACAGACCACTTTTAACCACACTATTTCAGTTTGATACCGATCGCTTCTTTCAATATGATTACGTGCCGTGCAAGTTTAGACTCTTACCGGCAAAATGCATACCATTACCGCACGCAAGGCATGAGAGAGAGAGAGAGAGAGAGCCAAGAGGCCTTATTCTTAAGGAGGCTATGAGCTGGATGCTGAATAAAACAGGTTGGTCGCCAGTGCAATGCGGTACCGTACGTGAATCTACGTTAACTATTAAACATCCAGTTATCTTTACCTTAGGAAGCCTATGCGAGCAGACGGGGAACTGGGGATCCTGTCCAAATGCACACACTAATTAACGTTTTTACCATTATCTTACAGTATCCATTGTTACCACCACAGAATTGCACAAAATCTGGCTATTCACCACTTTCACAATGTAAATCGCTAACATTACAGGGATAGGAAAAACACAATTTTCGCAAAAGTAGCCGATATTATAGCGATAAGAAGTTGATATTAATAAGAAACGACGTACTTAAACCACGCTCGGCTGGGGGGCAAAGGGTCGATCGTATTCTCGTAGGTAAGGAGGTTCCCTACAACCACTTCCTTCTCAGTTTATTTCTGTATATGGCCGGCAAATATTCTCTCTACTTAAGTCATCTATGTCCTTATTCACACACACACACACACACACACACACACACACACACACACTCAAATGGTACAGACGAGAATACTGAAATAAATCGGTAAAGATGAGGTGCATGATACCTCTTAAACTGACGCGAATAACAGCACAAGGATTTCTTCTCGTAGATTAAGGAGGCTTCGTGTCACCTCTTCCGTAAGCAGTTCATTTCTGCCTGTCACGTCAATATACTCTGTGCGTTACTTGTCCAAACTTTGTCGGCAATGAAAAGATACAACTTGCCTAGATATCACACAAAAGAACACCAAGGTAGCCTATACCGGTACTATAAAAAAAAAAAAAAAAAAGGCAAAGTGCCACTAAAGATTAAAAAAAGAAAAAAGCCTCCTAAGCCGACAATAACACTGACCAAACAGGGATTATGGTAATAAATGAAACTGTTGAAACTGCTGAATGTACACAGCGTCCATAATTAAACCCACGTGAATATTACTGATTAGTCTAAAGATATGTCTGGGTTTAGACAGTTTCTAGACATTCTGATTCGTATCGTTAAATTAAAAACAGCAGGGTAAAGTGGCTGACTGGTACTGTAATTACCAAAAGACGTCATCGTACTCAATGGGTTATCAGTGTTTATCATTAACTCCTTGAACTGCTACACTGCTGTAGTGTTTATTGACTTGTATACGCAAGATATTTTACACAAGCCAACACCAGACGATTCTGTTCAGGTGAAAGAAACCCCAATAATCAGAGGTTTCAGATGCTGCTACGTTTGCCTAAAGGTCAATCACACACCGGCTTTTAATCACACGTGCACTCACACTATCGTTGCCAAATCAGAGATTTTTATGACTACCGGTACTCTAAAAATTATTCTTTTCATTTGGCCTAGCGAGAACTGAGATGTTTACAGTGCTCTAGCGACAGACTGGTATGATTTTCCATAACTGTTGGCGATTTTAAGGAAATTCTGATGATTAGAGACGTTCTAAAACCTCTTGAGGTCAAGCTTAGCTGTCTAGGCTAAGTTTATCAATTTTGGTAATTCTGACCCACATTCACCTGTGCTAACCTCACACCTACATCAACCTCTTCCAACTTGACTTTCTAAGATGAGAAAATCACAAGCACATTCCTTCTTAGTACAGAGATGACTGGCGGGAGTGCTGACATACTATATCCCTGTACTCCTACAATTACGTAGCCTTATGAATACGTAGCCATATGAATATATTAAAGTTTTAACACTGACTCCAAACCATTAAACTGTTGTAGTAGTTGGATTGGTCATGAAGTAAAAAAACTATATATATATATATATATATATATATATATATATATATATATATATATATATATATATATAAATGACACAAAGTTCCGAGATCTTCCGAGTCCAATAACTCCCACTATAGTTTGGTTTGGTTTGGTCTGACGAACGACCCATGTTGAGTTCTAACTCACGCACTTTTAGAGGTCTGCGGTCTTATTTCACTGTCAATAACTGAGAAATACTTCATAAAACACTTAAATTTCGCTGTTACCGTTGGTCTTCCTAGGTGTAATTTGTGTAGGCTAATAAACAATGGATGTAACTCGAGTCATTCATTAACCCCTGCAGGGCTGATTCTTTGTACGATAGTTTATCTCCCACTAGCCACTGTTATGCCACAGAACCAATGTAAACAATACCTCGTAATAATGGGGTCCGCAGTGTGGCTCGTGCAGACCTTCCTTGTGCCTCAAACTGTGAGGTCTGCAATTCGACGAGGATTAATATTCCGCCAAAATTCAGTGACTCACCATCTCAGCAATTTGACGTAAGTTACGATTTAAGTTTTTCGTCATGACCGATACCTACTACTACATGATATCGTAGTTAAGGAAGTCTCTGTAAACTCTGAAAGTAATGGCACAGTGTGTACGGTAACATCCCTAAGTTATTACGTGCAGGTGTCTGTGTTAAAATCTCCCCGGCATTAGTTATTACACGTACTACCTGCAAAAATATCTGCGTTAACATTCATTACTACTACGGGTCCTGTAAATTGTCAGGGTTAATATTCCCAATCTTGGCCTGGGCTACCCCGTACATGGGTATAGATTTAAACTGTCAAAGTTTACGTCCCTTGAATAATAGGCTATCACCATACACTCAAAATTAACGTCCCAAACCAACTAAGTTAAACGTAAATTGTCATTTACGAATTACTATGACAACCAGAACTTACCATACTGCCAACAAACTACCATTGTAAACGTCCTTAAACTACTAAGTACCGGTATACATGACTATCGTAAACCAAAACACCAAAACAAAAAAATAACGTGCTTTTAATATCAACCACAAGTTACGCAATAGAAGCCTCGTCAATTGCTGGCAAGGCTGAGGCAAAAACATGACTGAGCCACAATAGATAACACGACCCCAGTAACTAGCCTACCATCAATACAAACCGGTCGTGTGTGTGCGTGTATGTGTTCCGACCTAGTACAATTCACTGCCTTATGTCTTATAGGTAGGCTGCTAAATCATTACTTGGATCTAATAAAATTAAAACCGGAAACCACAGTAATATTCAATAGCCCGGTGTGAAGGAAGGAATTGGTAAGCTGGGCAACATTTACGTAAACATCAAGTTCCTATTAAAAGGCCAACTTGGATACTCTTGTTTAAAGGGACAGTCACTCTTGGATACTCCTGTTTAAAGGGACTGTCACCCTCTACGTAATCGGCAATTTCTCACGTCTTGATTCCCTGGCATAACGCTATCCCACCCCCTTGAACTAACTCGTATTGTTATATTTGTTCACTCTTAAAAACTTCCTTACGTTGTGCCGTATGTGGTCGTAGTTAAAACCAGTTTCATAACTTTTGCATCACGTATGAAACGATGTATCCCTTTGGTTGGCCTTCTGCGACAACGTTCCCCGTGTTGGGACTTGCACTAAATGGCATGTAAAGAAGCTACATTAAAAAAATAAGCAAAATGTCTGACTGTAACTGCCACATAATGCTATTACGAATACTAGTGTTCCGGTCCTAGTAAGAGGTATTGCTGGCATTCTTACTAACACGACTTTTCTCATCAAAGCAAAAATGTACTGTATGTTCGCCAGTTTGGTTAAAACTTCAGGGACGAGACGCTCCCACCTGCTTGAATCAATCGTTTGGTGGTAACCAGATAAAATTCATGCTTTCAGTTCACTGAAATAGATTACAAGATACAATCATCTGCAAAGGCAACTACAAACTGCAAAAACCTGCCATACAAAACTTACCAATATAATGCTATTACAATTACCTAGCTGGACAAACCTGCTGCTGCTTAACATTCAGCTAGGAGTTCGTTATCTTATTCTGGTTACCTCGTGATAATCCAACTCATTAAATGGTAACCCTGCCAGATCAAGGGTTGGAATCTTTAAACTACCTAACATTGCTTGGCCTGACAACAGTGCTCGTCCGAGAACAGCTTGGTCGGACATTAACATCTAACATAACAAACACCATGTGCAGGACCTTGCCAATTCATAAATATCCAGTTTGACATACCTTATTAAATCCGTGACATGATTCCAACAGGTAGCTGGGAATCCTTATGCCACCCAACCCGACTTCACTTCACTTCTGCCATCCCCACCCAGTTTTGTAAATTACGGTAATATCCAACTATATATCTTCTAGCTGAAATTATCAAGGTTCCATTAGAATCGGAGGTACATGTCTCACTCGCACTGTCACATCTCAGCAACTACGTCCCTTCCTACCACTGCGCTTATCTTGACTGGCGCTGTTTGCCATACTCAGCGTAGACCCATGATGCTGCCAGTGGTTACCAGGAAAATGTTGTACTCCCAACATTATGATGAAAAGTATTCTTGTTATGCGTTGTACCAATGTGTAAAATTTGTGTTTGTATGCTGTCAGAACAAATATTTAGTCTCTTAAGTTAGTTTAGCACTCCCATCAATTACTTTTGCATTGCATCGTACGTCCGCCAGGTGCATTGCCTTGAGGTTCCAAACAATCACTTGCACTAATTTTGTAACAATATAATGCACTGACGTTAAAAGTTATTTATTTATTTATTTATTTTTTTGATCAGGCTACTAAGATGTGAAAGAGTAGGAGGGAGAGTCCATCTATCCATCAAGAGAGATCAGGGCCATTTTTTTTTTTTTTCAAGCCATTATTAGAAATCAAGCTTCTAATCCATAAAACACTAGCTTATACTGATGCCAATACAGGGATTCCTCACAATATATGGCATAATATATATTGATTTAATGTGTTCCTAAATTGTATAACTATGGAGCAGATTTTGAGGATGGTTACTGCATTGTTTTGAGGCAAAAAAGATAATTCATTATATATATATATATATATATATATATATATATATATATATATATATATATATATATATATAAAAGGCTACTTACCTTAGATCGCTGCTTATTCTTACTCTGGACTAGTCAATAAAGGATCTTCAACAATTTTTAACGAATAAGCGGTAAAATATCACCGTATATTTGTCGCATTTTTCACGTTCTTATTTGTCCTGGTTGTGATGTTTCACTGATTGATTAGCTAATAAAAATAAATGATCTTAAATTAATATGCTCAAGTTTTGTCATTACAGCCTCTGCTATCACAGCCTTGTGCACGGGCTATGAAGAATTGTTAATAAATTTTCATGTAGCTAATGTATATAATCATATTTTCTATAAATACAACAATAAGGCCATAGTGCCAATGCGATAACTGAATAAGTAAATACAACTGCAGTGAACAGCTAAGCAGAGAATATGAAAGGCAGAGCATAGCAAGCGGTCTACATTTTAATGTTATATATTTCAGCTATTCTTGTGAAGGTTTATATCCAAGGGGTGGTTGGGGTTTATTGCTCACGTAATGCCACTCAGGGATGAGTGAGGTTGGTCACTCTCATCTTAAATGTCAGGACCAACTGCCTAACCCCGGGCTCCTACGCTCCTCATGGGGCAACGTAGGATTGGATGATGGATGGATGGATGAATTAAACTGCAATGCAATCTCCTAATCATCATCAATTCTGCAATGTTCTGTATTCTTTTACTCTTTCATATGCTTGGTATCAAGGTGATAATTACTATTAACTCATTAATTGCAACCACAGACTGCCAGTTCCTTCCCCAACCCACTTCCCAAGGGAAAAAAAAAAAAAGTGTAAAAGGTGTTAAGCAAACATTAAGAGGGCTAAAAGAGAGATAAACAATGAGCATTTTTTATTCAGCTGAAATAAATGTTATAAAGGCTTCAGTACTGTACCACTGTCACCTGTCAGGCTATCATGGAGTCTTACACTTTAATGCATTTCTTGCTGGCACACTACTTGTGACATTATAGGTTGTAAGTGTTTGCCTCCTCTGGGAGAAAGAAGTCAATCTAGTCCAATTACAGTAATCTAGAGAGTATTGATGAAGTGTACATTAAATACAGTATATTACAGACATGCAGTAGGTTCAATAATAGCATATAATTTATGTAACATCTTTCATATACAATCAAGTAGTGATGCCAGGAGTGTTAATACAAAATAAACATTTTCTATATCAATGCAACAAGTAATTCTTGCTTTGCAAGACTGGCATGATATATCCCAAGCTGATAAACTGTTAAACGTTATGCCATATATTCATATTTGAATATTATACAAATGAAATGCAATGACGTACGTACAAACTATAACATTTATGGTATTTACAAGTTTAAAAAATTCTAACCTGTACATGACAAGCTCATGGTTTTTCATGGTGTATTATTTACAGTGATATGCTTCTAAACAACACTTAAAAGGACATAAAATCACAGCACTGTTCATTACCCTTCTCATGAAACCAACACTATTAATGTCCACACAGCATATGCACACCGGGTGGCGTCTCCAACACACACACATCGTCAGCATCACAGGATGTAAATGAGACAAGAGCAATGTCTTTAAACACTACTACACATGACTCTCAAGGACAGGATAGAGGGCATTCAACGCTGCCTCCTGGACACTGAGTCGTCGGTGCAGATTTTCCTTATCATCCGTGAGGTATGGGAGAACCAACTGCTGCGGTCTGGAGAGGTCAGGTGACGATGTGCGAATGCGTTCATGAGCCAACCAGGCCTCAAGAGAGCGATCTGTGTTAAGTCGCTCGTCTGCCACCAAGGGTTGGAGTCGCTCCCATGCGGTGAGTCGTGTGGCACGAGATTGGCTCCTTCCACCCTCGCCACTATTAACCCAAGCCCATTTTGCCAGATCCTTGGTACCTCCCACTGTGTGTCGCCGCTTGATTGGTCCACGATGATTCATTCGCCGAGTGCCACTCTTGTTCACCTTGCTGCCACCACCACCATACACTCCATTGGACGGCTTCATGGCACTTGGACCAGTCTGACTTGTGGTATTCTGTTCAAACTTTTCTTTAAGTTCTTTAACATTATGTCTCCTGCTTCTGAGGTCAGAGGTGCGTCTCACTGAACTAACACCACTGTCCTTCGACTCTAGTTTCTTGGATGGATCTCGGGATCTTTCTGTACTTCCTGGAAGATCTGATCTTTTCATTTCCTTTGGCTTTTTCTCACTAAGGCTGTCTTGTGTGTCTGTGCGCTTAAGTTCACGAGCCCTTTTCTCAGTCTTCTCTTTTAGATTGTTTTCAGTTTTTTCAGATTTAGTTAATGAGTCAGACCTCTTCACCTTAACTTCTCTCTTCCCATCCTCATTTTTGTTATTATTTTCTTTATTTGACTGTGTACTGTCATCGCCCTGTAAGGAAGTTCGTACCAAATTAGAATGATCTAAACAATCACGGTAATGACACAAATCAAGATAAAAAGAAAGTTCATATCATGTACGTAATGATTAGTCTCCTCACCCCATGGGTGTAATTTATGCTTTATTCTGGATAATACCAGATACTGTAGTTTTATCTGGCTGAGAAACCTGTTGGTTGATGGGTCTATGAAATCTCCATTAATCCTTCTGCTCAAGGAAGCAGTTTAAACTCTATTATGGTTAATGCTAGACAATATTATTCAGTAGCTATACGGAGAGACCCTGAGTTGAAGAGGTTTAAACTCAACCTTAACTTCAACTGACCCTGATCTCTACAACAAGCATCAGAAAACACAAATTCAATAAGTTCTATAATACGGTACTGAAGTAACTCTCTAAAACAGGCAACACAAAACTCTCTAAAACAGGCAACAGAAAACACAAATACAATTTCTACAATACTGTACTGAAGCAACTGTTTTGTCAGTTCAAATACCTATGAAACTCTGATTTCTTGTGAAATACACAATTCTGTTTCACAGCAATAAAATCTCTGACTACATCCAAAATACATTTTTCCACTAAATCCACATATTTTTGGTCAAATGGGAAGTGCTTCCTTTTTCATTTTATACATTAAATGAATGAAACAGACAGTGCATTATTTTTTTTTTTTCCTTTTCTCACTCTCACTTTGCACTGTCTATTGCAAACCAGGGATCTTTGCTTCATTTATTAAGATGGCTTGTCCCTTGATCCAATTATTTCTCTAATATTTAGATGCTTCTACCACTGATTCAGTTATATTCTTAAGAAATATTGTATGGAATATTAGTTATTAATGAACTACTGATGAAGTAGATCTTAGGTATAACAATTTTTTCAAGTGTCAGGTTAAATGAGCTCTGATCAAGCAGTTAAAATACAGAAATGCATTTTCAACCTCATTAATACAACAAAGAGCTTGCTATCTGGTTGCTTAATCCATAAAAATATCAGTACAAAAAATGGCAAACCAGAGAGGGATTGGGGATAGCTCTGTGTATGTAAGGCTTGGATGGTGGTCTAAAGAATGTTGTTAAGAGTTTTTATGATAGTAGTGAAGCCTGTATAAGTGCAGGTGGGTTTAAACCGGTGGTTTAATATTAGTGCTGAAGTGAGACAAGAATATGTGATGTCCTCATGGCTGCTCAGTACTGTATATATCTACATATAGTATATATGGATCAAAACTGGGAATAGCACCGCTACTATTTTAATAGTGATGGTGGGAACGCCATTACTTTTTTTAGCCAGTAGTGGAACTGAGAGCGCTGCTATTTTTTGGCTGTACTCACGCGTTACAGCGTTCCTCGCTACTCATGTGACGAATACAGGTCCAGAGTCGGTGAGTACATACAGATATGCCGACGGTTTGGTTGTATTTATTAATGACAAAAAATAATACTTTGGTCAATTCGGTCAATGATGTTTGTTCTACCGTACATTACACCAGTAGTTTATTAATTATTACTGTATTTATTAGTAATGTGCCATAATTAGACAGGAATTTGCTACAGTAATTATCGATCATTTAAATTAAATAAAGATAAGTAAGGATGTCAGTTAGATGTAGGCAATGCTACACACACACACACACACACACACACACACACACACACACACACACACACACACACACACACACACCTCTAACTATCCCCATCTCTAAATCCTGGTCTCTCCCTCACACTCTCTTTCAGACTAATTCTTACTCACTGTTATTATTTCGTAACAGTATGTTACTTGTTTAAAGTAATGGAAAAAAAACATTGCTATTGTATAAATAGCCTTTAAAAGAAAACCTCAATTCATTTTTACTTTCATTTTCATACCTATCTTAAATAGGTATCACTGAAAATATAATAAATCTATATAATTTGTATAAATGGTAGGCCACATTTTTTTGCCTTTAATTTAAGTATGTTACTTTCAATAGGTAAACTAGGTAACAGTGTAAAAGAACATTTATTACATTATACAGTCAATAGCTTTTTCCTGTACCTTTGGTTCTAAGCTTCATTAAAGTGACACCGACATGTATATGATGTTTTTTTTACTTTCAGTATAAGTATATACTGACATTACTGGTACACAACATAACCACTCAGACTGACTAATATTATCAAAACAGTATATAATGTACTGCTATATCACAGACTTTTGTCGACCTTTCCTTCGTGTACATTTTTCTTATCCAAAGTAGCAGGAGTGCCCCTACATTTCGTATCAAGTAGCAAAACCAGTAACGCCACTACTGTTCGAGCTAGTAATGGGAATGGGAGCACCACTACTTTTTATTAGTAGCATTCCCAGCACTGATATGGATGAGGCTATGAGTAAAAAAAAAATGAATTATGAAGAGAGGAGTCAGGATAGTAACGGACAAAGAAGGGTGCAATATCTTAAACTGGATGTATGCCACTGATGCTGTAATACTTGCTAAAATTGAAAGAGAGCACTGAAGACTGGTGACGAGATCTGCTGTAGTCTGTGTCATCCTTTGAGGTACAGGCAGAAAGAAGCAAAGTGATAGTTGTTGAGATGTGATTCTCAGCGATATTCTGGTGAATGGGCAGACTTGAAACAGTATGGGAATATAAGTACCTGGGTCCAGTAGCAGAAATGAGAGGTAAATTTAAGGGAAGTGGACAGTAGTGACAGGGATGGAAAGTACAGCAGAAAGTGTTTTAACAGCCCTGAAAGACAGTGACACAGGGAAGGAGAGAAGCTAGTGTTATGAAGGCCTTGACAATTTTATATATGCACTTCACACACACACACCAGTCAGAAAAAAAAAAAAAATCCTACTACAAAATCTCCAGGACCATTTTACAGATTTCACCCATCTCACCTGTAAGTCAGTATTGGAAGGGCTGCGTGGGTTCGTACGGCGGCGGTGAAGCGAGGGGTCTCTATAGAGACGGCACGAGGAGGAGCTGCCTCTGGAGTGATGGGACGGCTCAGTGGGGGGTGGGGAGTCCTGGGCTGGAGGAGAGGTGGATTCCTGGGTAGGGCACATGCCTCCCCCAGACACCACCAGGCCAAGTGGAGACTCCTGTAAACTCCTCATCTTCTCTTCAAATGTGGCAGTGATGGCGCTTAGAAGGTCACTGCCTGCAATATAAGAATGTTACTAAACTTAATATATGTCTGGGTAACTGACAGCATTCATTAGCAATGTCTGGGTAACTGACAGCATTCATTAGCAATGTCAAAGAAAAGCAGCATCTTTATTGACAGCAGTATTTAATGACTGCAGATGAAAGTAACAATCTATCTGAAATTTGATGTCATGTGACATTAAGTGCATTGTTTCATTCTATTACAGTGTTAAAGACCACACAAAGCAACTTTATTATATGTTAAGAAAATTCATGGTTTAGTGATTATGATATCAATCTTCACAGCTTTTAAAGTATTAAAAAAAAATTACAAACACCAATCAACTATGCTCTACAGTGCCAAGTATCACAAATAATTGGACAAATAACGGAATGCCAGTAATCATCATCAATGTTGCACACATATGGCCAATCAAGACTAAGGCTACCACAGCACATTTAGACAGCAAGAGTGAAGCGTTTTCTACTCCTACTCTCACCTTCCTCGCCTACACTTTAGCATACTGAATATTAGCGAAGAGGCCCTTGGCAGCCCCCATTAGCGAGGCCCTGGCAACATGTGGTGGTTTTTCTACCACTACTGTGGAAAGTTCACATGGAGCTGTAAAGGCGATTTTGGATTTGACATCATCTAAGCCTACAATGGTCACTTTAGCTTAACTGGTCCATATCTCCCACATTCTACAGAAAAATGTAGTAATACAGTATAGAAATAAGCAAAGTTCTGGAGAATGTAAGGCTGAAAAAAGCAAATGGCTTGCAGCTAATGGAGCAAACCGAGAAATGAAGAGGAGAAAAAGACCTTTTATTTACTTTATCAATAAAATTTTCTTAAAAAGGGCAGGAAAAATGGTCCAGTTACTAATGAACCAAAAATCATGACATGAGAGCTACATAAGGGAAGCATAACTTAAATAAGAATAATATATCCTACTGGATACCAAACAATACAAATGCAAAAAATAGGATAAGGTTTAGCCTAAAGCATAATACTGTATTGCATAACTTTGTGGTAAAAATCAGACCTCAGAAATTCCAAAAGTTACTTCTTGAGTAAACTGTCAGCTGAGAGATGGAGGCACTTAAGAAATATTGGAACATGAAGCAGACCTGAACAGCAGCAGGTAGTGAAAAAGGGAGAGAGAGAAAGATAATTACCAAATGAACAGACACAAATCTTATGGCATTTTTACATTCAATGGTGTAATACAAATAATACCATACACAATTTTATGAGACATATATTGTACTAAGGCTTTCATGACTACTAGATATCAATGTTGTGGCTCATAACACTACTGATACACTGTCCTAGAAAATTTGTAGGGCAGTTGGCAATGGTAAATTAATATCCCAGCCTTTTCATTCAGCAATGATGTACCTCTATGTTGCAGCATTCCCTTCTCCAAAATTCCTCAGCACTACAATTTAAAATTCATAATACAGTATACAGTACATATGTTTCAGCAAGTCACAAGGACAACAACTTAAAAGATATCTAGCATCCCATTGCCTACTCATCATATGCATATTTTCCCCTACCATTACAAGTACTGCACCTACAATAGGGGAATAAAAACAAAAATACCAATACAGTATCCTCAAAGGACTAAATGGGCACTGCTCCCTTATCAATCTGAATACCTACTACATTATGTATTTACTGAGAGCAAAACATTCTACAGTAACTATGAATTACTAATGAAGACTTATAGTACATCAGTCTGAAACCTTTCTATACTATTTAACATTCATAATACTGTCTGATAATTCTGAAAACAGTTGATATATAACATGAAAAAGTGATGGAACCCATTATTTTTTCCCATGGTGATGAATACTGGCTTACGGATGAAAATGAAGATGATATGTGAAGAAACAGTCTCGCCATAACAATTCATGCCACATACAGTACAATATAACAATCAAAAGTGCAGTTACCAGCCAACAACTGACTTTTGGTGAAAACCCAAGCATTTTATAAGATTACTATGTACTGATAAAAATGCAGATCCATATAGGGAAAAAAAAAAAAAAAAAGTCCTGATCATTTTTTATATTTAGCATAAAACTGGTACTAGTTGTATCAAATGATAAAACCTGAACAAATGTAGTCTCCATGGTGACCTGGGGTAATATTCAATACAGGTACATTTTATGATAATGATGACTAAAATATGATATGTAATCAAATAACTTCCCTAAAACTATTATCATGTAAACTCAAAACATTTGATTGATCTTTCATCTGAAAGAAATACAACAGAATCCCATAATTAACCATAATCAACCTTTTCAATACAAAATCAAATTATTAACCATCTCACATCATTTTGTTATGATCTTACTGAAAAACTGATTGCTCGCATACAAACTAACTCTGTTTTATGATCAGCCAATTTGCAACAGTTCACTTATACCACAATAAGATTTTATCACTATTTTTCAATATATGATTGTTCTTTTCACAAATCTGATCCCCTATGAAGCCTCACTGGTTGGTAACAAGCAAGCCTACAGTCTTCTGTCTGTTCCAAGATGGCCTTTGACCTCCATCACTTCCAGGAGTGTCAGTGTCAGTGATCGAACATCTGTGGGTAATTATTTACGAAACGGGCGTGCTGATTTCACCTACAGTATACTGTATTATAATAAACTCATTATCTCAAGGTAAGTAATTCTGATACAGATGCAACACAGATAGTTGACTGCAGAGTTATGACTGCAGGAAGTGACTCGGAAAAGACAAAATATACCTAATTTTTGGTATTTAAGGAAGCGTCCAGGTCGCCCATGTCATGTGTTTATCAACAATCTCTCCGACTGCCTGCGTTACCAATCATCACTCCAACCAGATGCATCAGTATATCAAACATGCTCAAAAATGCACAAAAGAAAACACTAATAACCATGTCAAAGGTATGGAAAAGTTAGTGATTTAACCAAACCTAACCTAATTTAACTTGGCCTAAGCTAACTGGGGGGCTGTGCCCCCCCAGACCCCTCATATTTTTAACCTAACCAAATCCATCCTAGCCAAACTAAACTTCCCCTGAAATTGGGATTGCCATGAAATATTACACTGGAGATCTAAAACCCATCAGAGCAAAATTCAACTCAGTGGGAACCTTAAAAAAAAAAAAAAAAAAAAAAAAAAAAAAAAGCAAAAGGAAGTGACACTGAAGATCCTGGACATGCCATACAGAAACTATGCCAAAGTAAAACGTGCGATTGCAGCGTTTGACCTCCAGTTTTAAAATTAAAAAACATGCGTTAGGAATGTTTAATATGGCGATCTCAGAGGAATATTAATGCATCCAAAATCCTAAATAACAGCCTTCAGAGGTACGTTTTAAATAATCCCCAGTAGGTATGGTAATCAAGGAGAGGTACCAATTAACCTCTGAAAGACCCATTTCAATAGACAATATGGAAAGGCCACGCCCATCTGGTAAATAATTACCCAATACTGTAGTGTGGTGCTGGAAAAAGTAGCCAGTTAAGTCCAATGCAGTGAAATAACTACCAGTTTAGGCGAACTGGAAGTCAGTTTTATACTTATGTTGTGTAACTAACCATTTAGAAAAATACTACTGAACCCATATTATGATGGTCGATTGTTTATCAATAGTCATCAGATAAGTTTTCCTGCAATGCATCCCAACTGTAAAATGACGTTTGCCTATACCTACAAGCTATTTCGAAATTTACCAAAGTGTTTAACCCTTTCACATTGGGTGGCATATGGACGTGCCACTAAAAAAATGTGTATTGCCATCAGGTGGCACATATACATGTTACGGACTTTTTATATTTGCATGTCAGTACTGGAGGCCCAATAATGTTTTATGTATCAGGAGGTGGCAATACTGAGGCGTTGCCATCATGGGAGCACTATTCTATTGTCTCTTATTTTTGTCAGGTGCCAGAAGTATTCATCGGGTACCAGAAGTTTAATGTGTCGAAGCATGTGGTACGAGACGTTTCCGCTGCCACAGCAGTGGAAACAAAAGTATTAAAGTACCGGTACTGTATTTTGTTTTTACACAGAATTTTTTTTTTAGGTTTGTGTGCATGTAAAAAAGAACTTTCATTCTGCTTATGTCGTGTACAGGTGCATTAAAAAAAAAAAAAAAAATTGAGTTTACCATTATACCAAATGACATAAATCTAGCAATGGGGGAGCTCCAGTATAAAAGTTTTTGACAGCTCAATAAAGAGGTAATTATTATTGCTTTTTTTTTTTTTTTACATTAGGTTCAAAAAATCATTTTCCTCAGAAAATCATTGTCTATTTTTTGGTGTGGAATATTTTATTTAAAAAATTTCTCTTTAAATATCTCAAAACACCCATGTGTGGGACATCCAGCCAAAAAAACACCTTTGAGGTGGAAGGGCTAAAGTTTATGAGTTGTGCATCAGTAAGTTCTGGCCTACTTCAACCCATCCGCAATCCACCCCATCAGTCACATGCACTAAATTCTGTTCAGAGATGTGCGGTCACTACCAACCACACCTATGAGCATATCTCATGCTCAGTCTTTTCATCCCATGCATGTCACTTCATGCCAACATGTCTCCCAGTAATAAAGGTACAGGTATACCCTGGTTTAATGATGCAACTGGTTAAGTAAAAACCCATCACTGGGCGGAGTATCGTATCTTGGGGTAGATTTAACATGTAAAGTATAGGGATGCATTTTTGAGCCCTGGGTTTCCTCCCAACCAAGTCCTAAACTCAGCCAAATTGGTCCAAAAACAGGTTTCTAGCTAACCTAAAGCTCCAAATAGCTTAAAACAAGCTAAAGTAAGCCTAAAAGCAGTTTATAACTCACCTAAACCCAAAAATAAAATCTGAAAATCATCAAATATAAGTCTGGAAAAAATCAAACTTGATAAACTGTACCCCAAAATGACAATGTTCACCCCACCTATGACTAAAACACATTAATCTAAGTCTAAAAACAGTTTATAAATCAACCTAAACACAAGATTTAAATCTAAAATATGAAAATTGGGAAAAAAAATAATAAACACCCATCGTTAAACCGGGGTTTGGCCATCGCCAGGTGGGGTATGGTGGTATTTCTACCCCATTGCTAAGCTGGGGTATCACATCTAGTGTTATCGTATCTTGGGGTATACCTGTAAATACTCAAAATCTGGACATGGTCCATTGGAGTTAAAGTCCAAGGAATGGCTGGGGTTCAGTTCTCATACAATGCCTCACTCACTAAAATGAGTAGTCTAGAACTGGTCCCCGACACTCATGATGGAGCAAAACAGGATTGATGTTGAATGTACGTCTGTTGGTAATGAATGCTGGTGGTAACTTCAGTTTATCTCACACAGCTGACTGTTACTAACCTACAGTATATTGTTACCATTCATATTTTAGGACAAATAATGAGCAATAACTTGTAACACACATGCATCAGCAACTGGAATAATGTACTGATTAAAAAAGTGCTTGAAATGTGTATCCATAAAGTGCACATCAAAAAGATATGTGTATACTGGCAAATCCACTACAAAGGCAACATTTCTGATAGATGAGTCAAGCTGGGAAAAAAGAACTGTGAAAATACCTTTGACAGACACCAATGGAGCACACTGTTTTACAATTTATGCACCTTCCCTACGCAGTGAGACCAGCTACACAGATTTTAAATGATTTGCCTCAACCTAGACCACACGCTGAGGACAAAAGAGTACGTAAAGGTAATGCTCTGTTCTATGCTCAAAATCATAAAAGGAAGTTTCCATGCCAAGATATTTTTTGATGAATTAATCCAAGAACAGAATGAAAATCAGCAAAGCAAGACTTTAACATCAGTGAAAGATCATTCTCCTGAACTGTGCAATGCCTGTCTGTTGGGAGCTTTGTGCAATAACTTCAGGTGTAGCTTTGAAACTCAATACTGACTCAATAATCAAGGAGAGAAAAGGAAAACAAAGACAGGTACAAAATAGTTAACCACATGTACCCAAAGAACAAAACATAAGACAATGTAAACATCAAGTCAGAATAATGAAACAAATATGTTAGGTATGCTAAGGAATGGGACACAATCACTTGTTTATTACTGTAATGGGGTAAAATTAAAAAGGAAACTTTAAACCTTTTGTGCATTTGGATGCACTACATTTATGCTAACACAAGTTTATTTTAGCCTGCAGATCAAAAATACTTGCAGGGGCAGGGGTAACTGATACCGCTTTTAATACTTTGCCAGCCAGGGATGAACTTTATCAAAACATGATCATTTTTCGGTCCCATAAATAATATCCTAAAGGTGTCCACTGTCCAGTAAAGAGCTAACATAAAATACTAAAATTGGAAAACTAAGTCTTCACGGCCATTTGAGAACAAGAAAAAAGTTGTTGGGCAACTGATATTACAAAACAGGACAGCACTGAATCATCCTTTTATACTGTACTACATGAAAAGTATGGAAGAATCAGAATAACTGCAAAGACAGACAGCCATGAAGTAAAAGGACTGATAGATTCATACATACACAAACTGTACTATGTCAGGTAAAATACATTTCTACAATACTACTCATAAATACAATGGGAAACATAAAAAGGAACACAACTTCTGGTTCTACAAATGTGTGTAGCTGATTAAAAAAAGTAAACAATGATCAATGGAAGATGACAGAAAATGAAATGACTGTACTATGAACATGAGAATGTACTGACAACTATAGTTGAAAAACCCTTGTACCCTCAGCAAAAACCCTATCTGCCCTTTGTGGTAGGACACAATATGACATGGACCATGAATTCTCAGTTACTATCCCTACTAAATGAACATGGATTCAGTGCTAGTGATCACTTTGAAGCCAACCAGACCCAAGAATGCAGATCATTTTTTGCTGAAAATACATCACTAAAATTGTGCTGTATATTAATCCTTTGACTGCCGTGAGTTGCCATGAGCTGCATAAATTAAACTGCCATAAGCTGGAATAAAATATGTTCTTTATTCTCTACTACAACTTTCAGCTAACATTTTGGGTGTCTGAGGTTTTTCTTAAGCTTTGTACATTTATCTCATGTTAGCTGAGAAAAAATGCACAGTACCAGCAGACAATTCTCAGTCAAAGGGCAGCATTAACACAGTTGCCTTATGAAAGTGACATTTCCCAGTTAAATCATGATTTATTCTTTCATTGTTTCTGGATCCTACTTCACCTCATCTTTAGGTGGAAAAGAGGGTCATGATGACGATGATAAGGATGAAAATGACATTTTCTTCAACAGGAACAACACAACACTTGGCAAACACCAAACTGCACTATCGAATACAGCTACTTAAAACATATTACAGCTCTCATTTAACCGTATAACTACTTTTCATGAAATATATCTTATCCCATGACTAGCAGAACCATATCGAGGTAAAATAATTTCACTTTTCTATGTGGTTCTAATCATGAGCGTGTAACTGAAGAAACATAACCCATGTGCAGGGAGGGTTATTAAATATATATTCCTTTTTGTTCTACATTAGAGTAATCAAAAGCTTGCACTTAAATGTACATATCAGTACACTATTATACTGTTCTTCTGTAACCAACAGTACAAATAGTTCCCATGATAATTACTAAGTGAATAATACAAAAATGATATGTTCTTGTGAAGATATTAAAAATGAAAGAGCCCTTTTCAGGATCTCTGCAATTCACAAAGGTGAGTGAAATTGTGTTACAACACAGAAGTTAATGGTAAAAAATTAAAAACTGGATGAACTTGACCAGGGGAAAAAAAAAAAAAAAAGAAAAAAAAAAAAAAAAGCTATGGAGAGAATGTGGCACCATACTATTATCTTATTCTGCCAATGAACTACGGTACACCTGTAGTGTATGAATGAATGAACTATGGTAAAAACTCTGCAAAAGGATATATATCTCCACCAAGCTAAGGTGGGTGAACTATAGTGGGCCTTACCAATATGAGAGCTATGTAAAGTATGAATTCTAGGTGAACAGATACCAGAAGTGGACTAGATTATGATGTAAGAACAGTAACTGAAACAGTGACAGTGGACTGGTATGCAGTCTAGCAGGTACTAATGTCAGCAATCAAAGGGCAATTATTACGTACTCAAAATCGATATAATGGTGAAGCAGGCAACACTAATCTTGTGCAAAACAGTTCCATCATGGAATCCTCAACATATACAAAGCATTTTTAATAACAGATACAGTATGAAATCAGACCAGAGACTGAAGACCATATTTACCATGATTGCTTATAGTGTTGCAAACCCATCAACAGACATCCACCAGTGAGCACCTCAACAACTGGCAAATATATCAGATGATCATTGCTCAGGTTCACAGCATCACTTTTCTCATGAGTATATGTACACATACCCATGCACACATACACCCACACCAACACCCACACCCATGCCCATAACCACACTACATTGGTAATTTTTTACCAATATTTACTGCTAATATTTTTTTTGTCTCCTCTACTCTCATTCCATTACCAGTAAGGCTCCTATCCTAAACAATATATAAACTAACTGATGGCCATTCCTTAAACTTCTAAAATATAGGCTTCCGAACCACTTCAACATTCATTCTATTATTCTAAGTGAACCAAAGAAGCTTACCGTCATCATGGGGGACATGGGGACTGTCTCGCAGGGAGTCTAGTGAGCCACACCGAGGGACTCCTGCTTCTGGTCCATTTATGATCTGCGCAGGATAATACAGTTCACACATCAGACCCAGGCTAACATTCGATATGTGGATCCTAAAGCAGTGATTAAACTGTAGTTAAGTTTTCCTATTTAACTGCAATGATTACATTGCATCTCAGTATAAACATGCACCACAATTATACTCAAATTAATATTCTCCATTAAAACTGAATGAAATTCCAATTAACTACACTGCACAACTAAATAATGCTACCATATATCTCGATGTATCTAAAAACTACCAATAGGTCATGGTAACAAAGTGCTCAACAGAACTGTAACCTGCTTTGAGAGATCAATACCTTTTAAACCGAAAAAATACACAAAACACTACTGAAACTTTTGCTAAAGTGTTTTACCTACATTATTTTGAAATTCAGTAACAGAATTTCTATTTACAACAGAACTTTCACAAAAGTATTTGTAATACTTAATTTAATATGCAGTATATAATTATGATTAACTTTTTGAGCGTGACAGCATCTTACCAGTATAAAGAATGATTACCACTATCACGCAAATTAATCTGACAAGTGAAGGACCTCTCATACTCAAGAGGTTAATAAGTGAGTGCATGAGTGAGAGTACATGTAATGATAACATTAAGACTAAAATATACTTATAAAAATCTAACAACAATACCGCACAAAACTTTAAAATCCAGACAGCAATTTCAACTCTACAATGGCTCCACTGCTATACTTCCCATCAATTTTTCTACAGGCTGTACTTGAGAATACTGTACTGCTTAAAGCATGACAAATGCTACTAGCATGAAAAAAGAATGACAAGCCTACACAGGCCTTAGCTATGCATAATGCTGTTTAATATAATCAGGCAATGATGTACCACTGGATATATAATCAATCATGTACCAGAATATGACAGCAGAAAAAAGTATGGCTGAAGTGGGAGTGGGGGTAATCAAGAGTGGTGGTGGCATCTGTGGTTTGATGAGGAATTGTGTTTTAACACTTCCATCCTGTGATGTATTATCTAATTTACACTCACTACTTCCAGATAATTTATTCAACCTGGGAAAGGCTTTGCATACTTAATGGGTTAGCAAAGGCTATGTCTAACTCCCCCATTTTGAAAGGTCTCTCCCAGGCTAAATGAAATGGTCTGGTGACAGCAGTGATAACCAAAATATGTCACTGTAAAGAAAGGGATATCTGAGACAACAGGCACAGTGGTGAGTATGGTGATGAGAAAGCTGGTTTCATTAGCAATAGTCATGTTGGTGTGGAGTGCAAAGTGGCACCCCTACCTGGTCCCTGGATCCTCTGGTCCTCCTCAGAGTGCCGTTATATACGACCTTCTGGGAGTCAAAGATGGAGGGTGAGAGAGGGGTGGTGGTGGTGGTGGTTGTGGTGGAGATGGGTTGCTCTGTGACGCTCTCTGCAGAGGACCCACGTCGCAGGGGGCGGGGGGAGTGGTAGAGACGGCTAGGGAGGATGTGGTGTAGGATGGAATCTTTGTGGCGGCCCTGAGTAGGTGCGCTGTGTTGGGGAATCAGGATTGGAGGATGTAGCTGGGTCTGTGAGGATGGGTGAGGGCGGTGGGGAGGGGGTCGGGGGCTCTCTGGATAGATGGTGGTCTGGCCAATTTTTCGTGTTGGGGTTAGTTCAGCGACAGCATCAGTCATGGAAGGGAAAAGGGAAGGAGAAGAAGATGAGGAAGCGAGACCAAACAGAAATCCAGACCCTTTGCTGGACTTTTTCTTTTTGGAATTGGAGGGTGAAGATTGCTGTGATACCGAGAAAGGTCTGGGTCTACAGCTCTCAGTTGAGTAGGCTTCTTCCACTGACCTCCCAGCCAAATCATCATTGTAAACTGGATTATTTGCATGAGATGATCGAGTTAGGCTGCCATAGCCTGAGCTGCCAGAAGAGCAGGTAGAGCCAAGAGTGTTATGAGGCGAAGCAGCATTGTAATCAAGCCAAGCAAGTGAATTCTGCTGCAACATGCCATGCCTATTTTCATTAGTAGAATCCCAAGCCTTCCCAACTGCAGCAGGATCATTGGCTACCTTAATTATAGGTGGTTGCAGGTGGCTGTTAGATACCTGAGAGATGGCATTAGTGGTGGGTGTAAGTGGGGTGTTAGAGAGGGGATGGTGAGAGAGGGCAGCAGAGATGAGATGAGAGCCGGTACTGGAGGCTACAGATCCCCGGTCCCCTCCCATTCCCTCATTCAGGTCCTGCAGACGCCAGGGGTAATCAGAGATCTTTCGTACAACCTCTGAAATGTAAACAGGCACCATTGAGAAATAAGAAGTAAAAGTCTGCAATAAATATGCAACTTCATATCAGTACTGTATAGCAAAAGTGGAATTTAATGCAAACATAAGCATTCTGATTACTGTAATACCAGTACCAATACCAGTACCCTTAAATATTATTAGTACCAAACTTAGAAAACTTGAGCTCTGAATATGTAGGAAAACTGAATTACAGTACTATGATAGTAAGCATAAACAAAATGAATGTAGCCACTATATTGCCAGGACTAAAAAAAATATAGAACAATGGTCATGGAATAAAGATCACGATTACTTTCACAAGGAGTTTACGTCTCTAGTAGGTTTGTTTTTCCCCCTAGCATCATGCTAAGTATACTGTACAGGTTCAATCCACTTATCCAGTATATTTATGTGTATATATATATATATATATATATATATATATATATATATATATATATATATATATATATACAGTACATACATATATAAATAATTACAGTATCACATAATTTGCACACCTGATGAAAAGTACAAATTGCAATATCTTGTCATATATATGCAATACATAAATATACATCAAAGAAAAGACACAAACACTTTATTTGATGGTCCATCATCTGATAAACACACATCTGTTACATTTTTCCCCACAATAGCTACATTATGAGCCAATATTTATATATTTACAAGATTCATGATAGATCTCAATTACATGGTGTAACACTATACAAATTGTGTTATGTGTTAAGTAAATATATTTTCAAAAATATTTATATTACGGTACTTTATTATGGTGTTAAGAACAAGACAACTTACTGAGACCAACACAGCTCTGTGCACTTTATTTTAAATTTACTGTGAAGATGTGAGAACAATGTCTGCCATTTAGTGCATTTTACTGTACTGCTTCATGTGGAATGGCTTAACGGTATTAAAAAATACTTGGCATTAATGTATGCCATGCAGTGACTTACCCCAAGTCTATGGTATCCTTGAATAAAAACTGGGTTCATGCAAAGTGCACCATGCAAATTGGTGTTAGCACAGTCACACTCAATAATTCATTCCATGCCCAAAGTTTCTTTGAAATCTGAAAGAATACCCACCCCACCAATGCTGATCCACCAGGTTGGACTTTGGCTTCAGAATTTCCAAATTCAGACCTGCATCATGTCCTGCAGCCCAGAACCATGGCTTAGGTAGGCTAGTAGTCCTGGTCAGCATTTCAAATTCATTCTAAGGCATGTACATTCCCTTCCAGCTCCATGTTTAAAGGCTGGCTTCAGGTTTCGAGCAATGTGGCAATGTTGTGTTTACTGGTACAGTAATCAACTGGAAGGGGCTCTTAATAGGATACATACTATGGCATCTAGGTACTGTACTGGTAACTAAGAACTTACAGAGCAAAGTTTCTGGACTTAAAGATATTTCCCAAAACATGAAACCTGTTAGCAAATATGAAACTATGAGGGATTGTTTATGAACTACCGAGTGTGATAGTACAGTACTGAAATGTTAGTCCTACTGTCAGAGTACCTCAGTGAAGCAGACTGTATCCAATTTGTTCAATGAGGTCAGGTCTCTATGATGGCTCTGTCACAGGACACATCGTATGCTTTGTTAGTTGGATTAGCTACAACTACCAAACATAACAGGATAAAGAAAAAGATCCTTGAAAAATCTCAAAAGATTGTATTAATACATACTCTATTATGATCGTCATTAGTTTTCTATATTTACAATTCTACTTTACAATAGGAACTACAGTACTGATAACAATATGCAGCCCAAGTAAACTGAATCCTGAGCCAAACAGAGTATGTTGTATATCTACATGAGAATATATTATAAAAATAACACTGTTTACATTACCAAAATAAGTACATGACACAATGTCTCAGTTAGGCTATCAAAATATAACAGCTCAAAAAAATTAGGATGTGAAATTCTACATAACTCCATATGTCAGTTTTCATATGACATTTCATTTTTTTTTTTTTTTTTTTTAATCTTTCTGCCCACAACTCAATACAGAGATTCATGCGAGAAATAAAATGATGCCAAAGAAATCACAGTTAACCAGTACCATAAGTAAAAAGCCTTAGATATGCTTAAAGTTTAGTTTGTTCCCAAAAGACTGTGAGCATATCATGGCATTAGCAGTGTGTGGACAGGAGGAGCTAAGGACATCAAACATTCTGATCTTACCGGTAGGATTGTCAGCCAGCTGATCCAATATATCGTCTGACTCCATATCCTGCTTAGCCCGCCGCCACATCTCCTCTAGCCTCTGTCTCTCCGCATCTCTCCTCTCTGTCTCTCGTCGATGTCGTGATACATCCCGCTGGAGCATCGCAAGTGTCTCCAACTTAAAGCGGCGTATCCTCTCCTGTGTACTGGCACTGAGCCCAGCGTAAGACCGAATAGCCACCTCATCTCCGAACATTGAGCCTGCCTCTGGGTTCAACTGACTAGATGGCTGGGTGGAGTTAGCAGTAGTGACAGAGGGCAGTGATAGTGGCACACAACTGTCATTCAAACCATCCTTTCTGTCCATAGATAATAACCTGTTATCATCTCCAGTTATGCCCAATTTGATTTGTTCACTAAGACCACTAGTCCTTTCATTATTCTGGGTTTGTGGCAAATTAGATACACCAGACTGTTGACTCTGAACACTCATTAAACTCATGTTGGAAATTTTCCGTTCACTCATTGGCTTAGGGTCCGGTAGTTCTACCATACTCTCCATATGTTTTGCAAATAATCGCTGTTTTCTCAGTTCGGCCTCTTTGTCAATATCACGCTCCTCAAATCCTCCCTCTTTATCACTAAATTTAGAGTCATCAATTGGTTTTTCTTCCAAAGGTTTTCTGTACTTAACTTTATGAACTTTTCTGTTTGCGGCTGATATAATGGATGACATAATATCCCTTTTTATATCTCCCTTAATATTTCCTGCAGAGAAAAAACAAGTTTTAATTAGTACACTACTCTACTTACAAGCTAGCACATACTCCACATTAATCCTAACTTTACCTTCCAATAAACAATGGGATAAGTAGGATCCAGAAATACAAAACAGGAAAGCTAAAAGTAAGAGAATTTTCAATAAACTGCCCAGTGAAATGGGCCACACAATTATGCAGTCATCACTTATATCTTCCAAATCTAAGCTCTAACTCACAGCCAAATGCCAACCATACTTTTATACACACACACACACATATTTATATATATATATATATATATATACATACATATATATATTTTTTTAAGATCAGCAGTGACTGGAGGCTTTTCTATCATGTTCAATGCTCCAGGCATGTAGAGGGGTCTACTATAGCTTAAATGATCTGAATAACAACTTAACATAGGGTTCTCCAATGCCTAAATGGGGGTATTGTATGACTGGCTGTTACTATTTCAATGTGCTTCACAAATGTTTTCCCGATACAGTCAATCCATCAACTGTTAGAAAGCAGTGCAACCACTGTCCTGAGTACCCAAACAGTGTCAAAGATACATGTGTAACCACGTGGACCAGATGCCAAGTTATACAAATGTCCCTGCTCCTTCCCTAATCCCCAGAAGGAGATGAACTTCTTCGCATTGCAGATGAACCGAAAGTTAAAACTACCACTACTACTAAATCATTCCATTTTATATTTTTTTTGCATTTTTTAAAAATTACAGCTTGCTCTCCCTGATAAGGGAGATAAATGCTATTTCTTGTTTTGGTTTAACAACAGAGCCATACACAGCAATAGTATCAGTTATTATAGGTCAGTACAGAGCAACATTTTCACGATGCAATGACCAATTTTTGACATTAGTTATATACTGCCTACAATGATTATTTAAACATTCTGAGTTTACTGTCTGTAATGTACAGCACCAATTACTAACCAGATAATCTAGTTCCAGTACCAATGTCTTACAATTTCTCTTACCTTCGACTTTCTGTATATTGTGTAGTAGCAAGTCCTGGCTGGAGGGTGTGTCAGATTCTGGAGGTGGTAGGGCATCTGCAGTGGGACTCTGACTGAGGGAGGGGTCAGGCAAGGGTGGTGAGAGCTCATCCCCTTCCTCCTCATTAAAGAACCATGATGCCTGGAAAAAAATTCATCATCATCATCATCATCATCATCCCACTTCTTTTTCCACCCACAGGAGGGGTGAAGCAGGCTTCAGAAAGCAAGAAAAAAGAAAAATGACAGTGGGAGAGGTAATCAATAGCAAACTCAATAAAATGGACCACACACTTATTCACTCACCATTCAAGCCCCCAAAGCCTGAGAATGAAATATCTCCTCTCCCAGTATTAAGTGCCTCCATCTTCTAGTTAAATCACAATCACTCAAATTACAAAATAAAAATAAACGAGCAAAGTGACCTGAGGTCACAACGCCTCACCTGAGCCAGCTGAATTGGAGTCAAGGTTACTTAGGGAGAAGGAAAATTGGGATAAATGAAATTTAATGACTTGACAATTGCACTATTATCATAAGAAACAGCAGTTTCTTGGATTTAAAACTTTAAAATATGATCGACTTTTTCTTTCAAGGTCATTCAAGGTCACATCTTCTGGTGCCAAGTGAATCTCCATATATAACTTCCTATTACTGATTAACAGTAACCATGTGCCTATCTCTCAACATCTGGCTGATTTAAGTAGTCAAAATATGTGACGCTGACTAACCTTTCAAGGTTGGAGCCTTTAAAAACGAAAACAAAAACAAAAACGTCACCCAAAGTAAAATACAATGGTGCAAATAGAAACCCCATATGACTTCCTATTAGTGATTAAGAGTAATTATGTGTCTATCTCTCACTGTTTGCCTCCTATGGCACATTGAAAAATTTGCTCCCTATCTTCATCAATGGCTCCCAGACTTGGGGCCCCCCACTCCCACCTTACTCCAGGTGGATTTTCACCAAAATCAAAAAATTTCCTCACTTCCGCATACCCAACACCTGCGCAAAGTTTGAAGATCATCCGATCACTGGTTTGAGAGATAATCAATGCACAGACTCACAAATAAATGAATAAAAAATAAACGCCGACAATCACATTTACCCCTTCAGCAATGAACTGTGGGCAGGGTAAAATACCACTGTATAATATACCCAGTATAAAAATAATTATAAACCATTCAACCACTTTTTTCTGTAATTCACTTGTAGTACAGCATACAGCAAAACATTTTACAGCTAATTTCATGAAACAAAACATCATAAACTTCACCATTCTCATTCTAAAAAATTGCCACAATCTATGGAAAAATAAATGATGCCATAAAAAATCAAGACAGGATTTATACAGAATTAAAAAGATTGCAGCTGTCACACATTTAACTTACATGACTGATGAGACTCTCAACAATGCGGCATTGATGTGACATGTCGGTAACCATAGTGACCATATTGTCATCACCCGAACGGACCAGTGTTGGACCAAACACAATGGCCAGGTTGCGGACATCCATCTTGTTGTTGTTCGAGTGTGCCACAATGTTACTCAGGTGAAGAATGAGGAAACGCAACGTCTCATAATGATGGTCAGGTAGTTCGTGGACCTGTGGAGAAATTTACAATGTAAAAAATTTTTCTGTGTGACACGCTATCTGTGTGGTATAACCAAGAATCCTTAAGGTGTGAATGGTGAGAAATGTTGTTCTCCTGCTTTTATGTTTTACATTTTCCAGTTTATACTGCAGATACAACTAGAGTTGCTAAAATTGGAGAAAATTATTCTACAATGAAAACAACCAATGAAGACTTCCACAATTATGAAATACTGAATGAATCATAAGTGAATACCAGTCTGTACCTGCAGAAATAAAAATGTTTGGGTGTGTCGGTGACATTTGAGCTGAAATGCTGAATGGGACGGACAAGAGAAGCACAGTGATAAACATAAGATTGAGTGGTGCATAGAGAAGGAAGGTGCTGTCCAAGAAGGTAACCAAGCATGGAAGTGATGAATGCTGTGAAGAAGTTGAGGACTGGAAGCCATCAGGTGTTCTTGAGACATGAGCAATGGGGAATTTGTAAAGAACTGTTTGTAGCATAATATGCAGGACATGTCATGCATATGACATATGATATGGTAACCAAAAACATAATAACACAAGGTTTGGAAGTCATGAAAGCAAAAGAATTGGATATAAGTTTATTCGGTTAGGCATTCACAGAGGCCAAAAGATTAGAATGGATGGAGACACATGGTAAACATTGGTACCTTATTTTTAAACTCCAGCAACTGAATTGCTCATGAATGGCTCAGTTCCTTACTCTGTGTGTGTGTGTGTGTGTGTGTGTGTGTGTGTGTGTGTGTGTGTGTGTGTGTGTGTGTGTAATTCACCGGGTCGGTCAGGATCACTTGATGGTCGTGATCGTCAGCTTTTACCCTCCCGGAAGGGAGCTGAGAGCTCATATAGTCCGGTCTAAGGGCAAGGCTGTGACCTTCACACACACACACACCCGTCCCCTTGTTCAAGGGGGACAGTAACTGCCCACTTCGTCAGTGAAACTTTTCGCAACCTGAGCGAGGCTCGAACTCCCGTCTACCAGACGGCAAGCGAGAATGCTACCACTGAGCCAGCGAGCGGTGTGTGTGTGTGTGTGTGTGTGTGTGTGTGTGTGTGTGTGTGTGTGTGTGTGTGTGTGTGTGTGTGTGTGTGTGTGTGTGTGTGTGTGTGTGTGTGTGTGTGTGTGTGTGTGTGTGTGTGTGTGTGTGTGTGTGTGTGTGTGTGTGTGTGTGTGTGTGTGTGTGTGTGTGTGTGTGTGTGTGTGTGTGTGTGTGTGTGTGTGTGTGTGTGTGTGTGTGTGTGTGTGTGTGTGTGTGTGTGTGTGTGTGTGTGTGTGTGTGTGTGTGTGTGTGTGTGTGTGTGTGTGTGTGTGTGTGTGTGTGTGTGTGTGTGTGTGTGTGTGTGTGTGTGTGTGTGTGTGTGTGTGTGTGTGTGTGTGTGTGTGTGTGTGTGTGTGTGTGTGTGTGTGTGTGTGTGTGTGTGTGTGTGTGTGTGTGTGTGTGTGTGTGTGTGTGTGTGTGTGTGTGTGTGTGTGTGTGTGTGTGTGTGTGTGTGTGTGTGTGTGTGTGTGTGTGTGTGTGTGTGTGTGTGTGTGTGTGTGTGTGTGTGTGTGTGTGTGTGTGTGTGTGTGTGTGTGTGTGTGTGTGTGTGTGTGTGTGTGTGTGTGTGTGTGTGTGTGTGTGTGTGTGTGTGTGTGTGTGTGTGTGTGTGTGTGTGTGTGTTTTGGGGGGACACATCTAAAAATAAAAAACAAATTCAAATATGTCATAACCAGTGATATGCAGCCATGATATTTGAAGGTTTGAATCATAAGGGAATGACTGTAAGACCTATTTCACTGGGAACTCTTGTTATAGTTCTCTTACTTTAATGCTTCAACTTCCTACTTCTCAGTCTTACTGATTTTTTTTTAATAAGGAAAACAAAGGTAAAATGACTATGATGATTCTAATGATAAAAAGAATACAGTGCAACAAATTTTATTCTTAAATACTATAAAAAAGTACAATTCTACAAACCAGCCTCTTCAACTCCACCATCCTCTGGCTCGGATCTTCAATTTTACTCGCTTCAATGAAGAGTGGATAGTGTTCACTCGTAAACAGGGGGTCAGGCAGCTTTTGGAAGAACTGTTTTAACATGCTGGATATGACATTCACATCATTCCATCTGCAAAATTACGAGAACCCAATAAGGTTAGAGAAATGTGACTGCCATCATTGCCATTAATTAAGTCTGTGCTTTCCCTTCTATGATAAAAGCATTAACCAGAATGCAGTATAAATGTACATACACTGCAGTTCAATACATTATCACCAAATATATAGCCATACTACTCACATGAGAATAAGTTGTAAATCAAACCATACTTCTTTCACCATACATACTTGGGATCATCATAGTCTATTGACTTAGGGTCCTTATTGATCATCTCTGTCAAGTGTGTGACAGCAGCCTTGTTGCCTGGGATGCGGTAGATACCTTGTGTCTGCAACCCCCGGCTCTCCACCACACCCACACACAATGCAACCAACAGTGGCACATATTCATTCTCCAGGGACTGTTGATATATGGAGAGAGAGAGAGAGAGAGAGAGAGAGAGAGAGAGAGAGAGAGAATTATTTATTTTCTTGATGTAAGCAATAAGTACAGTCATATTTATGGTGACTGTGTTATGCTAAACAACCCCATGTGAGTGAAACAGTACAGAACTGTACTTAACAGCATCAGCTGGGCACTGAAACACTGGTAATCACCACCCTTGATTTTGTTTAACAAATTATATATTTGTCCCACTAAAGACACAGTGGAAGTACCAATCATGCATATACAACATGTGGTAAAACATTAAACTTTGTAGGATGAGGCTATAGAGTACAGACAGCTGAAAAGCATGAACTTGGTATCATACAAATGGCAATAGGAAAAGCGATATTTGTCAAACACATACTGTATTGTATCTCATCCACAGCAAGAAACTTGTTCTTGACAGATAAATATGAAGCACAATATCAACCCCTACTAAGATTCTAAAATCATGGGCATACAGTATTTAGAGTTAATTTTGATTTCTTTAATGAGCACAAAAATTATAAAGGCAACAATTATTTTCAACTCTTAACACACAGTACCTATTTATGAAGTTCATGTAGTTCTAAACTATGAGCCAGTAACTGTCAGTAACTTACCTGTGGGCAGTCCTCAAGGCAGACTCCAATTGTGGCCCCATCAGGTAGCGGGTGTGTGGGAGTAGCAGCTGGAGACCCACTATGGCCCTTTCTCATAAATGGCCTCTTCAAGTGACCCTTCCATATCTTAGATTTTGGCGAGACATTGCTCTCTGTGCAGACATAACATGAGTTCATTCCTCTGATGTGCAATGATGAATAAAAATGAACTATTATAATAACCATTTGGTGTCTAATAGTTCTAACTGCCCAGTCAGAATGACAGACTAGCCATGCACATGGGTTCACTCCCCAAAATTTAATTAGAGATTAATCAACTCTTATATTGGATTCAGCAGCCTAGCCTTTAACCCCTACACCTAAATGGACCTACTATGGGAATGGCTGTTAACAATTTACTATTTACACCAACTGCTACATATCTGAATGAATATGATAAAAGCAAATCACCTGATATTTCAACACTGCTACAAGACCTCACAATGTTTAAATATCATCACAGTGTGGACAATTGATACTGCTGGTGCCAAATCTAAACAAGTACAGCAGTGTCGCAAATTAAGGCAAAAAGAAACAACGATCTTACAATAACACAGGCATTTTAATTTCGCTAATAATTACTTAATGGCACGGTAATATCACTCAACTGCGTGTAAGAAACTGTGGGAAGTGGGTGCATTTAGGTACTGGATTTCCAGATGACTGCGTATGCTTACAACTCATGTTTTATGTTTTTGCTGGTTGCTAATTGGTTCCCTAAACCTGACCCGACCCATGTGACCCATGTCCCATACCACCTGCCACAGCCTGCCTCAGTGTTGTGTGGACGGTCGCTGTGATGAGAAGCATTTATTTGTTTATTTCCTTGCTCCTCATTTCCTCTCAGAACTCTAAGCACGTGGTTCCAAACTAACTTTAGTTATCCCTAAGCACCCTGAAAGTGCTATGAACACAAGAAAAGCATTTATTCCAAAGGAAAATGTAACATTGTTGGAGGAAGTGGCATGTGGTGTGGGAGCTTAAATGCAAACAATCAGATGGATAAAATGAAACGGGTGTGTTTATGATGTGGATAGTTTCTTTGTTGGAAAAAAAAAAGCTAATGATGAAGGAGCAGTAAAATTCATGTTTTCGCCTTTAGTGCAAAGAGTGTAAAAAAAAAAAAAGGCTTTGTGCCTGATATCTGTTATGAACTGATGGTCTTTGATCGAGAAAATTCGGTTCTTATGGTATGTGAAGACACTAAGTGTTGACGTAAATACTGTAGTCAGGTAAGATAATTATGAGAGTTCAGTTTTTGTGAAAAATACTGTCATACATATTATATTGCTTGGCTGACTTGTTTATTATTCACATTTACTGCATTCATGTGTATCTGAGAAGTGAGAAGTACGCAATCACTCCATGCTGACGACTTCAGAATAGTTTTTTTTTTCCCTTCCTTAATGATGACTAATGACTTTCAAAAATAGTTTCACACTGCATTTTTTGTTCTTTCTTTCTTTCTTTCTTTTTTTTTTTAATGAGCGCTGAAAATTATTCCTGGCGAAATATGCGTGATACTGGGTGGCCATTATTCACATGTTGATTAGGTAAAAAGTTTTTGCATGATTGGTAATGAGGACTTTCAAGAGGCTAAGTGGCACTCCTTGATGGTTAAAATTTTTATGGGGAGTATTAGGGGGCAAAACTAGTCGGTTAGGTTAGGTTAAAATGCACTGATGTGTCCAGTCAGTGAGACTATATGTAAACACACTGTTCTGGGTGTCTTAAGGCAGACATATTTGTAATAACCTATCTTTAAATATATTTTTAACAAAAAATGTGGAGCTCCTAGAACCAAACTCCTTATTTTACATGTAAATATATGTCACGTTTTAGCACGAAATTGATTTTGCACAAGGTTCTGCATAACCTATCCCGTGTTATATGAAGACTTTACTGTATTTAAGATATTTTAACAATGATTCTTAACTTCACAATATAACCGACTACACTGCCATTAGTGCTTGGGCTCGTATTTACAAACAGTGATTTACTGGAGAGATCAACATACCTGCAGCTCCTGGCTTGCGTGCTTTGGTGGAGGGTGATTGGCTAGTGGGTGAGCGAGTCCTCAGAGTCGCCAACTTCCGAATAGCCTTGCTGCCTGCTTGTGGCGACACATTGTTGTTTTTAGTGGCTCCATTGCTCTCACTCTCACCTTCCTGGAAATTTTAAATCAAGCATATAATAAACACACAAAGAAGAAAATGACTACCAAACTCAAAATACAATAAATGGAATTTTAAACTGCGAGTCAAAATTACTCTCAAGTACAGTACATTTATCATACTATACAGTTGTTTAAGACTACAATCAAAAAATTCCAAAATATAGTACTGTACTGTAATTTCATAACTATTGTTCTGTACTACAACCATGCATATAAACAACCAGCATCCATGCCAAATTACCCATGTTCACATGATGTGGTCTGATCCGGAACAAAGCTCTCATATCTTTTGAGAATAGAATGTGCAGACAAAGGAAGCTCCAGGTACAATCACCCTCCCTTTTGTGTCACAAGAAACCTAAGTTCCTTGCACCTCAAGTGCCAAAAGATGTACTCATCACAGCTCTACACTACAGATACTAAATGTTGGAGTGGAACCAGTTTACGAACCACCAAACCAATACCCACACGAAAACTCACACATAACCTCACCCCCCCACACACACAAAGAAGAGGGATATCTGTATCTGTAGCAGTCCATACTAGGTCCACTGTAAGAATGAACCTTCTCCTTGGATAGAGAAAAAAATAGCCAGAACTATCCCATCCTCATGCTGGCAAAGTATGAATTGGGGAGGGGTATCTGTGGGCACAGTGATGCACATGCACTTTGAAGTGTTGTCTCGGCTATGCTTGTGTGCAAAAGAGTCTGCAGACTTCAGTGGTAAGTAAATAACCTGCATGACACAGCTGCTATATAACCCAGCATTAGCTACATCTGTAATGTACAACATAGTGGTTGTATAACTCAGCTTATGTTAATTAAAAAATAAGAGGATATTAAGTAGTTTCTCAAAACACCAACCAACCAAACATCCACTCATACCCACAAAGAAAGAAAGATAAAGTGTAAACAAATAGGTCATTTGATGTACAGCATGGAGAACCAACTGAGCATCATTGGGGTGGGTGGGAGAAGGGGTGGTGCCAAGTTAAAGGAGTTCAAGAAGTATCCAAAATCAAAAAACTCAATCACCCGTCCATCCACAAACAAAGAATGGTAATAGGTAAGTAAATGACCTGTATGGCACAGTTGTTGTGTAGAGTGGAGAGCCAACTGAGCATCTCCGGGGGCGTGTCAGCCTGCAGGAGGAGCTGGGAGCCCCCTGGAGTGGCCAGACGCAGCACATTGCGCCGCTTGGTGTAGTCACTTGCAACCTCAACCTCGGCACCACGGAGGGAGATCTGCTCCTCTACTCCCAAGGGTGTCTGTGGAAGAAAATATAGCTACAGTATAAGGCAGTGCTCCTTACTACTGCTGCTACAACTACTGTTACTACTACTACTACCATTACTACTACTACTACTACTACTACTACTACTATTAATAATAATAATAATAATAAAATAATAATCATCATCATCAACATATGAAGAACAACAACAATAATAACAACAACAACAATAACAATAATAATAATAATAATAATAATAATAAAACATGCATCCATCATCTAATCCTGTGTTGACTCATGAGAAGCATAGGAGCCAGGGGCTAGGCATGTTGGTCCTGACATTTCAGACGAGAGTGACCAGCCTCACTCATCCCTGAGTAGCATTATGTGAGCAATAAACCCCAACCATCCCCATGGATATAAACCTACACAGGCTCAATCTGGCTGAAGCACCTTAATTACCCACTAAACCACCAGATGCCATAGTTTGGTTATATGGTTACTATCCTGTATAGTAAATGGTTTCCATTTGGCTTGTTACTCAGTGCAGAGTTGCCCACAGACAGAAGGAAGAGGAAAGAAGGAAGGAAAGAAAGACAGAAGAGGAAGGCTTGGAAGAAGGAATAATAATAATAATGATGATGATAATAATGATGATAATAATAATAATAATAATAACTAGAACTCTGCAACTGTTCTGCGGACAGTATAGTCTCCACCTACTGTTTCTTCAAATGACCTTGACCCCATTCGCGAAACTTGGAAACTTTTTTCTATCAGCAATGGCCAATAACAAGACACATAACCTGGGCCATTCAGATTCCTTGTGTAGATCGTATTGAAATCTGCAGCAGACACGACCAACTTATCTTGTTTACAAAATAATATTGATATGACTCTTTCTGACACACCCTTCCATTGCATGTAAAAGATTTGGATTTTTTTTTTTTTCCCTATCAGTAATGACCTATGCCAGGACACACAACCTAGGCCCTTCAGATTCTGTAATCAGTCTCCGGTTCTGGAATCGCTGCGAGATTCTGTGGTGGAAATAATCTATCTATCTATCTATTGCCAGACGCCTCAATCCCGTTTGGGGTGGCCACAAACAAATCGCCTCCAAGTCGCCCTGTCCCCCGCCATTTCACTCCCCTGCTCCCAACTCACACCCCCCTCTCTCATATACCTCTCCACCCCATCTCTCCATCTCATCCTCGGCCTCCCCCTCCCTCTTTCCCCCTCCACCTCACTCACATACACTCTCTTCGTCAGTCTTTCACCCTCCATCCTCTCCACATGGCCAAATAATGATACCAGCAAAAATGAGAGAGAGAGAGAGAGAGAGAGAGAATAAGCACTGTAGTCAACGGGCTATACAAGACTGCTTCTAAATCCCCCAGTACGCCATGTAAAATCCTCTGGTAGTAACAAAAATAAACTAAATATGCGAAAACCTCGTACTGGCGTGATAATTAACCTCAAATTAATTGCATAATTCCCAAGGGTGCCTGTGGCTTACAAATACAGTTATGACATACATTTCCTTAACACCACAGTGCCTCATTATGTAATTAACCGTCTAATAATACAATTTTCTCTAATAATATAATCTACATCTTCCGCATCTACATCACGATCTGCCTGATGAGCGATGTTATCTATTCTCTTCACACAGACGACATGCTTTTCTTTTCTTTTTTTCTTTTTTTTTCTTTTTCTTTTTTTTTTTTGTTATATACAACTTATTACATACAGCAAAAACTTTGGGAAGACTCCTCGAAATGGAAGGGTTAAATCCGTTAGATGAGGTATTTGCAAAACTGAAATTGTCGTTTAGATAAAGTATGAATAACGCGGTATATACACGGCCTGATTCCAGGAAGTACGAACATTCCCTGCTATCCTGTAACAGACGTATGTATCGCCAAAGTTTGTCTGTCCACTATGAACTATGAGTACACAATAACCTGTAAACAGAGCATCTGGGAGTTATCGACAAATGAGAACCGTCAACTAATTCCTTGAACAGAGAGAGAGAGAGAGAGAGAGAGAGAGAGAGAGAGAGAGAGAGAGAGAGAGAGAGACAGACAGACAGACAGACAGACAGACAGGCAGAGACTAAGTAAATATATGATGAAAAGTTATTAATGACGAGAGGATCACCGGCGAAATTTATGAACAGAAGACAAGGTGTGCCATAGTACTAAATGGATTAAAAAAAAAAAAAAAAAGTTTCCGTGACCACATGATCATCAACGTGAACCCGGTGGACTGCAGGAAGAAACTGCTCTCCTCTTGCAGTCCACAAAAGGAGCAAAAATTAGTGACCCAGTATCCCCCCCCTCCCAATCTCTTCAGTTACGCGATCAACGCATAACACGGCTGAATCTGGGGTGCCTTCGTACAGGGGGAGGGGGGGGGGGAGAAGGTAAACATTTAGAGGCACGGTAAGCATCACTACACGACGGTCTGATAACACCCGTCCCTCCCTGCCCGACTATGGTAAACAATTAGCTAAGTGGTGCGCTGAGGGAAGGACTCTTAAACAAGTATGCGTGTGTGATGCCAGGCCATTATGTAGGTCAAGTCTGCCAGTATTGTTCACCGTTACACACGCCGGGATTAGCCCCCTGCAATATGATGACGCGTTATCGATTTTCTACAATTTCCATGTGAATAGTCAGCTTAGATGGACCCAGTGATGGGGGTAATGAAAGCCATATCATTTCCATGTCTTGAAGTATCCCCTCAGCTGAATGAAATCCGTCTAATCTAATAGGAAGAATAAAATGACAAACATGTCCTTGTAGTGAGAGGGATAACGATGGATATTCTCCTCACAGCAAGGTCCTATGAATTGGACTTTGCCTGACACAACTTTCAACACAATTCACATCGTGTGCTAAAGAACCATGTTTTATGCGTGAAGCTCCGCCACTGTATTTAACACCACTATTACACCACGTCTCGTACACTGATTAAACTGTCTAACGGTGACAAAAATTACAAAAGACCTTGTGGTAATTGTACATGGTTAAAAACTTCAACCCAAGGCCGTCATTTATATTTATTTAGACCAACATTAGATTACTTTATTCACTTCAGAAAACACACCTCTTCCCATACTGAATATAACTGTTATGGGGCAACAATGGTTTGATATTACACACGTCATGATACTAAAGGGGTTCAAATTCAAAGTGCCAGTTACAAGCGTACACTAAATGTCCGAGAACAATGATAAAAGTCACGGAAATGTCCCCTAATTATATGCAGATGGTATTGCAGATCTAGAGTAGGTTGACGCCAGTGACAGCTCAGGGTTGCCTACTGTCACATAATGGGGGCGTCGCTGTCCGATTTAAATTAGTACGAATCAAACACCTTGGCCTGGTAAAAACACTCCGTAAAGAATAATTAATTTTCCCACTATTTTCAAGTACCCCCCCCCCTTCTTTTCCTAAATTAGCCACTGCACTACAATGGCATAATTTTCTTGCTCTCTCCAGGCAATTGTATTCAACTTACCGAAAACCTGTTGGACTGAAAGGAATGAGAACGACATACGCCAGACTTAATCAGGTGGTAGCAATTATAAAATTTAATAAGGCTGCAAAAATGAAGGTGTTCACATATTAATATAAAGGGAGGGCAGAACTTTTGTTTTTAGTTCTCTAACATTTCTGTAGATGCGCTTTGTGTAGTGTGAAACGTGAAAATGAAAATAGTCTAAAGTTGGCAAAAAGTTAAATGTATGTCTGCGGGCTGATAGGGGTATGTAAATTCGCCGGAAGGAAGCAAAAACCAGAATATGAAAATTATGCCACTGATCTATAAGCGAATAATACTTCTGCTATACAGCAGGGGACTTACCCACGACCCATATGAAGAGAGGCTCCAAAAGCGTGGGATGCGGCCATTAGCAGTGACCGCACTGATGGGGACGCACGCAAGCTTCATGGTGACGTCACGTGGTGCAGACAGTGTGGAGGATTTCAAAGGTGACTCCTGCTACGGCCATGCTCAGCTCTACTACCTTCAAACTCTCACTGTTACATGGGAAATCATCTAATGGGGGAAAAACGAATCGATTTGATACGCTGTTCCACTGTCTGAAGTTTTCTCTCCTCGATTACTGACAGTATCGAACAAAAACATCTAGCAGAGGATTTCAAAAGGCTCTCGCTTTCTTCTGACAATACATCTATCTATTTGAGACACGCTGTTCCACTGTCTGGGTTCTTCCTTTCCCGGATTATCAACAGCATCGACCAAATCTAAACCGAGGATTTTAGTGATGACTATACTACAGACACCTTCAAACCTTCACTGTCGATGAGGAACACATCAAACGAGAGGCAGATTGATTTAATATACGCAATTCCACTGCTTTGGTGTTCTCTTTCCCTTATTACCAGCAGCACTGAACGTTTAACAGTCCTGGACACATATGCTCGGCGCATATGTGTCCTCCGGCACCATCATACTTCGGCAGAATAGCCGCAGACTCTTACACACTCACATACACATTTCCACTCACCTCGGTCCCGCGACAACTTCCTGTTCTTAGTCTTCAGGGCACAAAAATCAACGTGGTTAGTTGGTGCTCTTTTGTACTTGGTGCTTATAATATATGATGTATATATATTAAGGAGTTGCTGTAGCCCCTCACTCATTTGGACGTAAACCCACATACCCAATGGACAGCAGAATGGCTACTTTAGCCAGGTGTCCCCGGTTACCTCTAGTTCAGGTTATGCTGAATGGCTGAGCTACGAGTGACGTGCAAGAATGTGCGCACTGGGTGGATGGGAATTCACAGGATAATGCTTAACTGGTTTTCCTCCTGGCCAACTTAGCGTAGGCTAACCCATCTGTCATTACGAACCAGTCACAAGAGAGTATGTACATTCTAGTTAGATGGTGGAAAGAAGTGGTGGCAGAGTAGAATGATTCTGAATTGTAAAATTCTCAGCTTCCAAGAAACCATTACACAGAGCGGTGGCATCAAGACAGATTATATGCTTCGCCGGCAAGGTGAGGCTGGCGAATGTAACACGCAAGGTGGATGAGGAAGGTTTCAGTTAATGTCTATGCATGAGGGTCATTAAAAATCTTTGCTGGTCTTAGTCTCCCCCTAGAAGAGAAAGAGTAGTGGCTAGTTTACATCCACGTCCCCAACTGTACAAGTGGGTGATGAGAGACAAGGAGGAAACACACTATAATGGTGTAGGAGCAGTGAAGCGAGAAGGCCCATGCACAGCTACCCCGCCAAACATGGACACATACCTCCACGACTCTATCCCCCCCTCCAACCCCACACAATCTAACATCCTCCACCCCCCTTCCCCCTTCTGGGCATAAGGCATTCCTATTTACGTCTCAGAAAAATGTTCACAATGCATGTGAAAACATTAACTTCTTTCTCATGCTTTATCTACTTCCCATAGTGTGGACCCCCTTCAAAAAAGTACAATATCCTATACTTACACAACATATTTACACAGAGTTCAATTCAACGCTTCATGCCTGGACAACTATTAGAGTCATCCACAAGCAAACAACTATCATTACCGCTTACTGAGAAAACATCCACACACACTGGTGAATGTTTCCTGTCAAGCAAGACGACATTGGTTCCATTCCGCATGATCTTTAGTCTCGACCTGGTTCCTCCTTACGCTCTCACAATGCGCTTACACTCACACCAACCGAGCTATGTTAGTGACCTATTATTGCGACGAACATTGCCATCATTCAGTTTTTTCAGGGAGCTGGGCATCACCTGACTATTTTCTAGTTACCGCCAAATTATTTTACTAAGCTGATGGAAAACCCCCAGCAAGATCGAGCAAACTTCCAAACTGCGAGATGAGTATGGGATAACTCTATGCTTCTTATGGTACGCTGAGAGTATGACAAGTATTACACAGCTTAAAAGACCGACAACCTTTAAGTGCAGAACGAGGGACTAAATTCATTCTAAACTTTGTGGGATGGCATCCTGGCAGACGATGCACAAGCCTGATAAAATGTGAAGTATTATTTCAGTAACGCTAGGATTTCTTTGCAATTTTTTTGTTTATCTCATCTGCGAAGACAGTGTTCATGAAGCCCATTTAATCTCTCTCTCTCTCTCTCTCTCTCGTTTCAACATACAAGGCTGTGGAAAGTAGGTGCAAGTTTAAGAAGGAACAGCATGTTCGGTAGGTGCAGAGGTTAAGGCAAGGAAGGGTGGGAAAGAGGAAGGGAGGCATAAGGGGAGGGAGGGAGGAAGGGAGGGAAGAAGGGACAGTGGGAGGTGGGTGGGTGGGAGGGACGAAGGGAGGAAGTGACGTATAGAGGGACGACTGAATTGACAGATGGATGTATGACGGGAAGGGATGGCAGGATGGAGGGAGGGAAGGAGGAAGAGGGGGACTTGGGAGAGAATAGGGGGTAGGGAGGAAAGAAGGAATTAACAGAGAGAGGGAAATGAAAGAATGGAACGAAGGGAAGAGGAAGGGACTAGTGAAGAGAGGGAGGGGAGGAGAGAGAAAAGAAGGGAATAAAGGAGTGAAGGATCAAAGTAGGTAGGGACTAACCGAAGGAAGGAAGGAGGAGGGAAGGATGAAAGGTAAAGGAGGAATGAAGGGAGGTAAAGAGGGAGGAAAGAAGGAAGGTAAAGGAGGAGGAAGGAAGAGAAGGAAGGAGTGAGGGAGAGCGGCAGGTTATCCTTCACCAAGGTTCATCTACCCACTACACTCCAGACGTCCCATGGTTTTTGTGGCTAGTCTATCTGCGACTGTCTACCAACCTACCTATCAGTCTGTCTATCTGTCTGTTTGCTTATCAATTCATCGATCTCTCTAACCACCAGTAGCTTCAGAAGATCAGTGATTAAAATGGGTAACTATACGATCTACCTACCTACATACCTATCTATCTATCTATCTAACTATCTATCTATCTATCTCAATCTACCCACCATCTGTAACTTCAGACGGCCGATGGTTTTTGTGGGTAACCTTATCTCCGACTGACGCTCTTTCTTACACAACCTCAGTGCAAATAAATACTCATGCAAGGTTGGCAAAAGAAAATATTAAGCCACAAAAATTGAAATATTGGTGTTTGAGTACCAAGCACGATGACTGGATGTGAACACCTGTAACCTATCAATCCAAAACTAATTAATCCCTTCACTCCCAGGACGTAATTAGGACTCATGCTACCTTCAGACGATTTTTCAACGATTTCATATCAAAAAAGGGAATAATTATGGCTATATCTAACCCTATCGACTCAACGTCACTCTTAACAATTTTTATAGTCTAGAGGCACAAAGATTAATAAATAAGTCACTGAATTAAATGGGTTAAAGGTGATTCAGTTACTATACTTCGTTCACCTTAAGCTGGCGAAGATGTAGAATGAATACATAATTTTAAGTTACAGTATATGCAAAATAAATAAATAAATAAATAAATAAATAAATAAATATCTTGTGGGCGGAAGCTGAGGAATATACACGTCGGCAACATCCTCAGGTGAAAGACTATCAGGAACTTTCGAAATAATGACTGATGGCATTGAAAAGTAGGTCAGGATGATGATGATGAAGTTATTGACAGTGATGATGACGATAATGATGGTGATGGCGATGATAATGTTGGCGGTAAAGGTGTGTGTTTACGTAGGCGGTGGTAGTGGTTTGTTCCGTGGAGAAAGGCAGGTGAGTGTGGGCTGGTTTTTACCTGCACCGCCTTAGGGACCCAGTCAAAATCCCTGCCCAAGGTCAATAATGCCACGCTACGATGCCCCATTCATCTCGCGCACCATTCACACACTCGCTGGTCTTGCTCTCTCTCTCTCTCTCTCTCTCTCCTTTGGTCCTGCATTCTGTCTGTCTCTCTTGGTCCTACATTCTGTTTGTCTGTCTCTGTCCCTCACTCTTGGTCCTTCAGTCTGTCTGCCTGTCTGTCTGTCTGTCTGTCTGTCTGTCTGTCTGTCTATCTGTCTTTCTCTCTCTCTCTCTCTCTCTCTCTCTCACACACACACACACACACACACACACACACACACACACACACACACACACACACAGAATATTGCTCTCTTCTCTCTTCCAGAGTGTACAAGGAAGTCAAGCAAGGCATCCACACAGCAGCTGCGGCGCGGCGGCAGGAAGGTGGTGGTTGTGGTGGCTGCGGCTGCGGTGAATGAAATGCCGCCACTACTTCCTACTCCAGCACTCGGTTGCCGCACACCGCATGACCACACTATCGAAACGGTGCATGCCGGTCGCTACAATACAAAACATACATTCATACGTGCATTATTTCCATCCATCCACTCATCAATACATACATGCATACCCTCCAAAAACCCAGCATCATCACATATACAATAATTTTACGTAGAGGTGCGTCGTCTAGCGTTATACACAAATATTAAAGTTTCAAGTACGTTCAGGGGCTAAAGGTAACAATGATAAGGTCCAGTGCCCTGCTACACGATCAGGTTGCGGAAATAGTGTTGGTGTGGGTGAGGAAGTAATAGGATGGGAGGAGAGATAACGCTGGGACTGGCCCTCCACACTTCCGCAACACCACCACCAAGACCACCACCACCACCACCGCCATCTCCACCATGGTCAGGGGCAACCTTCACTTGGCCCCACCCTCCCTCAGTTATTAATGGTGACAATATTAACACTCTCGAGTTTCTGTAACGCCCTCTCAGCTGAATAAAATCATGTGGTCTTTACCGTGATAAAATAAAACACAAGACGCGACCAGTGAAGCGTTTTGTTCCACTCTAGCACACAAGCTTTGACAAATACCGTAATGTTCCACTTATCGTACCATAATGACGATGTGGAGGTCATTATCACCATTACCCACGTCATTAAGCACTTCAATCCGACGACCTGTTTTTCTCTTGCTATTTTCCAGACGATTTTATTCACCTTAGGGCATAGGGATTTTATTCAGCTACGCCTGATTTTAACTCCTTCAGCTGAGTAACACCGACTTTATATAATTCTCGTTATTACCTCAAGATTTCATTTGGGTAAAAGGAGGACTCATTTATTTTCTTTCTCTTCTCCTGATTGCTACACGTCTCTCCTACGCTAATCGTCTGGAGGCAATAAAAAAAAAAAAAAAAAAGTCACCGTACTGTAAGGATGACGGATCCATATTTCCCAAGAAGATTAAGAATTGGCATGATACTGGGAGTGAGGGGAGGTGTGGTATAAAAAAAAAGAAAAAGAAAAAAAGACAACAATGACAGTGACATGAGCAATAATAATCATCTGAGGCTGTGGTATGACAAGATGGCGTGAGGGATACTGAAGTGTGAAACAAGAGAAGGGCGACAGACGTTATCTAAGTAGAGGGGGAGATGAACAACAACCACCACCACCACCACCACAACAATAAAAAGACGCATAATTCCCTAAGACAGTGCTATGGAAAGATGGCGGTGGGGGATTTTGAGGAGGGAAACAAATGATGAGCGCCAGACGTCATCGATGAAGGCGATCACCAAACAGTAACAACAACGACGAGAGCTACAAAAACAACTACAACCCCTTAAGGCGGCGATATGACAAGATGGCGTGACGGACATAGAGGTGTGAAACAAGAGAAGAGCGGTAAACGTGGCAGGTGGGTGGGAGGGTGGGCCGGCGTGCTTGAGAAGTATTGATCTGCGCTGTCAGCCTCTCTCCCTCTCTCCTACTGGATCCTACACCCCTTCCCTACCTACCTCCCTGCGAATCCTATACCTCCCCTCCCCTCCATACTTTCCTTTCCTCTATTCATTCTTCTACCTGTTTCTCTCCTTTCCTCCCTCCCACAGATACCAAAACCTTTCCCTTCTCTCACTCCCTCCTACTGAATCCTACAGCCCTTCCATACCTCCCTCCTGATATTCTTTCTTTCTCTCTCCCTCTCCTACACCCGACCTTCCAGCTGTTTTCATCCCTCCCTTCGTTCCTCTCCCTCCCCCACCCTCGAAGCACTTTAAACCTTCCCTTCCTTCTCTCCTTCGAATCTTCCCGGTGTTTCCTTCCTTTTTTCCCTCCATCCTTCCAGGCGTTTCCTTTCTTCCCTTCCTCCACCCATTTTTCCAGCTGTTCCTTCCTTCCCTCCATCCATCGAGGCATTTCCTTCCTTCCCTCCTTTGTTCCGAATCTTTCCTTCCTTTCCTCCCGCCCTTTATTTTGTTTTATCTGTTCTCTCCTTCCCTCCATCCTTCCAGCAGTTTCCCTCCCTCACCGTCTGTTTCCCTCCAGCCCTACTCAAGGCGAATTTTAATGTGAAAAAATGGGTCTGACAGTGCAAGGCATGAAATTAAAACAGATGACACAGCACCATAGGTTACAAATCCACTTTCTCCTTTCCTTCCCTCCCCTACCTCCCTCTCATCTTTCTTATCTTCCCTTCCTCCCATACTCTCTTGTCTCTTCTATTTTCTTCCATCAACACCTTCCTTTCTCTCCATTCCTTACCACTTAGACTCTTCGTCTCCATTTCTCCATCATCCAATTTCTCTTCGTCTCCCTTTCTCCAACACCCCATTCTCTTCTCCAGTTCTTTCCGTTCCCTTCTCAATTCCTCCCCCCCCCCATCATCCCCTCTCCTTGCTCTCGACTCCCTCCATCACCCCCTTCTCGTCTCTCCCTCCTCCTCCCCCCAATCTGCTTTCATTCATACTCTTCCTATAGCTGATTCTTTCCAATACCAGCTGACTTCCCCCACTAATGCCCTCCCTCCTGTCTGGTCTACTTTTCCTCTCACGTAATGCTGCCACTAGACAATTTTGTTTAGCGTGGGGAGACCTCTTGTGGTGGTGGGACTCTTTCTTTCATACCCTGTGTGTGTGTGTGTGTGTGTGTGTGTGTGTGTGTGTGTGTGTGTGTGTGTGTGTGTGCTCACCTACATCCTCTTTTGGTTAAGGGAGACACGTAAACAAAGTGTCTTAGATAAATGGGCAGGTGTGATGGTGAACGAATGAATGAACGAGTAAGGCGGAAAAATGATGAACGAATGGATAAGTGTGTTGTGGGTGGGATGAATGGATGAACGGACAGGTGGAATGAGGAAGAAGCAGAAGAAAGACGGATGGATGGATGGATGGCAGAGTAAGGATGAGGAGTAAGGATAAATAAAGAACATGGAAGCAGAATGGACGGGTCAGATGGATGAATGGCTGAGGAAAGATGAGATTCATGAAGAACAACTGAACGAATGAGTAGGCACGAACGGGAAACATGCAGCACGGATGAGCATCAAAAGTACGGTGAGACAGATGAATGAAAAGACCGTGCGAGCAGAAAGACAAGGCTGAATGAATGAATACGAGTCAGGAACGATGAATGAGTGAGCAGGAGTGAGAGGTAAGATGAATGAACCAGCCTGTCAAACATCATGCTGCTGGGGGGAGGGAAGTATAAGTCACTTCCGCATGTTAATGTTAATGTACCCGTCCTCCAATGGGGAGATGGGGAGGGGTGGGGGGGAGAAGCATGAGATGGGGAGGGGTGGGGGGGAAGGAGTATGAGATGGGGAGGGGAGGAAGTGGAGAAAGGAGACGGGGGATAGAAGGAAGTGACGGGGAGAACAGAAAATAGAACACGACAGAACTGAGAGAGAGAGAGAGAGAGAGAGAGAGAGAGAGAGAGAGAGAGAGAGAGAGAGAGAGAGAAACTACATATACAGCAAACCCATCACGAGAAATCATAGCCTCGACCAATATAAGGAAGGATTGTTGACAACGCAATTCCCTCGTCTCTTAACTCTGGCTTCTACGGACGCAGAGATATTTTTATTAGGCTTGGCACCGCGCAATTCTGTCAGTCCCACCCTCACTCCATACTTCTCTGCACACATCAGATTCCCCATCAGCTGTGTATATTATTTTTACACACCTCTTCTTCACCATTCCCCCTCTTCCTTCCCCCCAATTTCTTCGCCCTTCCTGTATAAATCCTCCCACCAACTCCTCCCCCCTCGCCCCTTCTTCCCTTCCTCGTCCCTACCTCCTTCCTTCCTCCTTCTCCTCCCTCTTCTACAAACTATCCTTCCCCTGTCACTCCCTTACTCTCTCCTTTACCTCCTTGTCCCATCCATATTAATATCATACCATTCCATTTCCTTCCCTCTTACTGCTCCTTCCTTCTCCCCTTCCCTCTATTAACACTTCCTTTCCTCCCCCTAATTCTCCCTATAAATCCCCCTTCCATCACCCTCTCCCTCATTTCTACCATCTTAATACCGCTCTCTCTACTTGCATTCCTCACACTCCCTTCTCGATCCCCCCCTTCCTACTTCCTCCCCTCCCCTCCTACTCCTCCTTCCCTCCAAGTCTCTCCCTCTCCCCTCCTCTCCGCCCCCACCCATCCTCTACCCCATCACCCCCACCCCCCCAAGACAGCTGACAACATTTATAATTATCCTGAGAGTTCAACTTGGCGGCTGGCTACGGTGGTCCCTATTGTTGTGTGTGTGTGTGTGTGTGTGTGTGTGTGTGTGTGTGTGTGTGTGTGTGTGTGTGTGTGTGTGTGTGTGTGTGTGTGTGTGTGTGTGACCTGCTAGATCCGAAAGTTATGTGTGTGCGCATTCCTCTGCACGTGTACATAGGAATTTGCGTGAGGGTGTAGGCTACCTCTAAAAGCGTGTGTGGCTGTGTGTATTATTATATATGACGCAGATATGCGTTTATACTGTATATCTGTGTGACTACGATATATGCGTTTTGTGTAGTGTATTTACAGTTCCAGTGTGTGTGTGTGTGTGTGTGTGTGTGGTAGTTATGGGCGTGGAAGTGCGAAGTTGTCCGTAGAAGTGTGTGTGTGTGTGTGTGTGTGTGTGTGTGTGTGTGTGTGTGTGTGTGTGTGTGTGTGTGTGTGTGTGTGTGTGTGTGTGTGTGTGTGTGGTAGTTATGGGCGTGGAAGTGCGAAGTTGTCCGTTGAAGTGTGTGTGTGTGTGTGTGTGTGTGTGTGTGTGTGTGTGTGTGTGTGTGTGTGTGTGTGTGTGTGTGTGTGTGTGTGTGTGTGTGTGTGTGTGTGTGTGTGTGTGTGTGAGCAAGCCTAGCCAAGAGGTCGCCCCCACTTCGCCACCTGGCTACCTCTGCTGGCACCACACACACACACACACACACACACACACACACACACACACACACACACACACACACACACACAAACCCATGCATATTATAAACAAGCACACACACACAAACACACACACACACACACACACACACACACACACACACACACACACACACACACACACACAGGATATGAGACAGTAGCGATGCGTGAAAAGCTGCCAGTACGCTGAATTAACAGGGTTGCATAATACCACAAATTACTAAGAAATGGCAATATAACAAATGCCATCGCACGCGCTTTATCACGTTCTCCACTTCCACTTTGTATTATATTTCGAGAACTTATACAATTTCCAAAAGTCTGAAGGTAGGAAAGAAATGCCATATCCCAACTATACTCTTTTCGCTCTAACCTGGACTAAAACTCTCATCTTTCCATCTTGAATACTGAGTTGTAACAAGCGATGAACACTAGAAAAATGATGCTAGTCATGAAGAAGTGTTGTCAAAAGGCTATGGAGTTATAGCATTGTTTTATTTTGTCACTGTGCTACATGAAACAGGCTACAAATGGACAAAAATCTAGGCCAAGCTGAAGTAAAAGGCCTATAGTGGACTCGTCAGAATACCAGGTCTTCATATTTCATGTTGGCTACCACCATATATTTCCGACTTCACGGGAGAGCCCCAAGTGAAGGAATTATAAAACAAGTTCCATTTACTCCCTCAGTGTTATGACGTCCATCTTTCTTCTTGCTGCCGCCAGCTGAGATGACTCAGCTTCAAGGGAAACATGAATAAACTGTCTGGCGGTAGGAGAGCATGAAAACGTCTGGCGGTAAAAACAAATAAAAATGATGAATAAATAAATCTAAAAATCTTAGTCCTCAAGCAGCCAAAACAACCACAATCAGGTGAATATCATGGAATGGGCCCGGGAGTTGAATATGTCTGTGGGTTACAGTAGGAGGCTATATGTAAGCTGGAAATATGAGGCTACAGATTTGTAAACATGAGTATGGAAGGGTAAAAAAAACGTGTGATGGCATGGCTCACCTGGTTATAAATTGGGAACAGGCCCGAGAATCTGTAATGATCATGGCAGCTGAATGTACTGATGTGGTGGAGTGAGCCAAAGGAATAAATGCCTCAGCCTCTCACGGTGGACGGTTTTGTTTTTAATTCTGTCTATGTCCATGCGATTCACCAAAAACTATGGAAAATTAAAACTAGAGGAAAGACTCCTATAAACTAAAAGGATGAACTGATACAATGTAGATCAAAGTACCTCACAAGACCACAAAAATCATTATGAAAATTGTACGGAATTTCCAATAGACCCTAAAAATAAGGAAGCAGAGATCTGATCAAAAGCGTGTCAAATGATCATGACAGTGATAACTTTCCAGGTTAAAGCGGTGGAGTGGAGTCATACAACCTACTGTAACCCTTCTAGTTTCACGTTTTCTGCATCAGTTTCATTCTACGACTTGATATAAAATTCCAACTACACGGAAAGGTTTATTTCTTTTTTCAGGTCTAACATCCAGAGGGCGAGTTTCAGGAAAAGGAAAGCCAAAACACAATTGACTTGGAGTGTAGGGGTGCATGATAAGGGGTAAGTGTCAGTCATGGTCTAATGGAGGCTGTAACTAGAGATATCGCTGTGATCTTTTAATTCCTAGGAAGAGCTAGACTATCATCCGATGGCGAAGTTTTTAATATGGACGATACGAATTTCCAGAAGAAGAGGTGGGGGGTAAGTAATGATCTAATGAAGTCTGTTATCAGAAGTATACTTGCAAACTATCACAAGTATAATTACAAACTACACCCAGGAAGAGTTCAGCTATAATCCGATGGCCGAGTTATAAGCGTGGGCGATAAGAAGCTTTAAGGGTCAAGATAAGGGGTAGGTGTCGGGAATGGTCTGGCTGTTATCAGAGGTATAATTGTGAACTCTAATAACAGGAAGAGTTTAGCTACAATCCGATGATCGAGTAAAGACAGTGGACGATAAGAGAGTGGGTGTCAGTAATGGTAATAATGGAGGTCTAATGGGTGGGGGGTATGAGCGGAGGGTATAATTGTGCTGGAGGTGGAGGGAGATATTATCATCTGAGGGAGGAAGGAAGAGGTGTTGGTGGTGTGGCAGCTGGATGACCTTCACCCACTTGCAACCCTTGCCTGCCCTCCCCTCCACACACACACCTCTTACCCTTACCCCACCCCACAATGCACACCTGTAAACAAATTTGGTACACAAATATGTTAATATGACATAACAAGTCCATACACAAGTTCAAAAGACTCTCCCCTTTCTCCTCCTCACCTCATAACCCTTTCCACCACATCCCTCTCCTAACCTCTCCCTCTTTCCCTCCCCATCCCAACTTAGGATCTCGTAAACAAATTTACTAAACACACCTGCAAGCCAATCCAGTACACAAACCTGTAAACATAACACAATCATACACGAACCCAATACACCCTCTCTCCTACCCCTTCCCCCTTCACCCACCCCTATCCATCTACACCCACCCTACACGGCACAAATGTCATTAAACTTACACAAATTTGTAGAGATGACTGAACGCAACCATACACAAACTCAAAAGACGCTACACCCCAACCCCTCCCCGTCTCATACTTCTCCTCTCATCTCCCCCCCTCACACAACCCCATTCTGCGCATCTGAAAACAAAGGTGGTACACTAATTTGTAAACATGACATAACACTTCCACAGCCTACTGAACACAAGCTCAACACACCCTCCCTCCCCCTGTTCCGATCTTACACCCCTCCCAAACGGTCCCCACCACACCCCTCCTCTCCTCTACCTCTCTCCCTATCAGTGTAAACAATTTCGGATCCCACAGTTGTAAATAATGACGTACTGCACACATACGCACGCACACACACACACACACACACACACACACACACACACACACACACACACACAATGAACCTCAAGAATCTTCCATTACACACACACACACACACACACACACACACACACACACACACACACACACACACACACACACACACACACACACACACACACACACACACACACACAAAGACAAAAACAGTTCCCAGTCCAAACAAACTTGCTAACACTAACACGGTCCTTCCTCAACATCGCCAACTGTGCACACACCATAAAATCGTGTATAGTGTCTCAACAATGCCACACATACACACACACACACACACACACACACACACACACCACTAGGCCCTTCTAATATATCATTTTCACTATTAATCAACCCAACTTTATGTCACTCAAGATCAGAATGGCATGGAATTAAGCTACTCGTAAGTACCTTGCTCCATACGGGAGAATCTTTAAAAACCAATAAATCTAAACATTTTCCTGTCATTATTATACACCATGATGATAATATAATGATGGGAAATAATGTAAGAATGATAAGAATGATGGCATATACTTTTGCTATGACGACGACGACGACGACGACGACGACGACGACGACGATGATGATGATGATGATGATGGTGATGATGACGATGATGATGATGGTGATGATGATGATGATGATGATGATGGCAGGTGAGGAAAAAAAAAAAACTGGTTGCCAATCCTTGAATCTTGCCCCACAACTCAATTATGCTGGAAGCTGTGGGTGGTCGAAACAGTGGTGGACCCTGACGCCTGGCTAGATTCACTTCCTCTCTCTCTCTCTCTCTTTCTCTCTCCCTTATTCTCTTCGTCTCTCTTCTATCTTCTCCCATTCCATCTCTCTGCGTCTTTAATTTTCTCTCGCTCTCCTCATTTCATCACTTCTCTTTCTAACGTTTCCCCCACCTCTCTCTCTCTCTCTCTCTCTCTCTCTCTCACACACACACACACACACACACACACACAAACAAAGGAAATTAACTCACACATTTACCCCAAAGTCTGTGAGATTAAAGTTCACATACGTACAGAATGTTAGTTTTAGTGTGCTGAAAGAGCAAAGGGCAAGTACTAAAAAACGTGTCCATTCCCACATCACTTCGGCAACTTTAGCTCCTTGAGAACCATGGCCTCGTCCGTGCTCTCGCCAGACGATTTTATTCACTCTTTTATCATCTACAATCATTAGATCCTCCATCACCATCACTGACACCGCCTACAATCACAGTTCCCACCACCACCACCACATCCACCACTACTGGCAATCATCATCCCCTCTATTACCACCGCTGACATCACCAATAATCACAATCTGCATCACCAATAACATCTACAACCATCTCCAGTGACACAACTGAACCTACACCCAATACTTCCACTACCCGAGCCATCACCACCTTTATCATCATCCCCTCATCACCACACAATCCTTTACTATCTTCACTTACGGTACATTTCTACGACGACCACACGGTACAGTTAACCCTCTTATGGTGTGAACAATTCTCGTAATCTGTTCCAACAAATGATGTAGCCTGTTGATAATGAGTCATCGGAAAGTGAGTGTTAACAGAGAGACCCTACGTACACCTGACCTGATCAATGTTTTCCTCTATGATTCTGACTCTGGCAATTCTGACTAACCCCAAACCAAGGCCGATGCAGTATTAGTTTACTCTGATGAATCACGATCAATACGGTAGATATGGTTACTGATATAAAGAGATACTGCACGTCTCAAAATTTCACAACTCTGTCTCCAGTTTCAATATTTTTAAGCACACAAATCACCAGTACAGTAAACAACACCTGCTAAAGCCCCTGTTGTAATGTGTAATTATCTGATGTGTGTTGGTGAGGGTCGGGGAACGAATTGGTGATGGTGGTGGTGGTGGTGGTGGTGTGAGGGTAGATTAAATGTTGCAGGTGTCAGATGTTGGTGGTGTCGTGTGTGTGTGTGTGTGTGTGTGTGTGTGTGTGTGTGTGTGTGTGTGTGTGTGTGTGTGTGTGTGTGTGTGTGTGTGTGTGTGTGTGTGTGTGTGTGTGTGTGTGTGTGTGTGTGTGTGTGTGTGTGTGTGTGTGTGTGTGTGTGTGTGTGTGTGTGTGTGTGTGTGTGTGTGTGTGTGTGTGTGTGTGTGTGTGTGTGTGTGTGGTGTCAGGTGTGTGCGTGGGGTATCGTGTGGGTCTTGTGGCCGACTGATGTGGGATATCAAGTGGACAGAGTTACATCAATCATGAAGGTGTGTGTGTGTGTGTGTGTGTGTGTGTGTGTGTGTGTGTGTGTGTGTGTGTGTGTGTGTGGGTCTTGTGGCCGACTGATGTGGGATATCAAGTGGACAGAGTTACATCAATCATGAAGGTGTGTGTGTGTGTGTGTGTGTGTGTGTGTGTGTGTGTGTGTGTGTGTAAAAATGCCAATAGTATCAGCTACACACGTCCTGCCACGATACCACGGCCCGTGTGACCATCTACCTGCTCATTCCACTCCATTACTTCACCTCACACCTCAAACTCCACCCATTTCACTCCCTAACCCCGACATACAGTCCACCTGCTCACTTCACTCCATCCCTCCACATCATACCTGAAACTCCACTCAGTCTCAGCCCCCAACCCCTGACACACCATCCACCTGCACAGTCCACTACATCACTCCACCTCACATACTAACCCTATCCTATGCCCACCACGTCAGCCTATTCAACAACAGCCATCCACCTCACACAAAGGTCTTGCCTCCATAAACCCCGCCAGACCATCCACCTACAAACTCACAACCCACTCACCCTCCAGCACCGTCCGACCATCCACCTGCACACTCGACTTCACCAAAGTCCTCCTCCACCTGACACACTCAGCTGGAGAGGCCACACTCAGCACATGAGTTGAAATAACAATCACAATGCTGATAAAAACTTTTACTACACACACACACACACACACACACATACACACACACTTGGGTTCCACATAGCTTTGCAAACATTTACTCAATACATACATGCAATAGCAAACACCTACACAATACAGTAACGGAATACCAAACATACAGAATTACTTGCATAATACATAATTACAACACACACACACACACACACACACACACACACACACACACACACACACACACACACACACACAAACATCCTATGAACAATTACCGGCTCATCCATCAATCACCATGCATGAAAAAAACCTGCATACATCAAACTGGACATGCTATTATTTCTGGTCACTTTTTCACCAAGATTCTGAACGTTGGCAGGACAACCGCCACTACATCACTACATTGTGACACACCGCCAGGGGGAAATCCAACAAGCACGCAGGGAGATAAGAAATGCTCTCTTGCACGAGGTTTCACGAGTATCCCTCATGATTAACGTAGACTTCCCTCAACTTTCTCCATTATGGCCAGCTGGTTGTTAGCATGTACCACCTGGGCTTGGCATATAAGAAAAATAATCCCAAACAAGCACTCTCGAGGCAGGAAACGCTCTTGCATTAGAATTCAAAGTCGTAAGCACCAGCATCCCTCACCATTACCGAAGGTCTCACCCATTTTTCTCCACTCCGGCCAGACTGTTGTTAGCATGTTCCACCCCAGCTCAGCATGTAAGTGTCAAGAGCACCTGACTTTATTCTTGCCAAGATTCAGCCTCGCAGCAGATCGTTACCTACTGCCTACATGGCTACGTAAATTGTCAGTTTCTAGACCCCCTGATTACTGTACTCTTCGCACGCACACAACCCACACCGTTTAATCACCCACTCATAACACAATCATATATGAAACATTATTCACCACAACTTCCACAAGAAGTACGGGGACATTTGATCAGCACCGTACTCTCACGATATATACGTCACTCAGCACCAACCAGCAGTGTCAGAAGAGAACTAATCGGCAAAAAGCACAGCAAAGTAAAGTTTTCCGCGTCTCTAAACACCCGTTTGATCAGCAGTCAGTTATACGAATATGAGGTTTAGATCAGTTCCGTATGCAGCACTGGACGCCTGAGAAACAGTGGGCAACACGAGCAGTGGGTAAACCTTGGACTATCACAGTATCAGTAACCATTTCACTGTACTCGGCCAGCACTGCCAGAACAAGAGCACAACAGAACGATTATCAGCTTTGGGATGATTAAACAACGCACGTGGAACAGCGCACAAATCGAGCACTCAGTGACATGAATTATGGACTATCACATCATCAGCGTCTGTGTCACTATAAACGACCAGCAATGTCAGAATAAAAGCACTAAGTGACTAATTTCGCACCGCGATGAACACAGAACACGCGTGGAACAGCACACAATAGAGCACTTCATAAACTTTAGACTATCACAGCATTCATGTCACCATAAACACGCACGGCCATCACTGTCAGATAAAAAGCACTGGGAATGTTTTTGCACCGGGAGGAGCACTGAAAGGACAAGGAACAGCGCACAACAGAACACTTGGTGAACACGGGGCATAACACGGACCACCATAGCATGAGAGTGCCGCGCACTAGGCTACCCTCCATCCACGGCCGCCTGCCTCGCACTGAGCTCCCATGATCACCCCAGCCGCACTGTTCACCTGCCCTGCCCTGCCTTGCCCAGTCTGTCTGCCCTCGTATGCCCTGTTACCATCTGCTCTGCTCTGATCTGTCCTGCTCTTCCACCATCTGCCCTCGTCTGCACAGCCCGGCCCTCCAACAATCTACTCTGTCCTCGTTTACCTTTCCCCGTCCCGCCTTCAGTTTATATTGCCATTTCTGTCTGTCCTAACCTGCCCTCCCTTCACCCTATCCAGCCCTCTCTTTCTTTGTCTGTCTTGTTATTGTCTGTCCTGCTCTGCCCTGTCCTAGAGTGACCAACAGTACACCGTCGTGCCCTGCCTTACCCACATCCAGCGAACTTCATTATCCTTATCTACACTACCTACTCCTCTCGAAACTGATCTGTCCTCCCTTGTCTGTCCTGCCAACAGCTGCCAGGCATTGTGCGATCTTTGCCCCCCCACATACCCTCACCTGACCTTCCTCATCCTGCCCTACCCTGCCCTAACCAGTTCTTGCATTTTTACTTATATCTTTACCCTCACCCACAACTCTCCTCCCCATTTCAATTAATTCCCCCACCCCTGTTTAATTCATCCTAGTCCTGATTCACCTCCCGTTCCATGCCCTTACCTGTCCTGCCCTACCTTATCCGTCAACCCCCTACCCCGTTCACATCTCCTGCCCAACAAGTCCTTGTTTAACTCTCCTAGCCATTCCTATCCCCTTCTGTACCTTCCTACTCCCTCACTGTCCTGTCTGCCTCTAACCAGTCCTACTTGAACTGTCCTTCCTGTCCCACCAAGCCTCAACCGTCATCCCTTTCCCAACCCTTCTACCCACTTCCATCCTTCCAACACTCGTCCACCCCTGACTACTCTTAGCTAGTCCTACCTTAACTGTTCGTCCCCGTCTCATCCGTCACTCTCCCTTCTCCTACATCAGCCAATCCTTCCTTAAGCTCTTCTCCCTATTTTAATTCTGTTCTGCACCCTCCTATCCTTTCACCATCCACCCAACCTCTATCTTTTCCTGCCTCTCTTGCCTTCCGTGCCCTTGACTATCCTGCCCTACCTCATCCGTCACCCCGTTCTCGTCTCTCATAAAAGCCCTTCCCTATTCTCTTTCTACCCGTTTACATCCTACACCGTTCTTTCCTATCTTCTTCTCAGCCCTCCTTCTCCTGGCCTGTCTTATCAGTCATCCCCCCTCCCCAACCTCTCTTCCTGCCACCATCTACCAGCCCACAACACACCACCACACCAACAACAACCCTCACATGCATTCAGCAGAGCAAGCTATTAAAAAAAAAAAAAATGCAAAGCCTCTATACCAATTTGGCAAGCACAGAGTCAGCCATAAGCCACAGTACCGGTAATTGACCCAGATTTCAGCAACAAGAAGTACTTCGAGCTCAACACACACACACACTCACACTGAGACTGCAGTACGAATCTGATATTTCACAAGTCCACAACACAATATCTGAGCACAACCTAGAACACCAAATATATATGCCCTTCAGTACCAAGTCGTCTTTTGTTCCTGCTTCATATTCTTGTTACCTAAATAGGATTCTTCTCAGCCGTGGTCCGTTAAAATGAATGTGTTGGAAAATATCAGTTCATGCCTGCTGTATGATACGATGACGCATTTTGTGTTATATTGCTCCCATTGCCAAACAATCTTTATCAATTTATGTGAGACTCTTTGTATTAAGGAAACAAGATCTTCATTAACCTTATCAGTGCGATGTCGTTTCAATTCTGTTCTTCCGATGATGATGACGATTATGATAATGTTTCAGATTAAGTAATACTCCTCAATCTTGCAAACTCACAATCTCAGTATCCCCACAAACACACCTGACCTAGGCTCCATCAACTACCTGGTACCTGAACAACCCAGTCAAAGCAAGGACGCACACCTGAAGACAGACAGACACTAAAATTATCCAGCTACAAGCCCAGACGCAGCATTTACATAGAAACGCCATGAACACTGTGATCTCTTATCTATATAAACACAAGACTGGTCGGCGGGATCTGTGTAGTGACCTCGACCTTTAACACATGCTTCGGGAAGAGAATGGATGAGCAGAGAAAAATATAGCAAAGATAATAATAGGAGATGAACAGGAAATAATTACGATGATGATGTTGCTACCATTACTACTACGGTACTACTATTAATACTACTACTACTACTACTACTACTACCACCACCACCACCGGTACTAAATAATAATAATAATAATAATAATCTTGAACCTTCCTTCTTGTCTAAACACGGAATGAGGTAGAGTGAATTTACTACATACCTTTACAATTTCCAGTTCTCTCTCTCTCTCTCTCTCTCTCTCTCTCTCCTTAACCTTTAACCCTTTCACCACCTGGACATCTTTTACATTTTTTTCTTCCTGCCAACGAAGAAATTTATTAATCTACGCGTTGAGTTAATTTCTCGTACTATACTCGACCCTTCAGTACGATGATGTGTGTGTGTGTGTGTGTGTGTGTGTGTGTGTGTGAGAGAGAGAGAGAGAGAGAGAGAGAGAAGCCCTTTCAGCCATATCTTATTTACTCCTGTCAGCTTCGCACTATATTATTCAGTTCAGGTAACCCTTGGTACTAATGGAGTTAATTTCTGACCGCACATACATCTCACGCACACAAGACTCATTTCCTTCCCCCCCCTCTCTCTCTCTATGAAACACACACACACACACACACACACACACACACACGCAAGGCAACTAATATTAATTCCACCCACACCACACTAGCCTCTCACCCCGCAACCACCACCCTCACTACAACACTCTGCCTCATCCACCAATCACAAGGCTGCCTATTCACCACTCATAACAGCCCAATTATACCCTAATCAGTTAATCATCTTCTCATAATTCACGGGAAAGAAGTTCTGAGACTGGCCAAAGTAGAAGTATGAAATTTAATATGTTCTGCCGAAAGGAAATTAATGGTACACTCTGATCACAATAAACTCCAAATTTTCTCCATAAACCAAGTGAGCTGATTTTTTGAGAGTAGCTTTGGTAGGATGAAATATCAGCAAATCAAATGCATATATTCAAGTAGTTTCTGGTTTTTATTAGCTATTTTATTTTTCTGTCAGTTTGGTTCCTGTCATCTCCTCTCCCTGTGAAACTGGTCACGATCAACTCAGCTAATTTCATTCACCTACTACATCTTATCTCCTCTTATCTCATCAAACTCACACATTAGTAACTCGGTTCAATCACAATTACTACATTCCTCTTTGATATCTCCCTAAACTCTCCCTTCCTCTCCTCTCCCTCCATGCTGCTCAATCAGACTCAGCTCCACATGCCTCAACTAGTTTTCCATTTTCCTTATCTGCTCTTATCTCTCCAGACTAAGCCACATCAGTGAGTAAAACAAAGCCCCGACTCAGCCACACAAGGACCCAGCAAGTGTGTTATGAGTCCGGTCCCTCTTTTGCTCACCCCCAGGCAGCCCCACAAAGGTCTCGCGTTACCCTAGTCTAAACCTTACCTCACTTTGATTACCACTAGATCAATCCATGGCATAAACAAGCGATCACAAGGTGGTTTTAGTGCCTGCCCACCTTTCCCCTCCCTATAAACCTTTATCAGTATTAGGTATCACATTTACTTGTTTTTCCTGATGTCTTTATTCCCTCTTCTTCATACAGAATGTTTGTAAAAGGTCTTCAACATTTTAATCCTTTACATTTCTGAGCCCATGCCTTTTACTGGTCCGAAACAGAATCTAACCAAACGACCATATCCAGCTAAGTTCATACCTATTACTGTTTGCGTCAAGCACTGTCAAACAAATATTAAAGCCGAGTTTTACCGAGGCTTATAGACCAGCACAGACCGGTTCAGGCCGGTTCCGTGGCTGTCAGGAGAAACGAGACCGGTTAAGACTCCCCATGGCAGAGAAAGACAGCCAGGAGCCTTCCGTAACCAGAGGTAAACAGCTGATAAGCCTACCACAAAGATGACGGACATAAAAAGAAAAATATTATTTTTAAAAAATCAGAATTTTGTTCAACTGAACGCCTGCATTGACCTGGGACGTGATCTCAATGACATAAACAGTATACTTGATATTTAAACTGAAAAGTTATCCATTTCTGCCTGAATTAGTAAAATACCCGGTAACTACGCCTGGAAAGAAATGCCAAGTTTGTGAATCTCTATGGATTATTATAAGGTAAATACTGCACTTATTAATATTTCCCAGTAAAAATTCCTCGGGGAACAGTAGGCTACTGTAACCTTTGTCAATGATAATTACATTTATGCTTTCACTAGCAGGGAAAGAATGAGAAATCCTCTTACCCTGTTAGCAAAAACCAACGCACTTAGTCTACCGCAGGCCAAGGCTACAGTATTCGCTGCATGTTTTTACACCATGGCGTAATACGACTCTCATTATCAGGACTGATGGTGAACAGAATGTCCAAGTATAACATTTTCTTTTATATGAAGCAGAAGCTGCCATGCGCTGATAACACCGAAATTAATTGTTTCTTTCTGTTTACATTTCTCAGCATATTTCTGCAGGCCTGTGCTCACAAGATCCTCCAGTCAATACGAGCAGCATTGGTGATGGCACTCATCGTATGTCCATTATCGCACGTTGCTGGGTCTTTCTTGGTGGTCCGGAAAACTTAGACCAGTATAAAGTGGTTAAAAAAAAATGGCAGAAACATTCTCTGTTATTCTCTCCCTAGAAAAAAGCATATTAATCAACATTACATAAATCTTTATCCGTATCTTAGCTCTTGTGGTCTTCCTGTCCGATCTGCGCATCTTCTTGTCATGAATGAATTCCACCATCATTTTAATCCTTACATCTCATTACTATTCCAACCGCTAACTTACATCTCGTTACTATTCCAAACACTATACGACCATCCCTCTTCTCACTAAGGGCTAAACCAGAATAAACTGGCAGGACAAAGGCGCTCGGGAGCCTCCAAAGACCACGAGATGACCCATTATCCGAGAACACCTGCATCCTTCATTACCCTCCCTTTTTCCTTCCTTTATCCCTCCCAGGCCACAACCCCAATCCCGGATCTTACCCATATACAAACAAAAAGCACAGGAGAGGAGTGTGTGGACGTGAGGAATCTACAAGTCAACCCTCTGTTTTGTTTTGTTTTTTTATCTCACAAAAGGATTTCAAAATTTGCTGGTAAATGAAAATCTACTGAGAGGTGTGTGTGTGTGTGTGTGTGTGTGTGTGTGTGTGTGTGTGTGTGTGTGTGTGTGTGTGTGTGTGTGTGTGTGTGTGTGTGTGTGTGTGTGTGTGTGTGTGTGTGTGTGTGTGTGTGTGTGTGTGTGTGTGTGTGTGTGTGTGTGTGTGTGTGTCGTTTTATTCAGATTAGGAATGGAGAGAGGTGTGTGGAGATGGAGTGAGGGATAGGTGGGGTCTTGGCTGGGAGAGGAGACGCTAGAGCACAGTACCGACCCTGTTTCGTGCGCTAAGAGGCGACCAACAGCGGGTCTACTGTCGGCAGCTGCGTCACCGTCAGCCTGAGTGAGGTGAGGTGAGGCAGCGGTAGGCACCAGGAGGAGCTAGGGTGAGGCAGTAATGAGGGACTATAAAATAAGGTACGAGAAAGACAGGAGAGTTAGAAAGAGGCTTGACAGAATAAGATGGTCTGCGAGTAGGCGGGGAGAGGTACGAGACAGACAGGACAGAATGGGACAGTGAAAGACAGTGAGACGGGAGCAAGATAAGAGTGGGACAGGCTATTGAGGCAGAGAGAATACAGACGAGTGGGACAGAGACAATGCTGGAGCGTGAGGCAGAGACACGACAAGAGAGTGAGGCAGAAGAGACGGGAAATGAGGAGAGCGAGATAAAAAGCAAGATTAAGGAGTTAGGCAGAGTGAGATAATACTGAATGAGGCGTAATCAAGACTGAAAAGAATCTAGTAATTTACACAGAAGGAAAAAAAAAATAGCAGCAAGGAAAAAGAAAAAGGGAGCAGGGAAAATCCAAGCAAGAAAGAAAAAACAAAGAAAAGCAATGAGGCAGAATGACGTTAAACAATAAGAAAACAAGAGTGCAATTACGAGAGAGAGAGAGAGAGAGAGAGAAGGGGTGGGTGGGAATGAAGAGCATCCCATCACGTCCCAAAACAATGAATTCCTTACCATCACTGATTTACAATGCTGATAAGACAGACAGAAGCAGAGCCGGTGCCAGCTGGAGTAAACAGGGAGAGTGACTTCCTGTGGTGGTGAAGGACTGTCTCCCACACCACCACAGACAACCACAGAACCTCACACCACCACCACAGACGACCACAGAACCACCACGGAATCTCACACCACCACAGACAACTTCAGAACCTCACATCACCACAGAACACTCCAATACGGAACCCCCACACATCACCACAGACGACCACTGAACGTCACACCACCACAGACCCCTCACACACCACCACTACTTAACTTCAGAACCACATCTCACCACCACAGACGACCACAGAACCTCACACCACCACCACAATCACTTCACCATAGAACAACGACAAGGAGAAATTATCGTCTTGGAGATTGACAAACAAACTAGAAAGAAAAAACGTAAAAAGAAATAACAAGAACTTTGAAGGAAAGGGGGAAATGACAAACACACAGCTAGCAAGAGTCTTGGGATCGATGCAGGATTGGAATAAAGGTTAGTTACGGAGAAATGACAAGAACTAAACGGAAATGGGAAGTGACGACGGATTACTGACCAAGGATCGTGGGAATAACAAAAATAAACAGACTAGGGAATACTCTACTATGAGAGTTGTAACAGGATTTGTCGGGGATAGAGATATGAAGAATTAAAATAGAAAGTGATGATGAGTTACAGAAAAGCAGAAATGCGGATAATACAAAATGTGAGTTAGAATAAAACGTGTTACGAGGGAAATGAAAAGAACTTAAGAAATGATAACTCTCGCCGTGAGGTACAGGAAACTAAACGATACACGAAAACAGAAAGTAGATAATACAATAAAAATCAAGAACAAACATTACCTGTAGGATAATGAACTTAAGAAAAAATAATGAAGGTAAAGGATGAAGTTTATTTACACAGAAGGATAATTATGAACTTAAATACGAACGAATAAAATTGAGGATTAAAAGAAAGTTAAAGATACAAGGAAGAGGGTAAAAAGATAGGCAAAAACAATAAACACAGCTTTCAGGTTAACACTCACACTCTATAAAGACCCTGTGTTACTAGGAAAATATGGGTAAAAATATAGGAAACGGGGAATTAGACTGGGAAATGATACCTTATAGTGAAAAGCAACAATCTTTCCAGGAATTACGGAAATGACGAGGTAACTGATATGCAGTATGCCCGAACGAAAGCACAAACACACACACACACACACGACAAAGAACGTGAATGACTAATATATCGGTACACTTGGACGAAAAGTATGATAATATGACAAAGTAACAGTAAAAATATTCGAAGTAAAGAAAAAAAAGATACAAAAATCTGGAAAATACGAAAAAGGAAAAAAAATAACAGGAAAAACGTAATGATACTGACAGAAACGTAGGTCACAAGAGGGAGGGAGAGAAAGGAAAATTACATCTAACAAATACAGGCAAAACTGAAAATACATCATAAATCAAGACCCGAAAAAACCGTGACAATCAGGCATTACCAAGGACAAAGATACAAGGACACGTACAGCGAAGAACAACATTTCGCCAAGTAAATATTTCAGTCTACGTCACACTTTGAGCGTGTCCGTCGTTTTCTTTCCAGGTGTATCGATTAAGGACATCTACAGACAATAAATAACTACATAAAAATAAAAACAAAACCTCTTTCAGTTTAGGAATATAAGACAGCAGAGGAAGGTTGGAGGAAGAAGAGGTTAACTACTATGCAAACACAAAACAGACCATCAGAGAAGTCAAAAAAAAAAAAAAAAAATCTGAATGCCATAAAATCATGATCACCATTAGCTTCCTAACATTACTTTCCACTTTTATAACACATCGTCACTTAAAACACGCCTGGTGGTCGAGCGGTAGGGTACGTGGGTTGTAGACTGCCGTGCTTTACGTGCAAAAGTTTACATCACTAAGTTATGTTTTTCTGCCACTCGAAATAAACGCATGGGCCGTACCTGGGTGTCCTAACTTTAAATATTCTGTACTACGGCAGCCTAGCCCCTGACCCCTACGCTCCGAAGAGGGCAATGAGATGGCTGCTGCCGTTTCTGTGGGGTGGCCTGGATCCATTCACAATACCAGCTACATCCTCTTCCATCTTCTTACCTTTTTCATCCACCATTAACCTGTACGTGGACAAGGGCAAGGCACAGAAAAGGGAGCGGGAAAACACTACCCTCCTACACACACACACACACACACACACACACACACACACACACACACACACACACACACACACACACAGAGGTAGCCTATAATACAAACTTGCAATCAATAGTTATGGACAGAAATTACTCTCTCTCTCTCTCTCTCTCTCTCTCTCGCTGACCTTACTCAGTAAAGATCTCCTCCCATGACCCAGTGACAAAAAATATCAAGAATAACAACGCAATAAATATGTAAAACCAGAACATGAAGGCCAACAAATACAGATTCTTAAAAGTCAGTGAATAAAACATCGTCGAAAAAAAAGCATCACGCACAAAAAAAAAAACGTAAAAACTCAAAATGACGTCAAGGGAAAAATATCAAGGAAAACAGCGGCACAGGGCAAGACGAGAATGTCACCGCGAAAAACACTTCAGTCTCCCTCTTAATTGTTTTCCCTCTTTCTTTGTGTTGACGAGCTGCCTGTCACGTGCACACAAGACCTTGAGGGGAAATGGTTGTGAGAGAGAGAGAGAGAGAGAAAGAAAAGGGTTGGGGGTGAGGGGTGATGAAGGGGAGGGGGTGGGGGGGTGATGGGAGGGGAGAGGGAGTGTTATGGGGTGAGGCGGTGAGACGAAGGATAAAGACTACAAGATAATCACTGTCTTTTAGTACTGGTATCTTCTGTTCCACCCTCTGTATCTTTCACCCATCTTCCCCTCCTGACTCATTTTTAGTTTACCCCTTTGAGAGGGTGAAGGGGATAAAGGGAAGACTGCTACAGGGGAAGGGGGAGGGATGATGATGGACAGAGACGAAGGGTGATGGAGGGCAAGGGTGAAGGAACGTGTGTGTGTGTGTGTGTGTGTGTGTGTGTGTGTGTGTGTGTGTGTGTGTGTGTGTGTGTGTGTGTGTGTGTGTGTGTGTGTGTGTGTGTGTGTGTGTGTGTGTGTGTGTGTGTGTGTGTGTGTGTGAGAGAGAGAGAGAGAGAAATTGAAATCTGCCACAAAAACACAGATAATCAGATAAAAGGCTGAATGTGCTTGTGTGTGGGTGGTGAGTGACGGCATGAATGAAAGCAGAGATTAAAAACAGATCAGATGGGTTGATGATAAGATATGCAGGTGAGATGCGGGACAGACAGACTGGTCGAGATAAATCGTTATCCTGACAGACTTTCATACAGGTAGCTAGCTAAGTAGACAGGCAGATTGGCAGGTAGCCTACCGGTACATAATGTAGTGTAAATCAGTAAATACAGATTGAATATAAGAGCTTAATCTGATATATTAACAGACACACAGAGAAGGGATGGATGAAAGAAAGGCTCAACGGATGGATGAAAACACGAAGCAAGATTGGAAAGAATATAACATATAAGGCGAATGGACAGACGGCTGATGGATAGGGAGAGATAAATGTCACAGGTACCTGAAGAGGGTCCAAATCGGGCAACTTGTAACACACCAAAATTAATGCAGATAAAGTATTAAGACAAATAACTATAACATGAACTAAAACGGAGGGACGGGTGAATGGATAAGCGTAGGGATGACTGTCTACGGGCGCCCGAGTTTGTCACAAAGCTGTCCTTTCCACAGGTGACTCACGCTCCCTCCCACACCTGACTCAGCGTCATTATGAGCTTCCTGGGTGAGTCAGTGTGTTATGGGGGAAACAAGTCAAGGCCCACGGTGGCTGGGTGACGGTCAGGAAAGGATAGAATGGAGAGGAGGAAGGGATGCTTGGGGTGGTGAGCAGAACAAAGAAGTGTGAGGGACGGGGGGGTGAAAGGATGCTAAAAATAAGAGCAGAATGGGGAGGACGTGGTGGAAAGGATAAGAAAAAATGGTTGTTGTTGGTGGTGGAGAGGGGGTTGCTTGGGGGGGGGGGCTGAGGGAGAGGAGTGGAAAGGAAAGAGCAAAGTGTAGGATGCTGGGAAAGGATGATGGGATGGGATGCAGGAAGTAAAGAAAAACGGGAATGACGTGGCGGAACAAGGAAGAAAAAATGGGCGACGGGATGCTATGAGGCGGGGAGAAGAAGGAAGACTGGGAAAAAAAATAAATGGGGAGCAAGAGGAATAACAACGGAAGAACATGAAAAAAAAAAAAAAGTAAATTACGGAGGAAGTGACCGACAAAGGATACAGGTGGAGGTCCCTTGGGGGGTGAGAACAAGGTAAATGTTGGATGATCGTGAATCGCCGTGGAAGGAGACGGGTGGAGTTAGGACGAGTGTTGGAAAGTTGTAATGAGAATCGGTAAAAGAGAAGTGTGAGAGTCAGAAGTGGAAAAATATGTAGAGAAGAGTAAAGGAACAAAATTAAAGAGGAGGACCTGTGGATGGGTAATAATAATAATAATTAAAAAAAAAAAAGAGGGGATAAATGCCTGGAGATTGAAGAGGGAGACGAAAGGGTGATTACTTAAAGGGACAGAAGACTGGAGGTGGAAAAGAGTGAATGAAACAGATCAAGAACAGAAAAACAGGTGAAAGACTGCAAGAAAAAAATGTGGGGGGGAAGGCAAGGAGTGGAAAAAGTTGGGAAAGGCGGATCAGTTAAGTGGAGGGGAAGAGGGGAAAGGGAATGTAAAGTGGATGCAAAATATGACGTCAAGGGGGAAGAAGCGGAGGAACGGAGAAGAGATGAGAGAAATGAGAAACAAAGCGAAGAGAAGAAAGGAAGGGAAGGGAAGGGAAGGGAGACGACGGGAAGATGGGAGGTTTTGAAGTGGAAGAGAAGGGAAAGAGAGAGGGGGATAAGGGAAGTGGGGAGGCATAAAGAGGAAGGATGGGGAAACGAAGGAGGAAAAGAAACGAAAGACAGAATGCGGAAGAACCATGTGAGAAGGGATGGGGTGAAAGGAGTCGTGAGAAAGGGAGAAGGATGGTAGGAGAGGGGGAAGGGAGGGGGTTGGGGAGGGATCCATGAGACGCTGAAAGTAGATAGGACGGATGACTCATATGGAAGGGGGAAGGGGGGGATGTTCAACAGCGTGGAAGAGGTGACACAGAAGAGATTAGAAGAGAGGAGAGACAGCGAAGAAGAAAAACTGAAGGGGGGAGAGAAGAAGGAAGGAAGCAAAAGGAATAAAATGAAGAGACAGAGAGGAGGAGAAATAAATCAAGAGAAATGACGAAAGAGTGTGTGTGTGTGTGTGTGTGTGTGTGTGTGTGTGTGTGTGTGTGTGTGTGTGTGTGTGTGTGTGTGTGTGTGTGTGTGTGTGTGTGTGTGTGTGTGTGTGTGTGTGTGTGTGTGTGTGTGTGTGTGTGTGTGTGTGTGTGTGTGTGTGTGTGTGTGTGTGTGTGTGTGTGTGTGTGTGTGTGTGTGTGTGTGTGTGTGTGTGTGTGTGTGTGTGTGTGTGTGTGTGTGTGTGTGTGTGTGTGTGTGTGTGTGTGTGTGTGTGTGTGTGTGTGTGTGTGTGTGTGTGTGTGTGTGTGTGTGTGTGTGTGTGTGTGTGTGTGTGTGTGTGTGTGTGTGTGTGTGTGTGTGTGTGTGTGTGTGTGTGTGTGTGTGTGTGTGTGTGTGTGTGTGTGTGTGTGTGTGTGTGTGTGTGTGTGTGTGTGTGTGTGTGTGTGTGTGTGTGTGTGTGTGTGTGTGTGTGTGTGTGTGTGTGTGTGTGTGTGTGTGTGTGTGTGTGTGTGTGTGTGTGTGTGTGTGTGTGTGTGTGTGTGTGTGTGTGTGTGTGTGTGTGTGATGCAAAAGGGTGAACAACATCAACCTAGCCTCACCACTACACGACAGCTCCCTTACATCGAAATAACACAATCTGGTGGTACCGTAACGCAACTAAAAATGACGTCAACGCAATGAAAGCGGTGAGGGGACGAGTGAAAGCAACGAGGGGATGGGTGTATGAAAGCGGGGTGTGGGAGGGGAGAGAACGATGTAAGGAGAGAGAGGTGAAAGCAGAGGAAGAGGAGGGAGGGTGAAAGAGGGGAGTGACGGATGGAGCAACTGGGGACGATGGAGGGAGAAGGGAAACTGCGGAGAGAGGGATGGAGAGAGGAACCTATACGAGAGATGGGGAGAAACGAACCATGTACGGAGAGGTGAAAGCAAAGAGGGAGAGGGGGGAGGGTGAAAGCAGAGGGGAGGCGAGGATGGAGGGGGAAACTGGGGAGAGAGAAGGGGAGGGGATACCGTAGGAGACGGGGGAAGGGGAGGGGAAACTGGGGAGGGGGAGGAAAGGAGAAAGGAAACCGTGCGAGGGGGTGGGGAGGGCTGATGACTCAAAGGCTGCACAGGTATTCACGTAATTTTAAGAAGGCTTCCTGTCCACTTACAATACATACTGCAACATAATATATTTCCTTGTTATCTGTATCACTGAACCCCTGCTATGGCTAACCCTACACAATTTTATTCAGCTGAGGCACTACATCGAACAAAGGGGCATTTAAGTTATCCATACACTTAAGTATTTCGTTCTGGGTATTGGCATATGACTTTATTCAGACCTCTTACCAGTCATACTCTCGTGGCTATCAAATGAGTTCCTTCCACCTCTTCAATAGCGTTAATTTTTGCTGCATGTCTATCGCAAGCAGTTTATACATCTTTATACCGGCAGTGTGCATAAATAACATAAACCTACACGAGCATATTAACAACTGTCTTCCCTGTAAAATAAACTGGTAAAGACTAAGTGCCCGGGATGTCTCTAATTCCACGAGAAAAACAATGTGACTTGGTGTGACTGAGGTAGTTTAGCACAATCATCAACACAGGGCGTCATGAGAGAGAGAGAGAGAGAGAGAGAGAGAGAGAGAGAGAGAGAGAGAGAGAGAGAGAGAGAGAGAATGACTCACCTATCATCTCTCCGGCTTAAGTGCAATGAACCTTAATTTGTTATAAATGAAAAAGCGCGCAACCCGTACAGGCAATGCGGAGCTGAACTGAACATCATCATCAGAGCTGCTTATCTACCTACAGACTACAGTTCTCCACAAATATTACTCAATTCGCCTTATTTAGTGAACTGAGGGCAAAAAGCGCAGGTAGAGCGATTATCTTCGTATTCGCCCTCTTCCCGGAAACGTAGTACAACCCGCGGCCATTGTGTGTGTGTGTGTGTGTGTGTGTGTGTGTGTGTGTGTGTGTGTGTGTGTGTGTGTGTGTGTGTGTGTGTGTGTGTGTGTGTGTGTGTGTGTGTGTGTGTGTGTGTGTGTGTGACGAGACTTAGAGGACACGGTAGCCCAAAGTCAGGTGAAGTGCGCATAAAACAAACACAGCACCAAATTAAAGCAGTCTGACGGTAGCAATAATGAAACGAAAAAGAAGTCACCGTTCTAAAGGGATTACTCAAGAATACCGTCGACCATCTCACTAGGAGTTACCCTTCCAAACCTTAAAAAAAAAAAAAAAAGAAAAAGAAAAAATGGCAGCAAAAACCAAATGCCTAAAACGTCCCCATCCTGAAGGAGCCCAGTTTGGGGAGAGTTAGAGGACGCGGAGGCTGAAACTACCCTTCACTGAGCACAACACAAACCAACATTTCCAAATTAAGAATATACAGCATGTTTGACTTGAGGAATATTCCTTGGATCTTAAAATATTCCATGTAAATCTGAGGAATACTCTCGGGATCTACAGAACATTGAAGATCCGCAGAATACACTCTGCTTCTAAGGATCATACTATTCCATACATTGCAAGAGTATCATAGGTTATTCCAGGGCATGGGCTACTACGTCAGTGAGTACCAGGTATTCTCAGGATTTAAAGAATATTTCAAATTTCATAAGTTCTCCACATCTAGGTATAAACCAAAGAAGAAGGAAAGCGAGGATGGGAACCAGGATATAACACTAAGTGACGAAGGAAAAAAAAAGAAAAAAAAAAACGAGGAAGTAAGAATTAAGTTCATCAAGCACTCAGCTTCAACATGGATCATGTCTCCGAGTCCCATTCTCTTGGGCTTAGGAGCCTCTCTAACACCTCTTCGTTGTTAGTTTATTTATTTTTTATTACACTACAACACTCACTCCTACGTTACCTATGTGCTTTTGATAATGAGGCACATTACACCACCACCACCACGACCACCATAATCCTGCCTCATTTTCCCCAGAGCCCTAACTCACATAGTTAACAAAATACAGTACATATGCAGAAAAAACTGGTAAGAAGGAGGTGCTAAGGAACCTTTTAAATCAATGAGAACATGGATCTTTACCTGGACCCTGTTGTGATATTTATTCTTCCGATTCCACATTCCTGAAAATATATTTTTGTCTATTTTTGCTGACTTATATACCCTCAAAACTAAGTACCGGTACAGTTGCGGACATAAATACTGATCCACTTTCTTACGATAAATAACAAGACTGTAAGCAATTACCTGAATGCGTTCTTCAAAACCCAAGAAACTTTCGAGAACATTACGCCTTCATTATTACTGACCCAAAAACTGGATCACTATTTTTGTCCGCAACGTTACAATATACACACCACTCACCTCATGCGAGTCAGGCTGGTACCAATGCGTCATGGTGGTGCTGGTGGGTAGGTCGCTTACACCACCAATGATCTTCCTCCGTCTGCACCTGCTCCGCTCATCCTCGACTCTACCACTTCAAGTTTCTATTACGCTCACGCACTGACCACAAACCTTTTCACCATCTCTTTGCATATGTCGACATCTTTTCTCCACGCGCACTTGTCATCGTCTTCTGCAGTCCGTGGTTTGGGGACAGGTTGGGTTATTCCATCACAGCTTTTTTGTTTTGATTCACAACTTGTTACCTGAGTTCAAAGACGCAAACATTTTTTTCTTCCTCGTGTGTGGTTGTTTTGATTCCTGCTCTAGTCACTCTGAAAGGTTGTTGATACAAAATTCAGACCACAACCCTCACTTCAAAATTCCGACCCAACTACCTTCCAACTATATTTCTGCATATTTTCTCTCTATGATGGCGCCTTGATTCAAACTCTAGTTACTCTGAAATGTTGCTGGTACGAATTTCAGACCCCAGCCCCTTGAGAAACGGATATGTCTTACCAGTTTCCACCCAAACCACCATATCAACTTCACGAAATGAGAAATACTGTTCTTACGAATCCACAGTCACTTCTCAGTATGTTCCAACCAATGCTGCACTTCTTTGTATCGTGCCTCAAGCATTATTAACTCTCCAACAAACAGTTCTAATCAACACTACTCAGCGAAGCTCAAACGGGCAGACAGTGCTATGAAACCACAACCACCTACTTCTCGCCTCAATATCCGGCACTGTAACAAGAGAGGGTGCAAGAGAGAGCAGCCTTCATGTGGTGGCGCCAATGTGACCGGACGGTGGCGCTACCTGGTCATACAAACAAGCCTCTAGACTCCCCTCATCCCCCGATAGGAGGATGGTCAACTGTACAAGAAACGCAACTCCGACCTGCAGTCCACCAGCTTCACGTTCAGATAAGGACGAGTTGCAGTGATTATTAATGTCATAACTCTAAGAAAGACGGAGAGGAAATAATTACGTGACCATAATCACTTCTTAATACGTCGCAATTAAATATACTTATTTAACTGAAAGCTGCTTCTTAAACTCCTCTATCGGAGAGCATGCACCTACGAATCAAGCCACCATTCGATACATTCTAATCAACATTATTCCAAGTTACCCATATGGAATGAGATTCAGTAAGAATTCATAATCACTAACTACTACGACCTCACCGATCCTGCTCTCTTCATTATGCCTTAACCAACACTACTCCAGGGAATCATGATGGTAAGTGTCATTAAGAATCCATACACACTTCTTAATGCATCCTAATTAGTTCCGCACTCCTTAATGAGATTGCTTTTAATACACTCCTTAATGAGACTGTTTTTAATGTGCCCTAATCAGCATTAACCTACACAAATTTTTATAACACAAATCGGTGAGGACGCGCAGCCAAAACAAATCCAAAATCACCTACTGATACATCTCAATCACCGTTATTCCCTGAAGCGCAGATAACGAGGGAATAACCACGAATCCACATTAATTTTAAATACGACCTTAATAATTCTCTCCTTAACACAATGTACCCTAATCAATACTACACTATGAAGGAGTCATAACGAATCCTTGATCACTTCTTCATGTCCTTCTTACTTACTTCTCTCACTAATGCGACTGTCTCCACTGAGACTGCTTCCAATATGCTCTCACCAACTAATGTCTAGATGTACAGTCCCAGAATTCTTCCAGGGAGGTTCCAACAAAAGCATCTTCACAGCACAAAGCCTCCCTCCCCCTGGTTCTTAACCCTGGAAAACCAAAGCACATAATCCCCTATCTCCTCAATACACTGACTTTTGTGGTAGTTTATTCCTTGTCGTACCAGACGATTTTATTCAGCTTAGGAGAACCACCTTGTAGTGAAGTGGTTAATGATGTATCTAACCCCTCCAGGTCGAAAGTCTTTCCAGGGAAGAAAATTTGTCTGGTGGCAACAAGAATAACTAGAAAAATGTCAAAGTACTGAAGTAGTAAACACTGTAGACTTCCACCAACCCTCGCAATAAGAAATTCGTCCAAGGACCCCTTCATTCCCTCTACCACACGTTAAGCTCACTGATGCACTCTCTCCACGCCGGACATCTTCAAGCACACACGAACAAGAAAGCATCATGCTGGAAAAGTCTGATGACTGCCGAATGATCAATACAGCTCGCGATGTCGACGGAATATTAATCTCTTCCCATGCAGTTGTGTATAAAATTACAATACTTACAGTGTATACCGGAATGATAGAAAATGTCACTAGCAAGCGACAATGTGCGGTATCACAAAAGCAAGGTTAGAAATCTCGGGCATTTTGCAATATCTATCGTCTGTTGTGTCATATGATGTAACACAACATGTCTACCGTTACTTTTTCGATCGAGTGTGCTTTATGAACAGAACACCAAAACGCAAACTGGCTTAAACTCACTGCCATCCAAAATACGATCTGCCGCTGAGCGATTCCTCTTGCTTTCCACCACACTTCAACCACACTAAGTCACTCCATGCCGTCCTTCCTCATGTACTTATCAACACACCACCGAAACACACATTATCTTCCTCATTTACATATACACACAGCACCAAAACGCATACCTACACTCACAGCCACCAAAAATACCATTTATCTACCGTCGCACGATCCTTCCTTCCCTCCACCAGACTCTAAGCAGACTGACTAGGCCACTCCAAACCACCCTCCCTCAAGTACTTAACAAACTCACAGGATTAAGAGTGGTATCAACTGGCTTTGGTGATTTCGGAACAACTTAGCGATTTATTTTGCACATAACTTCTTATCATATCCACTTGCGGTTTATTGATGCAAACTACTATTGATATCAAAACCGTAGAGCACACAGGAAAATGCTAAGGTGTAACTTAAAAAAAAAGAGCTATGAATGAGGTGCTAACAAACCTCCTACACCACCCAATATACGGCCCTAGACCCCACAATCTCTCACTTCCGCCGCTATCCATAACAAATGATAACAATATCTTCCACTACGTCTTCCGTTCCTCGCCCACTCTTCATCTCTACTGACTCAGCCACTCCAAGACCCCTCACTCTTATGTACAGTCAACAAACAAGTACCGCGATGTCCACTGTGCTCAGTATTTTGCAACACAGGGCGCTCAGCTTTTACTTCTGGAGTAGAGGTTCTGTTTCAGAATTCATGTATTAAAATTATCATGTCAATCATTCACGCACTGTATACCACGTTGGCATTAACCTTTTTACCTTCTACTCACTTAGGATTACCAGATACGCAACATACGGAAATCGAGTACAAGGTTCAGACTGAATTGCATCGATCGTTGGGCTAAGACACTTCTTCCACTGACTGGACTTATCAACCCACGAGCGTAAATCCCAACCCCTCACCTCCATAACCACCGATAAAGCCTTCCTGCCTTGGATACACCTCAAAGCTCACTGACTCAAGCACTCCAAGCCGCCCTCCTTCATATAACAGTAATTATCAGCCACAGAGCACTGTAATACCCACATTCCCTCATCTCAGCTACCGTACCATAAAGATCACATTAACCCTTCCTTCTAGAACATCGCCTCAAAAATTATTAAGCCACTCCAAGCTGCCCTCCCCCCACAAACTATCAACAGAAACACCCAAACCCACAATCCCTCACAGATACTGATAAATAAGACCTTCCAGCAAGACTTCCTTCCTCGAGCACACTTCAAACCTCACTGACTCAGCTCTTCTCGGGCTCGTGGCCTCCCTGCCCCGCCCCGCACGAAGACACCGGATCCCTCTTGCCACACACACACACACAGCTCACCCACACCCCACCGGAACCCCACCGCATTAGTACGCACCCCAAGCCACGGAAAATAAAACTTAGTGACGAAACTGCCCTTTTGACGTCACACTGGATGGCACAGCTGATTCCTGGATACGCTCGTGTCAACCATTCCCTTTTTCAATCATGGTATAAACGTGCATAATTACTTTTTTTTCTTCCTCTTTTACGCATAGAAGAAAATATTAACACCACCTAACAGGCTCTTGACGTCAGTACTGTATGTTTGTCACGCCAGATTCCAGGGCATTGTTGTCGTACTCGCTTCCAACATCAATGCCGGTGTCGTTATAATTTTTTTCCTTTCCGTTTTTACGTGGGTGAGAAAATATCAACACATGATGTAAGCAGAGTCTGAAATAACACGATGAATGTCAGCTGTGTCACACCGGATGAAGTCACCCAACGTCAAAGAGCATGGACGAAGTTATGGCTGTTTTTCGTGACAATTCTTTCGTCCGGTTCCAAAAATCATTATCAAAATTAAATCGAATGCTTCTTTACAATGTCGGTAACACAAGTGTAACAAGTCTGACATCACATTATATGGTTCATGTACAGCTGCGGTCAATAAACCCTTTACAAGTTTGGGGTACCGACCTGATGAGGGAAGATGCAAACCCACCTGAATGTTATTGATTAGATTAGCAAGACTTCACTGACACAAGTTCTGAAAAGGTCTCCTAGGGTAAAGGTCGAACGTAAACCAAGCATTTACCACCAACATCACGTTCTGTTTGTAACGCTTCGTATTTCACTATAAGAAATCGCCACCACAAGAGGTTGCGTAACGGCAGAAAATGTAAACAAATGATGTAATGGACTGTGACGTCAAAATATGGATGTCTCAGCTAGTTCCATGACATCTTTCTTTGTCACGTTCCTAAAAATACGTAAGCACCATTCCCACTCTACTTGCTCTTAAACAGGGATGGGTTGGATCTTGAAACAGCAGATCATTAAGGTACGAAACATATGATAGACCGTCAGTAAATATATCGTTAAGCTAAAAGATATTACTGGGTTTGTAAGGTTCGGCGGTTATGATTTGGTGAATACATATATTTTACCAAAGCTGGGTTTCCCGTGGACTTATCTGGCAGTCTGAGGTGGTCAGGATGGACTGCCGTGGCCGGATGTCATGGAGGTCGGCGGCCATGACAGATTGTGGGGGAGTGATGAACCTACAAACACAACCAACACCACCACCAGTACCACCTATCATCACTATCATTACCAGTTATCACCAGCTGCCAGTCACGCCTCTCTATCCACCATATGAATGAACTGGCTGGGTGTGACATGCGTGATTCGTATTCTCAGTTAAGGAACACATTTTAACGGTCAAAAGGTCGAATGTAAACAATCAACTACCACCAACATCACGTACCGAACTCGAAACTTGAAAGAATTTGTTGGAAAAGGGTAATAAGTATAAGAGGCGAGCAGCAGCCAACACTTCTGGCACATCAACCACTTCACGAAACCTCCCCACAGACACTGCCTCCCTCACGCTCCGCTCTCCTTCCACCCACATATCCACATTCTCCACCTTGCTTCTCGCGGCACCGTTGGAAGAGCTACAGGACACCACCCCACTGCTCACACGGCCGGAATGTGGAGGAATGAAGGCTCGAGGAGTGGCGTGAGCGAGTGTGGAGTCGGGTGGAACGGTTACAACAGGAGTGTGGTGTTTGGCTCCACCATACTACCACCACACCACCCAGCTTGCCAGTCCCGCTCCAACCAACCAACATACCCCCACCGTTTCCCACTCGAAACATTTTCTAACCACACCCCACTTGCCCTCCCCGATTTTCCACAGACAAAAGAATCCCCCAACCCTGTCTGTCCTTGTCCCTACAGGCCCCCGAGGCACGGATAAACAACAAACGTGGGTGCGGGTCCGCGGAGGGCTGGCAAACGTTATGGCGAGATGTGGCAACGGAATGCTCTAAGGCGCACACGCGGCAACATCTGGCGGCCGCGATCACAGGTAGGCCTGAGTCACCCCTCCCGCCAGAGTTTGAAATGACTCCGTTTCATCTTCCCTTCCCTGTTTTCCTTCATGCCTTCCTTCCTTCACCCTTTAATTATTGCCATCCTAAATTTCTCCCTACCCCTCTTACTTCCCTCCAGCCTTCTGTCAATGTTTCTCCGCGTCTGCTTCACACCTTCAGCCTGAGTCATCCCTCCCGCCATGCTTTGAAAAGATTCCGCCCTCCCTCCTTTCTCTTCCTTCGAACATCTTTTCCTTCCTGCCCTCTCAAATTTTTCCTTGTCCCCTCTTCTTTCCGGTCTTCCTCCCCTCCTTTCATTTTTCTCCTCGTCTCCCTTACACTTTTCATCTGAGTCACCCCTCCCGCCATAGTTTGATGTGCTTCCCTCCATTCCTTCCTTCCTGTTCTTTCTCTTCTCCCCTTCCCTTCCTTCCTAAATTCTTTGTCTTTACGTACTGTTGCACTAGCTCTCCATTTCAGTTTCTCTCCTAATTCATTTCTCCGCCACAATCTGAAATGTTTACCTGTCTTCCCTCCCTCTCCCTTACCTTTTTGTCATACCTCCCTTTGTAACCCTTGGAACTCCCAATTTCTGTTTCCCTTAGTCGATTCCCAGACATGCTTTCAAACAGCTTCCCTCCTTCCTTCCTTCTTTCTTTCCTCCCCTCCTTTCCTTCCAAGCCTTTCTTGAGTTTCCATTTCAACTCACACTTCCGGCTCGTTGCTTTTCTTTCATTCACACGCTTTTCTGTCTTCCTTTCTACCTCTTTCTTTCCTTTACTTGTTCCTCCTCTACCTCATTCCTCCATTTTTCCTTCCGAGCTTCCCTCCTTACCTCACTTTACCTCGTGTCTATCTTTGTTCTTCTAAGCCCACTTCACTTCAATCGTTTCCTAGTTCTTTCCTTCCTAGATTCAAGGCCGCTCACCGAGAAGCAAAAAAATCAATTACCGGGCCTTGTTTACTCCGTTTTCCTTTCAGCTCGCTTCATCAGGATTTTCTCTTGTCATTCATCATCTTTCCCTCCCAAGCTTTCCTTACCTCTTACCTTTGTCCTTCTTCCACTAAAATGCACCACGATTTGCATCTTTTCCTCCTTTCTCTCCTACCAGCCTCTTCCTACATTCACGGTCGTATCTTGGACGGCATTGATCGAGTCGTTTTTATTCCCTTCGATTTCCCTAACGCGTCGTAATGGTTTTCCTTGGAACTCACTACTTAGGGATCTTCTGGTCTCTTGACGCGTTCCTGAAACTTACCTACCGTGCTTTCCTCCCCTCCTCCGTTCACCTCATCTTCTATCTTTGTCCTCCTCTTAATGGCAACTAACCTGACATCTATCCCTCACTTCTCCTTCTCCAAGCTTCCTCCCAGACACACGTTAACATAATGAAGAAACAAAACTATTAATCGAGTCCTTTAACTCACTTCATACGTCTTCCTTGGAACCCAATACTTAGCTCCTCCGTCTTACCTACAACATTTTCCTTCCTTCCTTCCTTCCTCACTTTCATTCATTTCTATCTCTGTCCTCCTTCCCCGAAACTCGGCTCTTTTCCTCGCTTCTCCTCTTCCCAGAATCACATCGACGACACAAAGTCACTGATAGTCTTTATTCCCATTCACCTGCATTGCCTTTTAACCCTAATTTCCAGCAAACCTTCTTTATCACTTTCCTCAACTTCTCTTTCATCTTCGCCACCAATTAAAATCACCATCCCTATTTACCTCCATCACGTTCTTCCCATTGACCTATTTCGGCTTCTGTCCATACCCAACAATCCGCTAATTATCTATCTATGTATTTACCTACCTGTATTTCTGTACTTTTATTATCTTCCCCAATTCCCTCTCGTTTGATCTTCGTCAGCTGTTATAATCATCATCCCTGTTCATCTCCACCACGTTCATCTCATTCACTCGTATCGTCTTTCTGTCCAGACCCAACTTTCCATTACCTCGACTCCATCATTTCTCATGGACTTTTCATCTATCATCACTTCCAACAATCATCATCATCATCACTATCATCATCCCTACCCACCTCCACCACGCTCATTCCATTCACTCGCATAGTCCTTTGTCCACAGCCCAACTTTCCACTGCCCCTTCACCCCCTTCCACCGCACCTGACGCAATTCTCCTCCATATAATATCACTTTCCCTCTCCACTTTCCAATCTCACGTCACTCATTTCGTCCACACCCTTTTCTCGTTCTCCCGTAGTCCCTTCTTTTCCTCCTCGTCATTTCAGAACGTTCTATTAAAAAGGCATAAATGATGATGACGATGATGATGATGATGATGACGAACTACACACTCATTCACTCACCTTTCAAGCCCTCGAAATCCTGGCTCCCCCTGACTAGCAAAAACCACTCGTACAATTATTTCTGCATTATTTTTAAGATTCGCGTCACCCTCGCAATATTCCAGCTCCTTTACAAATGCATAATGAGGTCACTAATCATACACATATTTTCACTGTTTCAGCAGTTTTTTTTTTTTTTTTTTTTTTTTGGGGGGGGGGGGGCCCTACACCTAGACGATTCTTTTCTTTCATTTTCGGGGAGGCCTCACCTAATAAACGGGTTAAATTCTTGTCTTGTTCAATAATTCTTTCTATTTATCTCGACAGAAAGAAATTCCGTTCTCGTTTAGCAGCCCAATCATGAACAAATACAGATACTTCCATGACAAGCACGACATATTAAACATGACATGAAAAATAAGTCTGAAGTTGATTAGATACTTGACAAAAGAGTAAACGTGATAAGATTGGCGCATCCTGCAGCACAGATAACACACACACACACACACACACACACACACACACACACACACACACACACACACACACACACACACACCTTCACTAATCAAACTTTTCCAAGAACGTGAGATTCCTAAAAAGTAACTTACCAGAAATGACGATAGTACACTTCCTGAATGAAAACAAATTGATGAGCAGACACTGAATTTGTTTAATATTATGAAGATTTGGGCGAATATACGAGTAATGTATCATCTCAGTATTCCCTTTATCCATCTCAATATTCCCTTTATCCACCTAAGCATTCCCTTTATCCATCTCAGTATTCCCTTTATCCATCTCAATATTCCCTTTATCCATCTAAGCATTCCCTTTATCCATCTCAGTACTCCCTTTATCCATCTCAGTACTCCCTTTATCCATCTAAGCATTCCCTTTATCCATCTCAGTACTCCCTCTCAAGCAGGTAAGATCTGTATTCTCACAAGGCTTAATTACTTCACATCGGCTTATTCTACTTTGATTCTTACTAACTCCGGAAGATTTTATTCAGCTTATAAGACTTTTAAAACTCGAGCGGTTAGATACAGTCCTAACCTTTTCACTTCAGACGATTTTGTTCAGCTTACGACAAATTTTTCGAAATTGGGGGGGTTTGGTAGTCTTCAATGGCCTCTTCACTACAAGATATCTACCTTGTGCTGAATAAAACCGTCTGTAGGTAATAAGACTAAACCACCAAGAAACGTCACCGGACTGAAGGGGTTAAGGAGTTCCCAGGTATCTTTTCCTGTACCCCTTCAATACGGTGACGCCCCATTTCATCAAGATATCAGGTTATTAGTAAAAGATTTAATACAACTTAGGAATGGTCTTTGTGGTGAAGGGGTTGACTGAGGCTCGATCTGACCCCTCCAGTTCAAAGTCTCTCATCTGCCACAAAAAACCGCTTGCAGGTAAAGAATAAAGTGGGCGATAAAGAATAAAAATAAAGTACACCACTCCGATGACACATTCTATTCTAGCTACCACGATACGGAATTCTTCACCTTCAGCGGGACTTTCCTCACTGAAGGAGTTATATACCCTTTAAATTATGTCATCCGGTATTAGATATATGTTCCTTGTTGAATAAAATCGTCTGGTAGAAAGAATACAAAATACTAATACCGCAACAGAGAGAAAGTTACCCCCCAAAATACTTCTCTTCTTATGCGCTACCCGTCACTTTCTTGTTTAAAAGCTGGGTGAGATAATACACTCAAAATACATTCAAACACTAGCCTACATCCCGTCACAAGAAACGACAAAAAACAGTGGAGAAAGTATTTACGTCATAACCAGCTAAAATACACAGGAAATAAGAATAAAAGTGACATTTGAACTCAGTAACTACGTCGTTAAAATATAAATAAATAAAAAACTCAAGATCGGGCAGAGCTTCCTGTGTGAAAATCGCTGCGTAGTGAGTCAGAGTGAACTAACTACTCCCCATCCACCCCGTGAGTAATATTCTCTCTCTCTCTCTCTCTAACTAAACTGCATTATAACCGTGATACCTCTGCAACTCACGCTAAGAAACAAATCATCATCACTATCACCGCCACCATCATCATCATCATTTTCATCGGCATCATCATCATCATCATTTTCATCGGCCTCACCATCATCAACATCATCGTAATCCTATTTCCTACAGTTAAAAAACATGGAATAGGGAGGATCCACAGGCAGGAAAGAGGAAACCACAGAATTAGGAGAACTATTATCATTGTCTATACTGCCAAAATTACTCATACTTCCACACAGTCATCATCATCATCATCAGGGCACTACTTACTTGAGGAATGTTACCCCAGTCCTTCACCACTCAGACTGTTAGCACTTAGGATCCTATGACTCCTTCCCAGCTGAATAAAATCCTCTCTCTCTCTCTCTGTCTCTCTCTGTCTCAGGGTTGCTACTATGTTTACCGTGAAGTCCATGCCAGATTTTTGCCTTTCTGACCGATGACGATTTTCTTTTAGCGATATGCATTCAACTCAAAGGGAAAGCACTGAGTAAAGGGCTTTCAGGCAACCCCAACCGGATTCTTCACCCTCAACGAAGATTCTTTTTCTTATTTTATTCTTGCTACACGCAGACGATTCTGTTAACAACTTCACTACGATAACGTCCAACAAAGTTCATTTTTGCTTTGGCCACGAGATTTCACTCAAGCGGTCTTTTCTTGATTTAATGAAGACTGTACCTACCTCCTCCCGATCGAAAAAACCCTCCTAAGCTGAATAAAATCGTCTGAAGGTAGCAAACACTAAAAAATATGATAAAACGTTACAGATAAAGGGTTAAGTGCAGGAAAGGCCTCTCGTAGCGAAGGGGTTGAGATAAGATGTGGACGAAAATGAGGTGGAAGGGAAAACAGATGGGTGGAAGCGATAGAGATCCATGTGGAATAAGTACTGACGTAAAATGTGGAACTTACTTGGGGTTGGGGTGGGTCAGGGTTATGTGGAGTTTAGTGTGACTGTCATAAGTGGATGGCAGTGGGTGGAGTTGCCAGAGGGTTAAGTGGAGTCGGTGAGGCACGAAGTGGATTAGTAGGTGGAGGTGGGATGGCATAATTGGGGTTGTCATTAGGTGGGTGGGGCTGGTGGAGGTGTAGGTGGGGCTGGTGGAAGTTTAAGTGGAGTCGGTGGGGTGAAAAGTGAGCATACAAGTGGAGTTCGTAGTAGATAACGGGGTAAGTTGGTTGTATTAAGTGGATGGATGGATATGGTAAAGTGTAACTGTAAGAGTGGATGGAAGATTATGGGTGGAATAGGTGGAGGTTCGGGTTAGAGGGGATACTAGTGTTAAAGGATAGGTGGAGAGAACAAGTGGAAAGGTGGAGAGAACAAGTGGAAGGGTGAAGTGGAGCGAGAATATGAATGGAGATGGAGTGACTTGAGTGGAGTGGGTGGAAGTGAAGGGAGTGGAAGGGTGGAGCTGTCTTTGTGCTGGTGAATCCGTCATGCTTCTGATTCTCTCTCTCTCTCTCTCTCTCCTCTTTTCTTCACCCTCCCTAGCTCTCTTCGTCCTCTCTCTCTCTCTCTCTCTCTCTCTCCACGCTCCCACACTCACGATCTCTCGCATTCCTTTACTTTCTCCAATCCTCAATTCCTCCTCTCTTGCACACACACGCACACTCTCTCACTATCTTTAATCTCTTCACTACAATGACATCTTCTTGTACATCATTCCTGCAATCTACACACTATATTATTCAGTTTGGGAATTTCTAAGTGAAGCGAAGGAAGGAGGGCGTAAAGTGAGAGAAGGAAGGACGTCAACAGGGACTGAGGGAAGCAGGGAAGGACGGAGGAAGGATAGGAACAGAGGAAGGAAGGCAAAGAGGGAGGTAGGGTGAGCGAGTGAAAGGTACAGTACGATGAGGGAGAGGGAATACAAAGGGGTACAAAGGAAAGCAAAACAGCTGGTCCTTTCGTGGTTGTTTGTCATACGGAAATTTATAACTAACAAAAATATTCCATGAGTTAAAGACAGGGGTAGTGAAGCAGGAAGGAAAATAAACACACACAGTCACTCTTCCACATACACATGAGTAAAACATTAAGCACACACACACACACACACACACACACACACACACACACACACACACACACACACACAAGAAAGGAGAGATATAGGAAGGGGAGCAACTGACTGTGGAAGATGTGGATATAGGCCTAGAAGCGAGAGAGAGAGAGAGAGAGAGAGAGACTGGAGAAGAGAAGGTGAGATGGAAGGTATGGAGGGAGAGAGAGATGATGGAGGGAGGAAGGGAGGTAAAGGAGGTGTTCCGGCGTGAGTCACTATCTTTCCCGCCCCTTGAACACCGCTACTGTACTGTCCCCATCCACTACCCCCTCCCCCTCCCCCTCCCTCTTGCACTACCCCCTCCCACTCACCCCACCTTATCCACTCTCCACCATCCCTCAACTCTTCCCCTCCTACTCCCCTATCCTTCTCAAGTACACATTCCCTACTCTACCCCTCCTTCACCAGCCTCTTTTCTCCTCCACTACACAATGTCACGTCCACTCTGTCTTCCACTCCCCCTCTCTTCCACTACATCCCCTCCACTTCACCTCCTCTCTCTGTTTATCCTCCCCCTCCTCCTGGCCCCAGTTCCCTACCTTTCCCCTCCTTTCATGTTCACTTCTCTTCTACTCCACTTTACTCCACTCCTTCCTTTCCTCTCCACTTCTTTCATTTCCTTCCTTCCTTCCCTCCACTTATCTCTGTCACTCCCCTCGTTTCCCCTTCCCTCCCCTCGCCCAGCCTACCTCTCCCCAGTTCTCCCCCTCCCCTCACTGCACACCTGCTCCACTCACAGACTCACACCCACACACACTCTCTCTCTCTCTCTCTCTCTCTCTCTCTCTCTCAAACACACACACACACACACACACACACACACACACACACACACACACACACACACACACACACACACACATACCTTGTACAAAGCCTCTCTCAACCACACGCACACTCATCCACCCACACACTCACTAACATTCTCCCTCGCTCTCACACTCTCCAACACACTCCATTCACACACCAACGCTTCACTCTCACGCTTACCCTAAATTCCACGCTCATCCTCCCCCCTCTCACCTTCCATCATCATCATCATCATCATCAACAACAACAGTATCACCATCATCATCATCATCATCATCATCATCATCTCATTTCCCATTCTTCCCCTCAGCAGCCAATAACAAGGTAAGAAATGAGTATGTTATCAAAGAACAAATGAAGACTACAATAACAAAGACACATATGGTGGATGGATGAAGTGAGAAGGTCTAAAAGAAAATATATAAAACAGAACAAGAGAAACGACTGACAAGTATAAATAAAACAATAATAATAATAATAATAATAATAATAATAATAAAAACGCCGAATAAGCTGAATGTGGAAAGAAAACAAAAAGGAAAGGAAAGGAAAAGAATTATAAAAAAATATATACAAAAAGAGGGAAACTAAAGAAAAAAAATACAAACACCTGATACAAAAAGACAAAAAAAAAAGATACGATCTACGAAAGAAATAATGAAAGAAGGTACAATATAAACGAAAGAAAAAGAAAGAAACAAAGGATGAAAAAAATGGGGTGACAGGGACAGATGGAAAGTGGAAGAAAATAGAAGAGATGAAGGGAGGGGAAGAGGTGTGGGCGTGGAGGATCCGGGAGGAAGGAGGGGAGGGAAGGATAATGGGGAGGAGAGAGAGAGGGAGGGGGAGGGAGAGGGAGGGAGGAAGAGGCCGGCTAAGGGGGAGGAATAACAGTGCATGTGTAGGAATTTGATGCTTGTGTGTGTGTGTGTGTGTGTGTGTGTGTGTGTGTGTGTGTGTGTGTGTGTGTGTGTGTGTGTGTGTGTGTGTGTGTGTGTGTGTGTGTGTGTGTGTGTGTGTGTGTGTGTGTGTGTGTGTGAGAGAGAGAGAGAGAGAGAGAGAGAGAGAGAGAGAGAGAGAGAGAGAGAGAGAGAGAGAGAGAGTTATTATGATTCACCAAGTTCTCCGTATCTAATTATCACTCCAAAGCGAACACGACTGAATTAAAAGTCATCCCTTCACTTGCTCCTCTCTCTCTCTCTCTCTCTCTCTCTCTCTCTCTCTCTCTCTCTCTCTCCCAATTAACTATAGGGAGGGAATGAGGGAGGGAGAAGAATTAACCAACGAATGGAATGGGGAATAAAGGATGAAGGATAAGGAAGACAGAATTATGAAAGGAGTATGGAATGAAGGATGAAAGGAGGGAGGAATGAAGGATGGGTGAACTGACGGAATGAGGGGAACGGATGATGAAACAGGGAGGGCGGAAGGAAGGAAGTAGGTTAGGAGGAGGGATGACGAGTGATGAATGAAGGAGGAAGGAAGGAAAATGAAAGACGTAGTGATGAAGGGAAGAGAAGAGAGAGAAAAGTAAAAGGGTGAACGATAAGCAGGGAGGTAAGATAACAAATACAGAGGAATGAAGAAAGAACAAAAAGGGAGAGTGAGGGATGAGGATGGAGGGAGAATGGAAGGAGAAAAGAATCAGCGATGAAGAGATGGAGGAGGAAGGAAGCAGGATGAAGTTGTGAATGAAGGATGATGGAAGAAGCAGAATGGAGGAAGGCAGGATGAAACGAAACAGATATGGAGAAAGAAGAAAGGCATGAAAAATGAAGGATGAAGAATAAAGACGCAGAAAGGTGGGGGCGGAATGAAAGAAGGGAGAAGGTTGAGGAGCAAGGAAGAAAGGTGACAAAATGATAACCAGTGAAAGATGAAAGGAGTGACGAATTCAGGAAGGATGGACACGAAGATGAGAGAGAGAGAGAGAGAGAGAGAGAGAGAGAGAGAGAGAAGCAGGATGGAACTATCAGGGCGCGCTTCCTCTCTTGTGAAGGGGAGGTAGATAGGCTTCTCTCTGTCTGTCTGTCTGATATTTAGTGTGTGTGTGTCTATATATATATATATATATATATATATATATATATATATATATATATATATATATATAATCTTGTTTTTGTTTTTTTCTTGGAGGGAACAATCTTGCGGCCTTTCGTTCCGTCTTCCTTGCATAAAATTTTTATTTCATTGTTTATTGATATACAAACATCAATTTACGGCATTTATTTATTTATTGAATGAGAGAGATAATGAACTTACATATCAGTACTGTTGTCACTTCTAAACCGTAAATAACAAAAGTAACACCAATATGCAACAAGGGAAAATAATCTCTTTCAAGTAATCCCAGGGTCGTGCATCTGCCACTTCTTTGTCACCCCCATGTCAGGCACGTCAAGGATTATCTCCACTCGGACTCTGCCAACGCTGAGACGGTGGTGAGAGGGAAATCCGGGTGGGTAAGGGGGGGGGGACGGGGAATTACTACGAAAAGAAAGAGTGAAAGTGATATGGTGGGTGGGGGGAGGGTGTAATGCTGTTGTGCGTCTATGGGGGTTTCAGTGTATCTGTGTGTATGTATGTGCCTGTATGTGTATTTATGTAAATGAATGTACTATGCGTGTGTACATACGTTAATGTGTCTGTATGTACGCATGTGTAAGTATGTGTGTGTATGTATGTACGTGTAAGTATGTGTGTGTATGTACTGTATGTAGGTGCACCCGTGACGCTGACCGGAGCCACGCAGTCTGGGCTAAGTGCTTGCGTCAAAGAGGGGGAGATGGGGTATAGGGCAGGACGTGAGCACTAAACCAACTCTCTCTCTCTCTCTCTCTCTCTCTCTCTCTCCTGTACTGCCCTAATGAAAGTGTTACATCCTCGCATACAATTAACCACAACAAAACAAAGCACAACACACAACACAACATCACACAACACAACATCACACACCACAACACTCCAACATAACACAACATTATACCACACAGCACCATATACCACACCATACCGCACCACAAACTCTACATCACCTCTATCACACACACACACACACACACACACACACACACACACACACACACACACCACTCACAACACCACAATTTACACAAAGCTATATTACAACACACCACTTTAGATTACATTAAGGTATTTCACAAAGAGCTTAACCTTCCACAACCCAACACAGCTCCCTACAAAACATCAATTACACCACGAATTACGTTAAAAGTATTATGCAAAGCCAGAAAGAACAAAGGGTGAGATCAGACAAGAATTTTCCCATTTTAAAGAAAGCTGAACAACCTGTATTATATTAAGCTGGAACCCAACAACAACAAAAGGGATTACATTAACACGTAAGATCTTAACTACAGAAATCAAGTTTACTGTTACATTCCACCACACAACACCACACCATTCCACCACACAACACCACACCATTCCACCACACAACACCACACCATTCCACCACACAACACCATGGATACATTTAAAGTTTATACAAATCACCATAGTCAACCAGATTACATGAACCAAAAGCCACTCTATAATTACAACAGTGTCTATTTCGAGTACTTGACTACACGAAAAATATTACTGTAGCCCACTATCACCACCATCGCTATCATCAGCCTGGGAAACACCTACGGAACGAACGCCTCCCTCTTCATACTCCATTTAAATCTATTGCATTTTACCCTTTTCAGTGCCAGTGTAAGATAATCAAGGTAACTGCACACCGTTTTCTTCATCTAAGAGCCACACACAAGCTAAATCACAGCTGACGTACAAGAGCATAATTATCAGGTCAACAAAGCCGCGATTATTGGCTGTCATTAGTATAAACACAATATACACGAACACAATCATTTGGTAATTATAGCCACTACTAATGACGGCAATTAGTACACACATAAGACACCAATTATTACGTACCAGAAAGTTCCAATGTAAGTCTGGCCACATTTTCATGAACTCGAGTTTTGCTTTCCAAGTCTCGGTATGAACAGGATATTGTACAGTCACTGATTGTTCACGGCTGCCTGTTCTGAGCGGGTACTGTGAGTCTTGAGAGGGTACTGAGAGCCTCGGTTGTGTGCCGTCAAGTCCTTGGTAGACACACAGTACACATTAAAACAACAACTGTGTAGGTACCCCGATACCGAGTGCAGACCGACAAACTGGTACCGCCTACTGATTGAAGACTGAGGAACCGCCAAGTCAGTAAGCTTGGTTGTGGCCCGAGTGGGTGAGGGCGGACGGTGGCACTTGCGTCAGAGGGATGAGTGTTGGGGTTATTTTGATAGGTCGTTCAGAGAAGTGGTCGCCGCGGGGCCGGACGACCAACACAGCCACGACGCGTGTTTCCTCTTAAGTCCCCCCCCCCCATCACGACCCCCCACCCCTGATAATTACCCTCATCCTGGGCTCGTAATTCATAAAGATTCTTAATGAATTTTTTTTACGACAAAGCCTCCCTAAAAAAATATATATCATCATGAGAATATTTTGTTTTGTCCTAGCATTCACGATATCATTCACATCAGTTTGGTTTGAGTGTTTGGTACCTATATCAGCAAAGAAAGGAATAATGTGCGTCTATACACAAATGATTTCAAAACAATTTAAGCTCAAGAAAGTTTATGATTTGGGCCCGCGATTTACACTTGTTCATCGCAGCTTTCACAACAAACGCCTCAATTATAATCACTGCTTAAAATAAACCTCATTACGACCCACATGCATCAGTAAGTCATTATAATTACCCAAACCACTTGTGAAATTTATGCAGACGAACGCCAGACGAGACAATCGCTTCTCTCAAAAGACATCTCTCTCCCTCTATTCTGGCGATCAACAATTATTTTATTCGGCTTTGGAGTACCATTTCGAATTACACTGGGGTTGGATACAGCCTCCATTATCCACTTCATTACCGAGAGCCTTCCTAGAGTCACAGAGTTCCTTCCCAGAGCCCAATAAAGTTCCTACAATTCAATAAAAGGCCTTCCCAAAACTCGAATAAAATAGCCTCTTGGTGACCTGATTAGTGAGAAAAATACGTCATGATGCTGATGGGGTTAATTTAGGTAAGTCCCCCCGCATCAGTTCATGGGCGACTGTGACACTTAACCAAATTATTCAACCAAGGGAAGCACCTGGTCATTAGGGGGTTATTAATAGCACTCTGGCTAATGAAATGAATACACGGTAGTTGATGTCTTGGTTATTACGCCTTCACGGCCAATTAAAGACACAAATGCTAAAGAGAAACGGTATCTGTGCTTTACTTTGTGTGTGTGTGTGTGTGTGTGTGTGTGTGTGTGTGTGTGTGTGTGTGTGTGTGTGTGTGTGTGTGTGTGTGTGTGTGTGTGTGTGTGTGTGTGTGTGTGTGTGTGTGTGTGTGCGTGAGAGAGAGAGAGAGAGAGAGAGAGAGAGAGAGAGAGAGAGAGAGAGAGGGGGGGGGGGCATTAACTCTCTCAAGGCTGGGAGAACTCGAGTATTCTATCTCAGCTAATGCCAGACGATTTAATTCAGCTGTGAGTCCAGGGAGTCTGAAAGTTTGAGAACTAGGAAAATAAACCGTCTCATGTTCGGGATAACTCTAGTACTCTATCTTATCAATGCCAGGTAATTTTACTCTGGCCTGAGAGTATAAACTGAAGACGGAAAAGAAATGGAACACCGGAAGAAAATGGAATAAGGGTACAGTAAAGAAAACGTCAAAAAATGAAAGAAATATCGGAAGGACAAAGGAAGACACAATAAATACTCCATGAAAAAAAGGAAAAGGGAAACACAAGACCAAGACAAAAAGGAAAATACAGGGGGCATGTACGCTGGTAAAAAAAAAAAAAAAGGCGACGGGTGTGTGTTGGATATTTACTAAGGTGCCATATCCCTGAGCCAATCCGGTGCAAGCGACCGCGGAAAATACACATTCATCTTTTTTCATTTCTTGTCTTCCTTTCTCTATCTTACCCTTTTTCATTCTCCGACACCCATTTCGTTTGGTCATTTTCTTCATCCATCTGTTTATACTATTCATTTCTTTTATGCAAACTAATCCCCCTCCCTTTTTTTTTTCTTTCTTTTTTTCATTTTCCCGACTTCTAAATACTGCACGTCATCAAACCATGGCAACATCGATTTTTAAAGTTCTTATTGCAGCCACTTCCACATCATACTTCCTCTACAGTATATTTATTCCACACAGCTACGGAAAATAATATGATTTCATGTATCAGCTTCATAATTTTAGGATTCGTATCCTGAGAAAAAGAAAGAAAGATGGACACAACCATAAAATTAAAGCGATAATGTTGCGCAAACCGTAACGCGTCGTGGCAAACCTTACACAAAACAAAGACTACGAAAAAAAAATGAAAGGAGAACAGTATAGAAAAGGGTCACAGAAAATAAACAGTACATTACCTGTCTGTCGTGGTACAGTCCTTACAAAAAACAAACGCTTAAAACGAGAGATTGGGAAAAAGTATAAAGAAATGGGGAAAAAGTATAAAGAAATGGGAGAAAAAGAGCAGTAAATAGGAAAAAACAGCACGCAAATACGAAAGAAAAAGAAAGGTTCAGTACATTACCTGCAATGCGTGCTGTCTATCCTTGTAGAAGACAAGGGCCCGCCCCTGCACCACCGCCCACACCGTCTTCCACGAGCGGTCACCGGCTCTCTGGGGACAAGGGAGAAGAGTGGCGCTGTTAGGTCACGAGTCACAGGTGGCAAGGAAAGATTAAGGGTCAGCGGTGTTACTGTTAGTGTCGAGAAGAACGTAGGCCTAATTCTCACTCCATGGCGCTGTGTAGATTTTGCCAGATTTTGAAACTTAAGTGATCGAACCGACGTAAGAAGGCAGGAAGAGAGAATAGCAAATGATGAATACATAATACAGCTGCCATATCACTACACTAAGCCAAGTCACCTCTGGATCACCCCTGCCATTCGCGTCACCACGATTGAAGAGCACAGCATGACACTCGGCCGTGCTTACATTTCCCACACGAATGTAAGTTACACCACAAAGAACAAGTCTGACATGAGGTTGATGACTAATGCAGAACAATTCACTCATACTTTTCCATCTGGATTACACAACATCCAAAGTGACAAGACAGAAAAATTCGTCTCCCACCCGTATATTCACACGGAGGGAAACCTGACATAAGTGTCTGTGTTAAAGTCAATCAATTTACTGAGAAAGGATGGTCAAGGGCAGGATAACAGTGGATAGTGAGAGTGTGAGAGGCTGGATTACCTATAACAAGTGTGGACGAAAAGAATAACTAAATAAAAACAATACATCCTAAATCATCAAGCTGGCAAAACTAAAGGAAACTGTTCGTGTTAATATGGCTCAAGTTCCTGAGAGACTGTGATGGAACAGGAAAGAAACAAAGCATGAAAACCAATAACCACTAAGATAATAAAACTCTTGCAAGGAAAACAAAAAGACTCAGCGTTAATATATGAAAAGTTCTGTGGAAATTGTTGCCCAGAGTAGATCAACGGTGGATAAAGACAAGTGAAAAAAAAGACTGTTATACATCAACATATAATATACTATACATATATATCACGAAATCATTCTGTTAGGAAACTATGAAGACTCCTTTTCCGTTAGTACCGTTTCCTTTTCCGTTATTACCGTTTAAGTTACGTGGAAGGTATAGCAGCGTATGATAACAGTAGGCCATAAAAAATAACACCTTAAAATTCATCCCGCTCTGAAACTTACGACTCCTTTACCATTAATATCGTTTAAGTTCCAAGGAAAAAGTAGCTACGAGTAGGACAATGGTGGAGACCTAGGAAAAAATCACACCAACTAATATTTTCCTGTTGTGAAGCCTAAGACAACTCCATTAGTGTTAATAACGTCCAAGTTCCCGGGATTCTGTAGATAAGAGCAGGACAACAGTAGATGGGGAGAACATGAAAAGCAAGTTTACCTTCCATTCTAACCAATTAAAAACAAAACAAAACAATATGACAGTTTCAATCATCCTCTTGGGAAACCTTTACCATAAACATCGTCCACAGTTCCCGGGAAAGGATGGATAAGAGTAGGACAACAGCGTACATGTGGCGTGAGAGTTCGGTGTTATCTCTCCCTAGCGACGTCATGGGCCTTCCGCCGTCTTCGGAGTCACACACAACACCAGACGCTGTTTCGTCACGGTCACCAGACTCTGACGCAACCACCACCACCACCACCACCACCACTGAGCTTAGCCATAGTTCTTTTTTCACACATCATTTGTAACGTTTTATTCCCTCAGTAATGGCATTTTTTTCACGATGATTACGTCTTTTATACAACCGACAGCCAGACGCAATGTTTGTGAGAAATTTAATATCGCATTCTGACGCAACCACCACCACCACCACCATTCTTACCCATAAGCTACTTCTTTGTCACCCCTTACTTATAAAGTTTCACCTCCTCACTACTCATTTCATTAAGATAACGTGTCCCCTATTTCATTCTTGCTTCCACGGACAATTTTGTATGTGAAAAGTTTTAATACCAAACGAAACACTGACAGAATCGACATGAATTTAATGTACACTAAGATAATATTTTAATCAACAGGCTCTCACTTCCATCTGTATAAAACAGCCCGGGGGTAACCACAATAAACTATGTACGTGACTACCTGTCCCATGTGGAATAAATCGAGACTGCTTTAAGGTACAGCATTCAGGGTTCTCTCTCTCTCTCTCTCTCTCTCTCTCTCTCTCTCTCTCTCTCTCTCTCAGAAAAGCAGTTCCTATACACTCCACCCATGTGTGTCCGGTTATTCACTGTTATACCACCAGGACGCAATCCTCGTCTCTGGATACTAGGTTCAATATTTTTTTTTCCCCTACTGCTGAAATTATCTGAGAGGAAAAAGTCATAAAGAAATCTAAACGAAGAATGAACTGTCTCTGAAGATAAATATCGTGCTCAGCCAGGAAAGGGACATCCATCCACAGATTTTATATAGATAAATAGATAGATAGACAGACAGATAGACAGCCGACTACCCAACACGACCTGCAGTTTGACGACCCCACCGACGAGACGAGCTAGCTAGCGGGTGACAAGGAGGGTCCACGCTCTGATACCCTCCATGGTAATTACTCCAGCACCACCACTGCTACTACCACCAGCTCCAGCCAGCCACCCCCACCACCTACACCCACCCTCCTCGCAGCCTTTAGAAACTCCCCGCATTCCGGACGTCCACATAGCATGCACTTCTCTCACACAAAAATATAGCGGTATTTGACAGACGTTTTAAAACTTATTTTTTTATGCTATACACTTTTTTTTTTTATGTCACTTATCTTACAAGCAGCTTTTTAATTTTACTATATATCTGCAATACTAAAAACGCAATATAACAGTTTTTTTTTTTTTCATCAACTGTATCTCAAAACGCCAAGCACACACGAGCAGCGCTTGCTTACTTCCTTCTTGTTATTTTTTTTATACTTGGAGAGTTATGAATAAAGTCACACCAACACTACAACCATACTGGACAACGCAAATAACCACCTCAGCGTTGCGCAGTCCACAGATTATTCAAACGAGTTAATTATATTCACCTGTGGATTATTTTTATTGTAAGTACCGAATTATTATTTTGCATTTACTGCGAGACTACAACAGTTCCTGCTGTAGAGCGTTTAAGTGGAACCAAAACTGCTACATCCTTACTACCAGTGCTGATGGCGCTGTACACTAGAATCCTACACATTTACGGACGCTGTGTTTGCTGTTAATTTACCAGTAGGGAAAGTGTGATGAAACGCCGTGTGATTAAGGGGTTGAGCATCTGACAGAGCGATGGTCCCTCTTTATCTCCAGCTCACAGAATCATATCTCATTAGCATAGTCTTCTTTGCGATACACAGCCCCGAGAGGACAAGTACGTCTCTTGTCGTTTGCTTTCTTTTGTATTTTGTATTCCTGTGTAAGAGATCGAAACTCCCAGGGGCGACAGGATGTTTTTTTTTCTATTTATGCAGTACTATCAGGGGCGTGGGTCGGTCTCCTGCCCTAACTTCACTTCCATGACGTATTAATTTACTTTATTCCACCTGTCTTCCGACGATTTCATTTAGCCTCGGAGTGATGTCTGGAAGTGAACGGGTTAATGAAGTATATGTGCCCCCTCCAGCTTAAAAGAAAAAAAGTGTCATTGGCTAAAAAAATTCGTCTGGGATGGTATGAATAAAAGACAAAATATATCATAGTTCCCGTACTGGAAGGTAAAACGTTGTGGATTACCGTAGCTTACCACCGGTCCCCCACAGTTCACACCTGGAAGGAAGCAATAATAAGACTACCTGATACCGTTCACCGTTTTCACTGATATGTGGGTATACTGAATCCACAGAGTACTGGTAAACACTAACAAGAGGTAGCGTCGTATACTCCTGTCTTCAGTTTTTGAGGTATGTTGATGTTTAAAAAGCAATTAGTTTAAGCCCTTCAGCCTGAGGACATCGTTTTCATTATATTCTTCCAGGTACCATAAGAATTTATTAACCTCGAGGGAGTAACATGGTAAAGGGGTGTCGATAAACGCCATGTCTGACCCTTCCACTTCGAAAAGTCTCCCCAACTCAAAATTGTTGTTAGGGGACAATAACAATCAAATGAATTAAAAAAAAAAAAATCGTGATGGAAGGATACCATAAAGAATTCCTGTAGAGTACTGAGATAAAACGCCCCAGTTGTTACAGGTAAAAATATGTAGTAATTCAGAAGCACCAGGGGAAAAAACAACAACAATGAACATGCATTAAATTTTCCCTGCCTTTTACTGTTCATCACCGAGGCACGTTTTACAGCCGTGGGTGGTCGGTATTTTAATAGGGTGACTCGGTGGTGCGTTGGGGTGTGTCTCCATGGGGCGGGATTTTAGCACCCCATCTTCCTTCTCCCCCTTTCTCCCGCCATCCCCTCCCTTCCCTCATCAATCCCCCTTCGTCCCCTCCCATCCCCTCACTTCCCAATCACACTTTCATCCCCATCTCTACACACACTTCCCTATTAACCTCCCTTCCCTGACCATCCCTTATATTTCACTTCTCTTCTCCATTCAGCATCATCTCTCCCCATTCCCCTTTCCTTTCCCCTCCCCAATCTCCATTCGTATCTCCCCCCCCTCCCCTCTGGTATATTAGCACCTCTTTTATCTGTCCCCTCTGATTATCCCCTGTCTCACTTCCTCCTCTCTCATTCATATCATCCCCCCATCCCACCTCCCTCCGTCCCATTCCCATATCACCCCCTTCCCGACCCCTCTCCCCAACTTCCTTATCCCCTACCAACGGCAATGAACTTTGCTGTTATGCCGCAGCTCTATTTTCAGCTATCAATCACCCTACACCTCCCCTTCACTAGCCCTCACCTCCCCTCTCCCTCCTCCTCCTCTCCCCTTCCCTCCCTCTCTCCATCCTCCTCCTCTCCCCTTCCCATCCTCCCTCTCTCCATCCTCCTCCCCTCCCCTTCCCTCCCTCCCTCTCTCCATCCTCCTCCTCTCCCCTTCCTTCCCTCCCTCCCTCTCTCCATCCTCCTCCTCTCCCCTTCCTTCCCTCCCTCCTACACTCTACCCATCACCCTCTCCCGTCCCATACTTTCCTTTCCCCCTTTCCCCACTCTTAATTCTTCATCTCCCTCCAATCTTCTTAATTTTCGCGATTATCTCTTATCCCTTCCTCCATTATGCCGATCATCCTTTCCCACACGCCCTATCACTCAATCTCCTATTCACCTTCCCCTTCACCCCGGCTCCCTATCACCTTTCCCTATTCCACAGTGTCCTCTCACATCCACCTCCCCTTCCTTAAATCTCTATCAACATCTCACCCTCCCTTCATTAACCCTCCTATCCAGCCCTCCCCACCCTTCCCCAACAACACTATAGCCTATCCCCAACTTACCCCACCCCTTCCTCTTCATTCCTCCCAACTCCCCATTACCTATCACATCGCACAATTAGGTATTATACTCTCTCTCACTTCCTAATCCCTCTCTCCTCCTCCCTTCACTTTCCGATCACTCCCCCTATCTCCCCCCTCCCACTTCTCTCATCCCCTCCCCTCCTTCTCTTTCTTATCTATTCCCTTATCCTCCCCCTCCCCCACTTCTCTCGTCCTCCCAGCGCTCTCTCCCTCCTCCAATTTTTTCATGGCTTCCTGTCAAAATCAGCTAAAAATACGCGAGCAAGAGCACACAAACACTTATGCACACATACACTTGCTCTCTCTCTCTCTCTCTCTCGGCAGGGCAATGATCCGAACCCCGTCCCCTAGTGTTGCATGGTGCTCTGCCTGCCTGCCATGCACAGTCAGTCACCGTGTTCTCATGCACGGCCGCTCCCCCATCATGCTCCACCCCACTATAGCCCTTCTATCACAAGCCAGGCGTTGATTCTCTCTCTCTCTCTCTCTCTCTCTCTCTCTCTCTCCACACACACACACACACACACACACACACACACACTTCTTCCTTCCATTGCACACCATAATCTAACTCATATTCCGCCAAGTGATACGCCTCACTACCTCAAATTCATCCTATATTACATCTGTTCAAATGGAAGAATTACAACTTAAACGCGAAACTTTGTGTTCACTGAGAAGCTACAAGAATTTCAGTCCGTGAAGTGGGTCTAAGTCGGGTCTAAACTGTTAGGTCATCACAATAAACACAATTTCCTTATGGTCTTCCACCTACATCAGCCACTTTGTTTATTGGATCTGGAATAAATAAAAAAAGAAAACAATCAAGCCTGGAATAAACAAGAGAGCAATATTAATCCTATCTTCACCATGATGTCCTTTGCAGTATACTCTTCCTACCACCAGACAATCTTATTCGGCTTAAACGAGACCTCTGGCAGCGGAGGAGATGAATTTGTAAAAGGGTATACTGAGCATCCTACTTATGTATAATGTAAATACCGAAGATTTGGATCATTTTTCTCATACTTTCAAATGGGTGGGAAGTCTAGTTTTACACAGGTTTTCTATACAACACTTACAACCTCCTCCTCATGTAAGTAGCACTGTGATAAATGATGACACTGATACATTTCAAGAGGAGACACTGACACTCTTCATTTCAGACAGGAGACACTGACACACACTTCAAATGGAGACACTCTGACATGCCTCACTTCACTCAGGAGACACTGACACGCCTCACTTCACTCAGGAGACACTGACACATACAGATTTTCCCCGTTTCATTAAAAGGATATTGGCACAAAAAGAGAGTCCCCATTTCACTCAGGGTTCTGATATTAAGACACATTTAGAGTCCCTGTTTCACTAACGAGACAATCCGACACACATGGAGTACCAGTTTCCCTTTGCAGCCACTGATGCAAAAGAGAACGACCCCAGCTCACTTAACCCCCTCCCCATTTCACTTAGGAGATAATGTGACAGAGAGACACCTCCCATTTCATTTAAAAGGCCTCTTCATTTCACTAAGAAGATATGGCACATTTCACTTTGGAGATAATCTTGATACATACTGAGAATCCCCATCTCACTAAGAACATACGTACTGCTTTGACCCCTCCTTGAGAAAACACTGGTTATGTTCCTGCTCTCTCTCTCTCTCTCTCTCTCTCTCTCTCCCTCTCTCTCTCCCTCATCCATTTCATTTTCTGCATACATGCCGGTCACCTTGTTGGAATCATAATGTCTGTCTGTATCTAACTATGGTTCCTTTACCTTAACCTGGCCCAGATTTTCGTCCTGTCCTTATTTCATGCATAACAAGGACAGAATAAGACAATACTATGGGTCCACATCCTTCCCATAGCACTTCTTCGCAACCTGCACCATATTCTAGTTAAAATCTATAGTTACGACTCAGCACACAACATGGATAGATGGCAATATTAGGCCAGGTCAAAGTGAAAAAGCGCATATTAACACATCTTCGTGACTAGCAACTTCCAGTGTTAATCTGTAGTTACAATTCAACACATAACATGGAGAGAGAAGCATATTAGGTCAAGTCAAAGTGAAAAGAGTACACTTGACCTCATTCCCTCACCTTGCCGTCGACCATCGTGAGCTTGACATGCAGTAGGCCCTGTCTGAGAATCGCGGACTGGAGTGAGGCTGGGGAGGGCAGTTCGGACACACACAGGGGTCCGGCTGGGGTGCCTGACGTGGTTAGACTGTTCACGCTCTCACCCACGCCCACGCCCTCTACCACCTCGCTCCTCTCGCCTCTGGGGGGGGTAAGAAGGGGCAGGGATTAGTACATCTTTCATCAACGTCTTTAAGATTAACACCAGAGATTAGTACATGTTTCATCAACGTCTTCAACATTTCTATAATCAACATAACGGATCAGTACATCTTTCATCAATGTCTTTAAGATTAACACCAGGAATTAGAACATATTTCATAAACGTCTTCAACATCACTAAGATTAACACCAACACCATGATTATCAACATCCGTGTAATAACATCACTACAATCAACATTATTCTAATAAAGACCAACGCTTAACATCATATTTTTAACATCAATAGCTCATCGTCACTAGTTAAAATGATCTCCCTCACTATGTACCCTTCACCTCTAAACATAGCACAGTAATACATATCACCAGGCGATAACAAACCCAAACGATGCCGAATAAGAACTTGATAATGATAACTGGACAAGAATAAATGAAAAAAAATAGTGATAACAAGACATCGAATATAGCGCTAGACCAATACAAGCACCAAAATAATAATAATAATAATAATAATAATGATGATAATAATAATAATAATAAATCCTGAGCTGCATATACTACATACAGCCCAACAAAACCACATGAAACACAACAATGACCTACAAACCGACCTACAAACCTTCAAAACCCCTTCTCCAAAAACTTTCCACACGCACACACACACACACACACACACACACACACACACACACAGCTCCATGGTGTTGTCAAGCTATGTTTTTGCAAGGGGAGAAGGTCAAGGAAATTCGAGTGTACACCGTTCCCATGTCCCTTGTTCATCCACCAAAAACATACCTTGCTTACCAGGGAATAATTATCTTAAGTAGTCTTGTGCTCCTCTATCCTGGCCACTTACGGAGGCCCCTCACCTTCGGCCGACTGCAGAATAACGAACAGACATCCACTGAGCCTCCGCTACGTTTACCTAGCTACAGAAGCGGAAGTATCAAGGGGAGTCACAATCGCCGACTCTTTTGCCGCTCCAGAAACGTGACGTCAAAGATCCGCCATCGTACTACGCCGTTTTCTTTTTTAAATCTTAGGAAGCGAAGTTACTAACAACCTGAATAAAATCGTCTGGCAGTAGGAAAAACATAGCCGCCTGGAGGTATCAGAATTATATCGCCTGACAGTAGCAAAAGTATAATATAGTTTCGTTATGATCTGAGTTTGTTCAGTGTTAATCAAGATAAAATTTGCATCTTTCTCCCAGCGTTATTATAATATACTGGAGTAGCCAGTATATCTACCACACCTTCCTGACACTGCATCATCCATTCCCGAGATAAATTTGAATTCATAAAGTATCAGTTAACACCTCCGAACATAAAAGCCCCAAGTTACCTCTGTCCAAACATCGCATTCCAATCTCGCCAGCCCTCAATCGGACTATTATATCACGCATCCCTCACCTCTTGTTCCTTCTCCCGCAGCGCCATTCACTCTCAAGCACCATTCACCACCCCAGCACACACTTTGCCCGGTGACGTACTCAGCAAGGCATTTCTTAACCTAATGACTTGTATTTCAAAAACTATGAGAAAGCTTCAATCATATGCCTAATCGTCCACATGAGTACTGAAAATGGATAATAATTTTGTTATATATGTGTGTGTTCAAGCTTATATTATAACATCCGGTGGTGAAAGCTGTAATTCCGCAAAAAGAAGCGCCTTGTAGCTTGTGACGTCACCGGGAACAGGTGGGAATACTGGAGTGACTGTTATATTTATTACAATCTAAGACTACATAACTACATAACTAATTTCAAAGCTTAATTAGTAATACCTAAAATCCATAGAATAAGTGAAAACTTAAATTTTGGTTGGCGCGAGTTTAGCTATTTACCCGAGCTACCCAAATTTATCGTACACGGCTACGTTTTCTTCTACAGTATCACAGAGCACTATACTTTTAGGGGAAGCAAAAGAAAACTGAATCGTCGTCAATACGTTGTTTTGCACACAATCATAGGTAGGACTAAACGCTTACGAACCGAATAAGATGCATCCGTTTTTAATTAGAAAGGTCATCAAGGTCAGAGATTCGGGTAAGAACCCTGGGGAAGTGAAATTACACTTCAGAAACCTATTTTAAGAGACGACGCAATATCACACCTGAACACAGACCAGGGCTTTGGCACTGGGAAAGTGTAATGAAATGATAAAATGAGGAAAGGCGGTATAATGAGACGAGAGAAAATATGGAATGAAACAAGGTGAAATATATAAAAATAAGTGGTCAATGAGGGGGGGGGGAGAGAGAGAGAGAGACGAAAGATATGCTGTATATTCCCCAAGTTTCAAATGGGATTAATTCATATTTTCATCAGCCAAATATAGTCCGTTTATAAAGCGTCCATACATACAAACACGAACAAACACACGCACACACTTGGCCTCTCTCTCCACATAAACCACCCACCAGAGTCTACACACAGTCTTGCTAGCGCTGATAATAATCTTGTCACGCTCAATGTCCAATACTCTGCAAACTTTGGCGCTCGCTCATGGGCCCTAAACTGAATCTCTCTCTCTCTCTCTCTCTCTCTAATATATATATATACTATATATACCGGTATGTATGTATATTTGTATACGTAAAAAGGCATACGTGTTTCACTGACAGACGATTTATGAATTTGGTGTGGATATTTTCTTGATCCAGTTTAATATATCACACCCACTACCAGTACCACAACCACGACCTAAAACGCAATAACCAAAACCACAGCCTATATATCACTTAAATACCACAAATACAACCACAAATGCATCTAACACAAATTAAGGCCATTACAAGATCAAAGCCGAATCACCACAGTGCCGCCCTAATACACCACCCAGACTTACCTTCTGTCGTCGGTGTCGGAGTCGAGATCGGAGTCGGTGTACATGCGATCCCCCGAGGTGGCCCTTAGGTAGGAAACACGCCGCACCAGACGCTCACCATCATCGCCACCTGCAGGAAATAGCTCAGTTACCCTTCACATTCGCCAAAGGAAAATCAGTGCATTAATATAGTGATAAAAAAAAAAAAAATGTACACCATCATTAACAACAAAACCACAGTTTTATATATATATATATATATATATATATATATATATATAATAATAACACGATTTACATCACTAATAACATACAAAAACATATGAAAATAAAAACTAATAAATGAAAAGAAAGTTGATGAGCCCAGCAGAATCCCACTCCACCCTTTCTCTCCATCCAACTCGCCTATCAGGTTCGAAAATCAATTACCTTTATCCCACTACACCCTTCCCTCCCTCCCTCCCTCCATAAAGCCCTCCATCTCCTCACCTGTAACTCAGTCCATCACACTCCTCCTATCAACCCCATCAACACACTCCGCCTCAACTCATACATATGCAAACACAGGCAAACGGTACACACACACACACACACACACACACACACTATTACACATCACTGCACTGACGATTACACATCACTGCACTGACAAAATTAAACCAGAACAAATATACATAACAAATATGCCATTAAATCCAATTACTATTCACATATTCTTCGAAGAAATAAAAATAACGCTTATTATGATTCGAGTATCAAAAATGCTATTAACAGACACACGAGCACATGTACAAACGCACAGGAACACACGAATGCTCCCAAGACACTACTTTTATCATATTAATCATCATCATCATCCTGCCTCTTCCCATCAGCAAGTGGGATGAGGAGGGGTACAGAGAGCCAGGAAAAGAAATGGACAGGACAGTGGGAAACCTAATCCAGTATCCTAAACCATTCATGAAAAAGCTAAAGTCTGTCTGTCTGTCTGCCTATGTTTTCTTCTCCCTTTCGTTCTCGTGTACCTTCATAATGCTATATAAAAAAAAAAATGCAAATTTTTTCTCTCTCTCTCTCTCTCTCTCTCTCTCTCTCTCTCTCTCTCTCTCTCTCTCTCAATCACAACCAGCGATGAATGTGTGAGTTTTATAGTAATGTGTTTATATCTACTGACAAAGGCAAGCATAATACACCTTGGGTCCTCCCTGTGGTGCACCCGCCCTCGCCCTGGGACATGACGGAATGAAGGATATAATGGAGATGAAGAAGAAGTGGAGAAGAAAAGGAGGTAAAGATGGTACGATACACATACATACAAATATACATGATACAAAAATGATGATAATAATAATCCTTTAGCAAATCTATTTATCTATATACCTAGGCTGCTTCCCCCAACGAAAGGGAGGTAGCCGAGACAGGACGACACACTCCCCATTTACTCATCCATTCAAACACATTCATTTGCATCTTAGCCCCAAAGGGGAGAACGGACAGATCCTCACCGCACCACACCGCACAAGGGTCAACTGCGCAATGCAATCAGTGACATCAACAGCAGGGTCCGACAGCAGAGCTGGTTTACCCCTGCCACATCATAACAGACTCATCCCCTTACCCGCACATGACCTGACTAGCAAATAGGTCGTAAAATACTTCCAATGTGGCAGTTTCATGTATAAGGACATTCACTAGGTCTCATACTCTATCTTTCTGTACGATATCAAGAGAATCCTGCAAGAAGTTTCCAAAATTTACAGATACAGGTCCGGACGAAAAGACGGACGGACAGGGGCGATTCCTATAGCTCCACCATATGGAATAATGGTGGGGATGATGATAATTACTAAGAGAGAAAGAGAGAGAGAGAGAGCGCTACCATCCATCCAGCAAGGCCCTATCAATCCGGGGGGAAGGTTAGGCGGTCAATGGGGCCAGACCGGCGCAAAACTCCGTAATTGAGGCAGGTGGAGGCTGGAGGCACGGCTGGCAAGAAAGACGCCTCCGGGTGGTAAAAGTGGAGGAACCCAGCACCAAGAAAAAGACGCTCCATCCCTCAGGCTGCGTCGACCTCCATAATAGGCACTTGTGGAATAGTGTACACATTTATACACAGTGGGATGGCAGAGTGAAATGTGTAGATTTAGCTGGTAACTATAAATAAGAACTAAATCGCTCAGATATGTGTACTGGGTGTTTTGATGTAGATCCTATGAACCCGTTTCTTTACTAGAATTATTTCGTAACTATACCATAATCGTCGAAAGGAGGGCACACGTGACGCAGTCGTATCACTCCTTCAGGTTGGAGACGTAAGTTACTACATAATTCTCCTACCTCCAGACGACTTTATACATCTTAGGGAGAACGTTATATCTGACCCCTTCAGCTCAAAAAGTCTCTCTTACACTGAGTAAAACTGTCGGGAGTGTGCAAGAACGAACTCCAGAATACGTCAACGGACTGTAGAGATTAAGGGTTCACGGCTATCGTCTGTAACCCCTCCGATCTGAGAGGCTGCCCCAAAGCTGAATAAAATCGTCCGACGTTGACAAGAATCAAACGATAGCGTCATCTTTGCGAATGTGTCACTAAACTCTACGGGAACTACTCTCCATTCTCCATATTATTTTCTAGATCAACTCGTGCCTGTACTCTCTTATTGTCGAAAGGATGACTGTGTTCTTGTGCTCGGATGCTTCTTCGATCTATTTAATACCACTTCATAATGAGGTCACTAAGAACTTCATCAACTTTACCAAGATCCTCCCAGTAGCTGTTAATGCAATGAACTTGGGCGACAGACATGGATGAAAACTGGCAGACAGACAGACACACACACAGAAGGCTATCTATTGCTTAACGTCTTATTCTGTGATGGGTGGTTTCACAAAAGAACCTCTAGGCAATTCTGTCCCCATTCCTCAGCGACCCCTAGTCCAAGGCCTCTTAGTTTATTTCTTACCCTGGAACATAATCGTCCTGTGATATACGACTTAAGTTCATACAAGTGAGATGCTACTTTTCAACATGCAATAAAGCAGAAACGCACTTTACAAAAACCTCATTTCATTTACAACGCCGGGCACTTAACCCCTTCAGTGCGATGATACCTTTTTTTCGTAGTTTATGCCCGCTGCCGCCAGACGATTTTATTTAAGCTTGGAATAGTCTTCAGTACTATTAGTGGAGCGGTTAATTGAGGTTATGTTTAGCCCCGCCAGGTCGAAAGGCATATCCTAAGCTGAGCAAAATCGTCTGGATAGGTAGACTGTATTGAAAAAGAGGCCATCGTAAAGTACTGAACTTCGCACGCACACACACACACACACACACACACACACACACACACACACACACACACACACACACACACACACACACACACACACACACTCTTTTACTCTGTGGCACAAAAATCTTCTGGCTACGCTGGGTTCTCTTCTGTTAAACAAAATCATCTTGGATTGGATAGTAATTAATTGCCAAAATGAAAATAGCGGAGAAACGTAAACTGAAAAGATAGACAAGAAATGGGAAAGTAGTTGAACAGGGGGGTAGGACGAAGAGGAGGGAGTGAAGTCCGGAAGGAGGAAAGGAATGGGAGGAAGAGGAAGGGTGGAGCGGGAAGCCATATGGGGAAGTAATGATGAGAAGGCAGGAAAAGAGGGGGAAGGCAAGGGATGAGAGCGAGGCAGGGTGAAGCAGTGAGGATCCAGGATTAGCCAGTGAAGGTGCAAGGTGAGGCAGAGTTAGGTAGTAGAGGCAGGGTGATGGAAAGGAAAGGAAAGACAAGACGGAGGCAGTTTGAGGAGACACGGTAAGGCAGGGGATGGTAAGCGCCACCCCTCATCCCTCGCAGCAAAACTATCCTTTCAAGAGGCAGGTGGTGCGGCTAAGCTTGGGATTAGCCTTAACGTACGACCGCATAAACTGCAAGATCATAAGTGGTTAAGAGGTACCCCACACACTTCAGCACTCGGGAACATTGTAACCTCCGCGTAAAGTCTTCCTCTTCTGTAATTGCCATGATGTCCAAAATAAATTCTTAGTCTTGGCGTATTAAAATTTTCCTAGCGTTTCTCACTCCAGAATAAAACATCAAGTCTTTCTCCTGATTAAATGAATTGCTCTTTACTGGCTTCTTAACGTCCCTAATAAATCTTTAGGGTTCGTTCAACTTGTGTAATTCCTATGCTTTTCTCACTCCACTTCGTACTGCCTTTGAGACCTCCGAAAAAATCCTTCATTCTTCTTTTATGTTTTTGTTTACACGTCTCCTCTGAGCAGATTTTCTTTTTCTTGTTTTTAATGCTTTTGAAATGTCCGGTAGAAATCCTTATACACTTTAATAGTGGGTTCTTATCAGCTTGCCGCTCCTCACGTCTTTGTCAACTTTACCTGTTTAGGATACATGGTTGCACATAACATTCGTTTCCTACTCACTACAGTTACTAGTGAGAAATATGATGATGATGATGATGATGATGATGATGAACACTTTTGTATTGTCTAGGCAAGTTAGACTATAAGGATACTGATTTCTCTTCTCCCCCCCCCCCTTTTTTTTTTTTTTTTACAAATCAGCAAGATCAGTTAGAGATTTAAGAAAATGTTTGTCATAAATCTCAGCCAGTTCTTGTTGATGTGTGAAAAGCTGGGCTAAACATACGTAAAGTGTCGTTATATCTGCTTCCTCCGCACCCTTTTCGCAACGAGAGGTCTCTGAAGCAGCGTACATTCGTCTGACGGAAGGGAACATAAAAATCATAGTGACGGGGTTGTCACGTAATATTTGGGAGACTGTGGTAGCAGTAGATGTGTGTGTGTGAGAGAGAGAGAGAGAGAGAGAGAGAGAGAGAGAGAGAGAGAAAGATCCGGGCGTGATGAGAGACTCGGTAATTATCGGTAATAAAGATGCTGAGTGTACGACGGCCCACGCCCCCTCCTGACCCACAGCCTTAGGGGTCACTGTGTCACATGGGCAGGTCATGGGGGGTCACTAGGTCACTTCAGGTCACAGCTGGCCATTATTACCCCCCCCCCTTTTATTTTTTTGCATATTTTGGAGACGACGTGGAAATAATTTGATGCTTTCTCTACCTCTCTCTTCTTAAGGATTATTCATGGATTTTACTCGTGCGTTCTTGGAAACCTTTTGGCATATATTTTTGTTTCTTTTTTGAGGGGGAAGGAAGGTATGCATCCCATGAAAATGTGTAAGTATTGGAGATTTTCGATTATTTAGCACAAAGGGAATTCAATTCTAACTAATAAGGGCCAATTCTAATAGTTACTTTTTTTTAATTATCAGGGACTTCCATTCGTCAGTAATAAGGGTTCATTTCTAATTATCACGAACCCTTTTCTAATTACTAGGGACACACCCGTTTCTAATTATTTTGGAGTTCCATTTCTAGTTATTAAGAATCTCACTGTAATGCTTAGAAACTTATATTTCTAATAATAAGGGACCCATTCTAATTAACAGAGAATTCCACTTACAATTATTTCCATTTTCAATTATTAAAGTTTTTAGCATTTAATTAGCGTGTTGCATTTGTATATTAATTAGGAACTAGCAATTTTTTACCAGGGACTTATGTTTTTAATAATATGGAGTTCACATCATTATTTACTATATAAAGACTTCCTTCCCCCCACCCCCCAAGGGACCTCCGTGTGTGTGTGTCCGCGCGTGCGTTTCCTGGCGGTAAGGATCATTTTGGGGTCACTCACCTGGCTGGCGTGACCTAAGCTGGGGACGGCGGTGTGAGGTCAAATAACAAACAGCGCGTGCAGTGTGTCAAAACCTCTCTCTCTCTCTCTCTCTCTCTCTCTAACCGGTTCTCTCCAGGAGGGGGTGGAGAGGGGGGGGGGTTTGGGGGGGTTGTTTTTAAGTACGTATTTACTCACTTACCTTTTCCCACACTTATATATACATTTTATTTGCCTATTGAATCTACCTACAGTATACACTTACTTTACAACCTACCCTACCAACTTAGGCTACCTCCCTTCCTAACTAGATCCTTGTATAACTTTCTACTTACCAACGTACGTCTGCATTTTCCTCTCTTCCTACCTACTTATCTACCGTACCTACTTATCTCCTGGTACATCCCTAAATACCTTCTTATATTCCCAACTTCCTACCTACAAAATTAACTAGCTATCTCCCTACTGATCTGCCTATATATCGAGTTTTCAATCGACCAAGTCTACCTTCATACCTGCCTTCCTGTTTATCTATCTATCTATCTATCCACCTACCTTTCAACCTACCAACCAGTATCTCTGCCTCTGTACCTGCCTCTGTTTGTCTATTTTCCTACCAACTCATCAACCGGGCTACCTGTTTTTTACCTTCTTTCTTAAATCAATAAAAATCTTACTCATTTCACAACATCCTCCTATTACCTCCACAAAACGTCACTCATTTCCCTCTTGTTTTCTCCCATTTTTTTCATATATCCATCTACCATCTACTTCTCTTTCTCCCACTCTCTTGCTCTTCTTCTTCATACTAGTTTTCTACCTTCTGTCTCCTCTCTTCTCTTGCCATCTCTTCGGCCTTTCTTCCATTCATATGTTTTTTCTTCTCCATTCGCAGTTTTTTTTTTTTTCCCTTGCTTTTAGTGTCTCTTTACTCCTATCATCCATCCTACTCTTCATCCTCTCTCTCTCTCTCTCTCTCGTCATCATCATCATCCCTCCATTTTCATTTCCTATTCCTCTTTCTCATCCTCTCCTCTTCCTCTTCCATTCTTTCATCCTTCCCATCATCATCAACTCCCCACTCTCATTTCCTATCCCTCCTTCTCCTCCTCCTCTCTTTCCTCCCCCTCCTCTATCGGCTTCGTTGTCACGTTTCCTCCTCTTCCTCTTGGCAAACCCTATAACTCTTTGCTTCCTCTTCTTCCTCTCCTTCCTCCCGAAGCACACAACTCTCCGCTTCCCCCCCCCCTCTCCTCCTCCTCCTCTTATTCTGTCTTCTTCTCACTTAGCCTTTGTCTTGTATTTAACTGCAATTACTATGTACAGACGACAGGTTTTTGAGAGAGAGAGAGAGAGAGAGAGAGAGAGAGAGAGAATAAACATTTAATTTATATCTATCTATCTATCTACACACACACACACACACACACACACACACACACACACACACACACACACACACATACACACTGCCATCAGAGGGGAAAAAAAATACATGACAGCACAAGCAATCAGACAGACAGAGAGACAGACACCCATACCCCGAGTCGTGACAAGCCGAACTCTCCGTGGAAAGGGGGGGAGAGTGACCGACTGTACGAGTATCTATTCCGACTCTCTGACTATCCCGGCTCTGTGACTATCCCGACCATGCCACCATCCGAGCTCGGCGCCCCAAACCACTACACCTGAGGCTGGGCAAAAACGGCTTGGTGTTACGTGAGCGGACGTGGCGGTGACGCAGGAAACACCGACAGGAAACGGTGCGGTGCGGTGCGGTGATGGTGGAGGTGGTGGTGGTTTGGTGAAGTGGAGGAGGAGCGACCGTGGTGGTGAGGAAAAGTGCGTGGCGGGGAGTACGACTAGGTGCTCGTAAGTGTGGTGGTGGTGGTGGTGGTGAAGTAATGAGTGAGAAGTGATTATGCTGGGGGGAAGTGATGGTGTGGGAGGTGACGATGTATGAGTAGCACTGAAAGGAAGTGGCGATGTGAATAGGATGGCTTGGCGATGGTGATGGTATGGTGGAAATTATGTGGTGAAAAGGATGGTGTGGTGATGGTTCTAAAACAGTGGCGATGGGGATATGGAAATAGATGCTGAGGGTAGTACAGCTGCATTTAGAATCATCAGATAATTACATTCAACAAGAGAGTACCATGGTAGTGAAAGGGCTAAGCGAGCCAATATGTAACTCATTATCTTACGTCTTCCCTGAATGGAATAAAATCGTCTTACGGCAACGCAAAAATAATAAAAATGACGTTCCCCAGTGCGACACTCACTATAATAACCTCACCTCAACCTCCTCAACCCCAGGACGTCATTTACTCTTCGTTATTTCATGAATTTAGTCAGAAGAGAGAGATTTCGAACTGTGACGGTTAGGTAGCCTCAACTAACCCTCCTCTACTAGGGGGATCTAAGCCTAATAAAATCGTCTGTGCCAGCAAGAATAAAGTGAAAGCGAGGTCCTCGGGCTAAAGGGGTTAATATCCCCCCCCCCTCAATCCCCCCAGCGACACTTTTCACTGGCCACTCCAACACCTGGTCACGAAAACCCACGATGATGAGCTAGGGGTACACGTAGTAATGGAGAAAGTAATGGTAGTTGCAGCAGCAGTAATGTGGTAGAGTAGAAAGTGGCAGAGACTGGTATTTGGCTGGTAGTGGTAGTAAAAACTGTTGTGGTAGCAGTAGATGTAATATAGTAGAAAGTAGCATACGGTGACATTTGATTGGTTACTGTGGTAATGCTGGTTGTTAACTCTAATACTAGTAGTAGCAGCCGTAGTACTAGCAGCAGTAGCTACAGTACTGATAGTTGTAGCAGATGCAGTACAGTACAAAGAAGCACAGAGTGCCATATGGTTAGTGGTGGTGGTGGAAGTGTCAGTCGTAGTACTGCTAGCAGATGCTAAAGTACTAACAGTAGATGCATTGCATTATAACAGAACGTAGAAGAGAAGTGACATTTAGCTTGTGGTAGTAGTCATAGATGCGGTCGTGGTGGAAGTAGTGGTGCTGGACGTGATACAGGAAAAACCAGTAGAGAATGACATCTGCTCATGGTTGTGGCAGTAAATGTATGGGCGTCAGAAGTAGCATTAGATGTTATATAGGAGAAAGTAGTAGAGAGTGTGACATTTGGCAGAAAGCTGATTTGGCTGTGGTCGCGCGCGGTGGGAAATTGATGATTAAACATTAGGCATGGATGGAAGGAGGACGACAGTCATCATCATCATCAAGCATAGTAATCATTATCATATTCTTCTTTTTTACCCTTCCCCTCCTCCTCCTCCTCCTTCTCATTCTCATCATCAGCCTAGGTCTGCACAAAAGGACAAAGACTTCTCCCACAGATCCGAGTTTCAACTCTCCATTCTGTTTTCTGTCTGTATCTTCCCCTCACTCCATCCTGGGGCTGCCACTCTGTTTATCCTGACCCTCCATTCGCTACCAGTCCATTTGTCGCCTTATTGTGGTAACTACGAAGATTTCTGAATCATATTAAAATATCAAGACGATTTTATTCACTTTGTGGACACCTCTCACAAAGAAGGGTTAAGAACAGCCTCCATTAATGTCCTCCACAATGACGTCTCTCTAGTGCTATTAGGAAAAAAAAAAAAAAAAGCTGTAGCAAGAACAACACGAAAAAGATATCACAAAAAACAATTATTATTATTATTATTATTATTATTATTATTACTGCTTTTATGGAGGTGTCTGGTAATGAAGGTGTTAACACAAGATAAAACCTCTACCCTTCTAAGCCTCTACAAAGCTGACTACACTCTGTCGAAACTCTATAAACAATAAAGCCATCAGCATACGGGAGTTTAAAGACGACGACTACTTTCTTCAGCCCCTTTCACCACCTCTGCCAATATTCCTACCACGCATCACAACAACCTGAAATATTCCCGCCACGCTTCACACATCAACCACTTTCCAAACACCAACAATACCAGCCCTATCATTTTTTTTTTCTTTTACATTTCGAACGGGATACAAGTTATATCTGCTGACGTTGTGTTATTCTGTCATATTTTCTTGGTTGTGGGAAAATACTGCCTCTTTCTATGCCATCTGTTTTACGTATTACATTATGAGAGAGAGAGAGAGAGAGAGAGAGAGAGAGAGAGAGAGAGAGAGAAAGACAGAGAGAGAGAGAGAGTCATACCACCTCATGTGCTATCAAACCCCAACTGACCATCCTCTACCTATCCAATTCTTCTCGCCGTCTCCGCCAGCCTTACGAGTCCTACAGTACTTTGCCATTATGAGCCGATAACATTATAGCCAAGGACTTCCATGGCATTCCAGGTGATCGGAGAGGAGGAGAAGGCCATGGAGAGAAGAGGTGGAGAGAAACAGGGAGCAAGAGACGGGGACTGAAATCGAGGTGGAAAGAATGAGAATATGGCCAAGAGGGAGATGTGGAGAAGCTGGAAGAAGAAGAGATAAACCGAGAGCTAGTTAGTAAAATGCTGAAAGGAAATGGAGATCAAGGTCGAGGCGAAGCTGAAAGAAAATACGAGAGACCGTGAACGAGGGGAAACAATAAGGTAGTATGTCACTGGAGAAAAAAAAAAAAGGCGTTACTGCGCAGGGACAGAGCATTTTGGGATCCTTCTGGCCATCCCACTCCTCACAGGATGCCGCGTAAGAAAACTGATAAATAACCCACGGCACCGAGTCAACCTGATATCACCTAATGCCTTTCGGATCGACACCATTACGGCTCAAGGCTCCTACGGTATTCTCGGACTGCGGTGTGGCAAGTCCGAACCCTGCCATTGCCTACATTGTCACCAGTCCACACAGTGTCTCCCCGGCAAAAAAAAAAAAAAAAAAGTCCTACCATTGTTATCATTCGGAGGGTAAAAAAAAAAAAAAAAAAAAAAAAAAAAAGAGATACGCCAGACTTTCCCATTTTTGTTTTGTTTTTTTCTACTGTCTTTCCACATTTCATTTTCATAATACTCTAGGCCATATGTGACTTTCATTTTTTTTCCCCTCAGCTATGACTCCTACCCATTATTCACTTATATACTTCAGCGACTGCCAAGCCTGAGAAACATCCACTAACCCTCCCCGCCTCAGTTCAGACCTTGAGTGGCAAAATGCAGAAGCCGCTTACCTTCCGCTTGTTACAATTAATCATATATATATTCCCTCTCTGTGCACCTGAAGTTTACTAAATGAATTACCAAACGTTGATAAGGATCCACAGAACATAAAAGAAAACCTGTACGTAAATGGCATATAAAAAAAAAGACTACGCATGGAGAAAAGACTATTTAATTGTCTACTGAAATTCAAGGGCCATGCATCAGTTCACTTCCCACTTCAGCCTTAAAATAATCGGTTCTAATCCTATACTGTATATCAGGTCCAAGAAATGACTCCATACCTACACCTGCAAAACACACACACACACACACACACACACACACACACACACACACACACACGAATAATAAAAATCCGGAAACGGCCAGAAGAACACACACAAAAAAGGAGGAGAGGGAAAGTAAGAAGCGTGGAAAGAAGGGAAACTGTGGAGGGAGGGGAGGGGAGAGGGGATGGAGAGGGGGGGGGATTAGAGGGGAAAGGGGGATGGAGGGGAGGGGAGGGGAGTGAGTAGTATGATGGACTGGCCTCAGCCTTGACTCCCATGCGCCTGGATGGAGAAAGTACCACACAAACAAACACACTCACACACACACACACACACACCTGCCACACCTCCTCACACATGCAACGCACAAAAACAAATGCCGTACAAACTGTATACACGCAGAAACACACATATACTTGATACATACATACAGTTACACAAACATACGGAAAATTATAGCCACCTGAATATACAAAGACACACACACACACACACACACACACAAACACAAAGACACATACAAAATACGAGGACATTCATGCACAATACACACACACACACACACACACACACACACACACACACACACACACAAAATACTCACGCAGCATACATCACTAAAAAAAAAAAAAAAAAAAAAAAAAAAAACCGCACTCTCCCTTGATGTATCACAAATCAACTTCACACATCTTCACTCACACACATAAATCACCTGAGAACAATTACACCCCCACATACTCTCTCCTTACACGTCACAAATCAACTTCACACACCGAAACATACCCTAACAACAATGACAACACATATCACCTCAAAACACACTCACTCTCCACTGACACATCACAAATCACCTTCACTCCCTTACAGACACACACACACACACACACACACACACACACACACATACATTCAACACAACACATCAATCTCCCCTTACCTTCAACACACAAAAAGCCCACCAACACATAACACCACGACACCCATACAATACACACCACCTCCAAAACAAACTCCTTCAATCAACACATCACAAATCAACCTCACACCACACCCCATCAGTCCCACATCCCACCACCACGACACGACAACCACACATCACAGGACACCACGACGACCACACGCCAACGGGACACGACCACGCCAGGTACAATCTCTCACTCTCACTTCGCCAACCACAAAACACAGCCGCATCCCCTTCCCACCCCCACAACAAAACTAGAGGGAACACGAACATGAAGAACAATAAAAGCGACACCATACACGCCAAAACGAGCAGCGTCTAACCTCACTGAAAAAGACTACACACCAAGCTGTCGATAAGGTCCACGCATAAACCCACCAAAAAACACCAAACACGGGAACACGTATGCATCTTACCGTTCCGAAAAGAAATGTGCAATCACCTAGCGATAACAAACACGCATAAACACAGCCGATACAAACACAGGCGAGAGAGAATACATAAGCGTTTCATCTGACTGGAGGAAAAAACAAAAAAAACACACAGATCCAGCCAGAGATAACATTCATACATAAACCCAAAAGAAATTACCAAACACGAGAAAATCACAGGCGTTTCATGCCAACCCAAAAGTTAGCCTGAGCTAGCGATAACATTTACACATAAACACAACCGATACAGGTATACACGAAAACACACACACACACACACACACACACACACACACACACACACACACACACAAAACCATATTAATTCATAACTCAATTCCGTCGGGTGAATTATACATGAGAGAAAATTCAGAAAAATATTTATATTGGTGTACTGTCACCTCCAAACCCATTATGGTCACAACAATGGTTACCGACAATGCTTCAAATTTATTTTTATTATTGTGGCTTCCTTTCCAACAACCGCCATCAATTCCCCCCCCCCACCTCTCTCTCTCTCTCTCCCTCTCTCTCTCTCTTTTACACACACACACACACACACACATATGTGAGTGTGTGTGTGTGTGTGTGTGTGTTTCCTCCCCTCTTTCGTTCCGCCTGGCTTGCTCTCATAACGTGGCTGGCATTCTCTTCCTCGCATTTACAGCCTTGGCCATCACACTGTCCATTTGTAACTCTCACAAGGATTCCACGCCTGCCTCTCCGCCTTATCGGTGAACAATCAACCTGGTTACCGGCGCTAGCAATAAAATCTCAAGTCGATTTTAATTCAGGTCCTTATATTCCATGAAACTAGTGGTATTTACATCTCTGGCGTGTTCAATGAAGAGGCGCTGGTCATTTTCAAGACCTATCAACTACATAAAAACACCCCCACTATTTCCTGTACAATCATATCACTACTGAATGAGTGAGCTATAGCATGAATTTATTATGGAGGATGCATATCTGTGCAGATTTGGTGACATGTGAAGGTGTGTGACAAGTGAGACTGCTGAGCCTTAAGGAACGAACTAACAAGTCTATGCGAAAAGCTGCACACAATTAATATCAAATTGTAAGACAAAGAACAAATAGGCACCTGCTTAATGTACGTATTCGGTAAACAATTCGATTTCTTCACTGACTTTCTGTAAAACTGTCTCTTGGCCGCTGCGCCGTAACGTGACACTGCAACACTTGATATATGCAACTCTGAGAAGGACTGAATATCTGTTTTACCGATTCCTATGGCGGTTCTCGATTTATGATATCACGCCAACACCCAATACACTTCTGCCCCCTGCGGCTAAGACTAATGTGATGTCACTAGTTTCCATTACTCCATTCCGGCAGTCAGGTGATGCCGGTGTTATCATTGTAAAGTACAGCGCCAAAGACAGAAGGGCCTGGGTCGTGTTCACAGTGTTTTGAGCGTGCGGGTGAAACTGTTTACTCATACTTTTATCTTCCCTTGTACAAACTGGAAAAAAAATCTGACAAAATAACAAAATTAAACATCAATGAAGACTTGTTGACTGTGAAAGGTGGCCTAGAGTACGACCACTTCCTCTGAGTGCATGCAGGTGTTATGAGTGATAAAGGACGTTGGCAAGGTGGACTCGAAGGACTTACCTGGCCCGGCTTTCCATTGGCCTCCACGGACTCCAGGTGGATGGGAACGTCGCACCGCACTTCCACATACAATCACACTCCCGCAACAATCATGCATGCATTTACACTCCCGGAACGATCATCCAGTATCGCTATATGTAGAACTGGCTAGAAACCCTGAATGACACAGAGTTCAATTATGATATACAATACTCATCATCAGCAGCAGCCCGAATGTGTGTGTGTGTGTGTGTGTGTGTGTGTGTGTGTGTGTGTGTGTGTGTGTGTGTGTGTGTGTGTGTGTGTGTGTGTGTGTGTGTGTGTGTGTGTGTGTGTGTGTGTGTGAGAGAGAGAGAGAGAGAGAGGGAGAATAACGTAAACGGGGTCAATTATTTTTTTAACCTCTGATATATCATTTAGCTGACGTGTATGTGATGCGCATAATAAAAATGCAAATCGCTTGGCGTGTGAGGTGGATTCAGGATTCCAGGGGCTTGAATAATGTGTGAGTGAGTGTCTGGCCCATTTTACTGGACATGCTGCCCTCCCATCTTCGTACCTTCCCTTCCTTGTTTCTAGACTACTTCACCTCATCCTTAAGTGGGAAAAGAGGTCTGATGATGATGATGATGATGACAACGATAGACTATTTCGTGTACAGCATATCTAGCCTACCTCATCTCAGAGAACTATGATCCTACGTGAATTCCTACGAGTATGTATGTAGATCCGTATAAGGAGGCAGGATCGTGGAGGTGTGGTGTGGCCTGCAGGGGTTTTGAGAGGCAGCAGCTAGGATTCACATTTATCAAGGATCTTATGGGCGTCTTATAAGTAGTTTTGGAGACCTCGTAACACCTCTTCCTTAGCGATTTAGTTTCCATATTACACCTTGACATTCTCTTCAACAATACCCGGCATATTATTTGTTTTCTTTTAATATCATCAAACTTTCCATCAATACCACAGAAAAGGATATGGAGAGGGAATGCGTAAAATAAACCGCAAAACAACAGACGTTACGAAATATCCCAAACCAACATCATAAACAGTCCTTAATCAATCTGCACGAATAAAAAAAAAAAATGTATCAGTTTACTACTACTAATCCCGTATTTTATCATTTTAACAGTTACTCTTAGTTCGGGTGCGCTGTCTTTGGTACAAGTGGGTGAATGAAAGCACAGGAATGTATAAGTAATCTCTGTACATAAGTTGGAATCAGGAAGGTTAATAAATATAGAAGCAGAGACCGAACACGACTCAGCCACTCCCAGCCATTCACCTCTTCCTTCAGGACCTCTCAGCACACCTACAGACTTCTGGGAAAAATGAAAATGAAGACTACCACTAAATTTAACTCTCTCTCTCTCTCTCTCTCTCTCTCTCTCTCTCTCACACACACACACACACACACACACACACACACACACACACACGTTTCTTCTCCCACACTCGCACGAAGTATAAAACCAAAGCTCTAAACACAACAGCATCTTTGCATATTCACACGAGTATTCCAGCCAGCCCAGGAATGCGACCCCATAAAATTAATGTGGGCAGGTAAAGGGGAATGGACCTGAAAAAAAAAAAAAAAAAAAAAAAAAAAGGGGGGGGGGGGGGGAGGGGGGGCAAAGTGTAAAACAATAATTCGTACAGGAACTTGATTTGGGTGTTAATATTCGCTACAGTACAGCTGCTAATCTCTTCTGTCACGATGAATTTGTTACATATCTGCCTCTCCCATACGATTTTTTTTTACAAGTCTAACCGATCGTGACGAACTAAAAAAAAAGAAAAAAAAAGATAATTCGGGAACGCAAAATTGGCGGATAAACAAAACAACATGACAACCAATTCCTTCCCGTAACTTAGATTTTCACGACAGGAAAAAACAAGAGGCATGGGAAATTACTGAACTCTCCTTGCCCTGTCCTTCCTGTTATAAACAAATAAATAAATAAGGTATAAAAAAAGAGTACCTTGTAGCAATTTTCCTCCCGTAACTAGTCTTTATTTATGAGGGAAAAACAAAAGGACAAGGGAAGACGACACTATCCTTCTCTTTCCTTAAAAAATAAAAATAAAAAATAAAATGAAATAATCCTACTTACGAGATGGAATTGATCATAAGTTTGTTAGTGAATCCAGATCACACTCAAAGCCATATACGGGGCTTGGAACACATAAGGCAACACATTCCTGGCGCACCGACTTAAGGCATTATCACATCTGCTCCATCTCTTGCAGAAACATGGACTCTCTCTCTCTCTCTCTCTCTCTCTCTCTCTCTCTCTCCCCCTCTGTCACTGAGAACACATTTCCATATCCCGGTGTCTATTTGCGTACTTTCCACGTATATATTCCATTCAAACCCTTATCCAATAATAACAATTCATTCAACCACCATCAATAATCATATGCTGCGGGGAAATCCAATTTAAATCACTTACATCAATGTGTATATAATAATGTGAATATTTACGCATGTAGGTAATACTTTTTGGATGTGTGCATGTGTGTGTAAAATGTGTATGTGTACGTATGTGTGTGTATGTGCATGTGTTTTACCGACAGACCATACTCCATGTCCTTGTGTAGAGGGGGGAGGGGTGATGGGAGGGGGAGGGGGAAGGTGACGCAGGAGAAAGCGTAGGGGGTGCGTAATGATCCATGCTAACCCCTCCCCCTACCAGCACCCCCTCCCCATGCCCTTCATTCATCCCCTCCACCTCTCCCAGACAACCACACCCTCCCTCACCCCCTCTCAACTTACTAGCACCCCCTCGCTTACTCAACCCCCTCTCCTCACCCCCTCTTCCTCCCCCAACCCCCTTAATCTCTTTCTACCCTATTCTTTATCTCATCCTGTTCGCACCCAAAACTGAAATAGGGACCTTGGTTGTAAATCTGATGGTTGCGTGTCGTGGTCTGGGGAAAGACTATGACTAAGCAAAAACTGAATCTCTTGTTGACCCACGTTTTCTCGATAGTCATTTCAGCGATCTATTTTCCTATTCTTTTTCCTATCTTTCTTCTTCCTCTTCTTCAACCTCCTCCTCCAGACTATCATCATTATCCTTCTCCTTCTTTCTCCCCCTCCACAACCACATCCTTCCCCAGTCTCTTTCTCCCCACCACAATATCCTCCCTCTTAATTCCTCTGCTCCCCCACTCCATCATGTCTCCCCATTCTCTACCGCAACCGCAATATCCTTCCATTACTTTCTTTCTCGACTCTCTGCTCTCTTTTTCCCTATAATTAATCTCTCTCTCTCTCTCTCTCTCTCTCTCTTACATCTCATCTATGCTACATTATCGACTATTTTCATGTCACTTCCTCTTGTCAAATTTGCAATATTATTTCCTAGTTTCCTTAAATTCTTTTATTATTAACTCATCGTCGCAGTGTCTGTATTCATGGTCGCAAGTTACTTAGTTCTCCATAATATTCTGCCATCATTTTCTTAAGTTTGCCCTGTGCTGTTCTGCTTCCCGTTTTTTATAAGATGATGTGTTGATAAATTTTTATGGGACAAAAATGCAAATTAGAACATGGGCTGAGAGAGAGAGAGAGAGAGAGAGAGAGAGAGAGAGAGAGGGGGGGGGGGAGTAAGAGTGAGCAAGACAGTGAAAACGTGAGGTAAGAGATACAGTAAGAAGGTGAGCTAGCCAGGGAGTGAAGAAATGACTGTGAGTGAGTGAGCGAGTTTGAGGCAGCGTGAGTGAGGTAGAGCCAGTGAGAGAGGCAGGTGTGGTGGCGTAGAGTCAACAGTGCATGACTTGGCATTTGTCATCTTGCAAACAACTGAACTATCGGGGGGGAGCTTGACACAGGGAACCGCGTCTGTCTTATCTTCGTGGCTATACTTGTCTTATTCTTTCCGCTGAGTTACGGTTTTATAGAGAAAGAACTTAGAATGGGCCAACCGTCTCTCTCTCTCTCTCTCTCTCTCTCTCTCTCTCTCTCTCTCCGTCTCTCCCTTTTCTCTCCCTGCATTTCATTTCACCCCCCACCCCTCTCACTCTCCCCTTTACACTTTCCCACACTCATCTTCCTCTTCCTGTCTCCTTCCATTCCACTCTTATTAGACCTGCCCTGCAATCACTACCTGTCCCTCTGTCCTCGCTACACCCATTTCAGTACTGCTCTATGTATTCCCCTATTTCGTATGCAATCCCGTTTCAGCGAAGCTTCACCCTGTTTCAGTATACGGCTTCACGACTATCCTTCAGCTTCGCATGCTCTTAACCTCTTCACTAGGATGATGTATTTATTTCGCTACCTTCATACGACAAACTCAATCTCGGAATAATATCTAGCATTGAAGGGGTCAATGAAGGCTATTTCTAACCCCTCCAGGGAAAAAAAAAAAAAAAAAAAAAAATAGCAAAAATGAAAGACAAATCATTAAGCTGTTGAAGGAGTTATTTTTTTTTTTTTAATTACTTTTGACTGTGCTTTCTATTCACCCAGATTTTCCCCTGCTTTTTCGCTGTCTTTTCTATCCCACGTGATTATGCGAAGAAAAAAATATTAAATTAAAAAATGAGGATGTTTTTTGCCTGGGAGATGTAGCCGAGATTTCGAAGGCCTGGATTATGTGTGACTAATTGTGTGGTTCGTTTCCCTTGACGGGTTCATGGTTCTCTCTCTCTCTCTCTCTCTCTCTCTCTCTCTCTCTCTCTCTCTCTCTCCCTCTCTCTCTCTCTATTTTCCTCATACTATCTTTTCGGTAGGAATTAAGAGTAATGGCGACGACTTTGATGTGACATACCTATTTCCGTTCTAGTAATTGACTGATTCTCTCTCTCTCTCTCTCTCTCTCTCTTCCACGGGGTCGTGTCACTGTCCTCCGCACTTCCCACGGTGGAGGTGCAAACAGTCATTACCACCTCCACCTCCACTGCCCTTCTTCACTGACTGTCCCACAAAATTACTGGCCATGTCACCTCTTCTGCTGCACCACCGACATCACACCACCATCAACGTAACCACCACCACCACCACCACCACCACTACCTCAACCACTAACTCCCAAACTTAACCTCACTCTGCCACAACCACAACCACCACCATCCCCTCATCTACAACCACTACCACTATCACCACTCAGTCACCCACTACCACAACCACCACTATCGCCGTACGGGAGGAGGTGATGATATGGTGGATGTGTGGGTTACTGATCATAAAAGAGCAACATTCTGGCCTGATAAAGGAACGTCTGTATGTAATGAGATTTAAATAAAAGATGTTATCGTACTGATGGGGTTAATGGAGACGGCTTCCAACCCTTTCACTACGAGATGTCTCCATGATGCTGAATAAAATCGCTTAGTGATATCAAGAAAAAAAGATGTCTTCCTTGGTTTAACACATGGCCCACTGAATGCCATATAATCGTCCCCTGCCATCCCATCGCACCAGTCCTATACGAGACACCATTAGCATAACTCAATATAGACGGTTCACAGTTAGTTCCCAAGCAGTGACATGTGACGGAATGTGAAGCAACTGTCGGAATGTGGGATGACTGCTGGGCACCTGAGATTAGGCAGCCATATCTATGCACAATAAAATATAACTGATAAATACAATACACATAAAATCACCTTAGCCACAACCAGCACCAACACAATCACCACAGCCACCATCATTACACATTACCACAACACCACACCATACTACCATACCTAGCACCAACACCACAACTACCATCACCACCACCTAAATCAAAACCACACCCACCACCACCATCACCACCACCACCACCAACATAACCACCACCACCACCATTATCACCCCCAACCCCACCATCCTCATCATCACCACCATCACCACCACCACCACCAATGGCTCTGTCACCTTCACATTCCCTTCCCCCAAACTGAATTCGCTCCACAGAATTGAAAGCAAGGGGAAAAATTCTTTGTAAATGGAGTACCAGAATAATGTCTTTGTTTCTCGAGTTCTGATCATAAAGTTCCACCCAAACACTGAGTAACAACTACTTTTTATTTCTATGCACATGATCCAAGTGACTTCTAAAATCGTTATCATTATTAATTTCTTTGTGTCTGGGTGTTTGGTGATTCACACACACACACACACACACACACACACACACACACACACACACACACACACACACACGATTAAATTTCAATAATTACACAACTTCCCTACCATCACCATCCTCTTCATAATTATCATTTACAAAATAACAATAATAATAATAATAATAATAGTAATAATAATAATAATAATAATAAATACCATTAATAATAACTACCGAATAATACCGATAACCTAGATATAACAAAAAAAATTACGAATACATAATTCTGCCAAAGCCCCCAAAATGCGAGAGGAAAGCACCAAAAATATTTCCTCTTGTATTAAAGATTACGAAGGCTTGAGGGTAAGAAATTCTGATGATCAAATTTCCCAGGTACAAAAAAAAAAAAAAAAAAAAAAAAAAAAAAAAGGTGGTTACAGGTCACGTTTCAGGCCAAGAAAGGGAAGAGATGGTAGTCCCCCTCCTTCCCCCCCCCCCGTCAATCTCGTCCCCCCTCTTCTTCTCTCCACTCCTCTCTCGTCCTCTTCACTTCACACGTTTTGGGCTACGAAAGGGAAAGGTTGTTTGCTCTCCTGAACCTTTTATTCCTCCCTCCCTCCTTCTTCCCCCCTCCTCTCTCTCTTTCCCTCTCTCTCTCGTCTTCCTTGACACCCTCCCTTCCTTTACCCCTCCTCTTTCTCTCTCTCCACTCTCTTCCACCCTTTTCTTCTCTATCCCTTACCCAATCCTTCTTCTTCACATTTCCTCTAACCCCTCGTACTTCCCTCGCAGTTCTCTCTCTCTCTCTCTCTCTCTCTCTTCCATCCCTCTTCCCTACTTTTTCACACTTCCTCTCTCTCCCCCTAACTCCAGAAGGCCACTTTAGGACAGTGTGTTTACCCAGGACACACAGGGTGGGGACTCGTCGGGGCCCTGGCGTTTGTTCTGACAGGACACACCGGGACACATTCACACCTCGCTCTCTCTTATGTCCTGGTGGGGTGGGGAGGGAAGGAGGGGAATGTGGTGGTGATGGTGGGAGGGAAAGGGTAGGGAATGTCGAGGGGATGAGGAAGGGGAGGGAAAAGTCGCGGTGCTGGGGAGGGGGGAAGGAAATGCGATGGTGGTGATGTGTATTTGCTAGCGGGGGAAGGAGTGGGGTATTCTGGACGGGGAACGAGGTAAAATGCTGTGGTTAGGGAAAGGAGGGGATGAGATGTTACGGTGGGGAGACACTGTGGGGGAGTGGGGATCGCAGGGAACACGTGGGTATGGGATGGGGTCTTATGGATCTTAAAGAGAAATATCGCAAGTTGGCAGATGCTGTATTGTGGGCAGGAATGTTGTCTTAGATGATGGGGAAAGCTGTCCTGCCTGAGAAGTACTTAAAAGATGACGACACATTTGAGTCCGCTGAGTGTTTACCCATAAAGGATGGCTAAACACTTTATAAATTCATTCTGAGCATCGCCTTCCCTTTTAGTCTGCTGTGAGAAACATTCAGTTCTTCGAGAGTAGGGTTATACATATCAAAACCTGGTTTGTCTGACTTAATATTTACAAAGAAATGAATGCAAGGCAAACAAATACAATATCTTCACGCTGTATTCTCATTTTACACTTTTGTATTAAAAAAAAATCCTTAAGAAGCTTTTGAATTTCACTCAATAAATAACACACATATATAATGTGGACGGCACTGGTTTATTTGCGCCGGAGTGAGGATGGGGGACGCGGGGTGAGAGGGGTGGATAGGCATGGGAATAGAGGGAACTGATGAGGGGGAGGGGGGAGGATGGAGGGAACTGGTGATGGGGAGGGGGGGGGGAAATTGTCACTTTCTACACGCAGGCTGGCAACCACACATCCAGTCCTTACCCCAGTGCTCCAACCACGTCATGTCCTCACACTCCATACCATAAACTTCACAGCCATCCCGACATCTGGGTTTCTTCACCCCCCCTACGCCCAACGCTATAATATGGCTGTGGAATTTTGTTGCTCCCCAAACACACCCACACTCATCCACCCTCCCCCACTACACTCACCTCCAACACACACACACGTGTTGACCTGATACATTTATAGATTTATTAATCCATTCAGCATTGGTGTCAAAGTATTAAGTTTATTCAGCATAAAAAAAAAATCTCTGCTAAACAAAGTTAAACTACGTACATAACTGAAGTGCATTTGTGCATGAATGAATGAATGTAAGCATTCGCATGCAGTGTAAGTTATGCTTGTAAGACAGGCATGCATCCTTCAGTGAATTCATGCATATCAGGCCGTGAAGGATGGGAAAGTTACATGCAATTGTGTGTGTGTGTGTGTGTGTGTGTGTGTGTGTGTGTGTGTGTGTGTGTGTGTGTGTGTGTGTGTGTGTGTGTGTGTGTGTGTGTGTGTTTGCAATGTGGTCTCAGGCTGTTTCTGCTGCTACTGGCTACTACTCTCACTACTTACAGCTGCGTTGAAGTTCCCCGTGAGTCGCCTGCCTTTCTCCTTGACTCGCTTTACTTTCCCTTGTTTAACATTTATCTTCCCTTTTTTCATCTAACGTTCTCTTTTTCATTGCTTAATTTACTCTTTTCTTCTTCTCTACCTTTATATTTACTGTTTTCCCTCCTTTTCTATTCGTTCAATCATCTTTTAAATCCGTCTTGATTTTTTTTCCCTTTCTACATCGTCTTTTCGCTTCCATACCACTCATCACTCTTTACCTTGACTGCTTATATTGGTCACTTTCTATTTTATTTCCAATGTCTCGTTTCATTTTTCAAAGATTCTGCTCTTAGTTTTCCTTCTCTTCCCATTCACTTATTTCCCAACCTTTTCTTTCACTTCTCTGCTCTGTTTCATTTCTTTCCTTCGCCCTCCCTCATTTTTTTCATATGCCTATTCTCTTACCTGTTCCATCTGCTTCCCTGATCCACACCCAACCATCCCAAGCCATCAGATCACCCGAACGCCACCCACGTCACCCCAACAATACCCAAGTCTCCCCAACAAAACCCATACCACACTCCAATACCCACTGACCCACATCACACCACAATGCCCACGTCAAGGATAGTAATACCCTTCAAATGCCCATCTACCCCACTGTACCTACCACTCTGACATCAGGCTACCGATACCACAACTATGATACCTCAGAGTTACCATACAATACACACACACACACACACACACACACACACACACACACACACACACACCAGGAAACCCAGGGGACGGGAAAAAGAAGGGCGAGGTCGCAGGAAAGGCGTGAATGTTACCTGTGTGTGTGTGTGTGTGTGTGTGTGTGTGTGTGTGTGTGTGTGTGTGTGTGTGTGTGTGTGTGTGTGTGTGTGTGTGTGTGTGTGTGTGTGTGTGTGTGTGTGTGTGTGTGTGTGTGTGTGTGTGTGTGTGTGTGTGTGTGTGTGTGTGTGTGTGTGTACCGTCCTTCAAAATCTTGGGATATCAACTCACTTCAACCCAAGGACGTTTCCGTATTTTTTTCCCTGTTTCCGTCAGACGCTTTTCCTCAGCTAGAAGACATTTAATATTGGTGGGGAAAAAGGAAGCTGTTTCTACCTTCTTCTCCACGAGGTATTTTTCCTGAGGTGAGGAAAATCGTCTGAAGGTAGCAAGGGTAAAGGAGAGAAGGTGTTTTTGTAGTGAAGGCGTGAAATATCTCCATCATATCTTTTTATTCTGTTCAATCCTTAATTCCCTGCCCTACGATGGCCATTTCTCTGTTCTATTCACTCATCAGACGATTTTATTCAATTCAGGTTTTGTTCTTGGACTGAAGGACTTAAAAGCAATATTCAATAACCTTTTCAGTACGATACCTATTTCCACAAGATCTTATTCAGCCTTGCCATGTCGTCCGTAGCAAAGAGTGAACAGGTACGCGTGTCATGAAAAGTGAAACCTGGAATCAAGAGGGTACAGTCAACTCGAGGGTGATGGTCGGAGGGGTAGGTGGATGGATGCGTGAAGGTGGGGGCAGGTAGGTGGATGGATGCGTGAGAGTGGGAGCGGGTGAGTACGAACAAGGGTGGGAGAGGGACTAAGAATGAGGGTGAGGGTGAAGGCGAAAGGGTGATGGTGATCGTGAGGATGAGGGAGAGAATGAAGGTGAGGGTGGATCAGTGAAGGGGCGTGAAGGTGAGAGTGGGTGGATCAGTGACGGTAAGCACAGATGTAAGAGGGTGGAAGTGTGAGGTTGGATGAGTATGAGTGGATGTGGTTGGATTGACAAGTGGTGAGGGTGGAAGATGGCGGACAGGTGAGGGTGAGAGTGAGGCCGAGAATGAAGGTGGGGCAGGTGAGGGTGGTAGTGGGCTGGGAGAGTGGGCGAGATAACAGATCAGCCGCCAATACATCTGGCTGGGTAGCGTGGGCGGGTTGAGTCAGCAGACCACCCACCCACTCTCCCTATAAGGCCGCCCACCCGCCCACCACAACACGCCAACCAATAACCACTCATAAACCACCTCCACACCAGGCCTCACGTCGAAACTGTGGTATAAATTAAACACGGGAATAAAAAAACTTGTGTTCTTGCTTATCTATCTGTCTCAACCCTTGACAAAACATCTATTAATATCTCCTGAATAAATAAAAGAGAGAACCAAACGCTGGAAATATGCAGAACTTGTCCTTTTTAGACAGTTGAACAATTATATATATATAAAAGATGCGTTCATTTCGAGATACCTTGACAAAAAAAAAAAAATCTATCTGCCTATCTACCTATACCTACCTGCAGTATTCGTTCATCTATAATACGTGTTTAATACACCATCTATCACCTATACCTGCAGTACCATCCACTTTATCAGACATACGAGTACATATTATTTTTGTACCTATCTACCTGCCCACTGGCATGGAATTTACCACGTAATAATTCAGAAATAGGGCAAACGAAAAATACGAAAATAATATTACTGTCATCAGTGTGTCAAGTAAAAATGGTCCATACCACACTTGAATAATCTCAGCTCAAAAAAATTATACTAATAACAATATTAATAATACCTAAATAATTCCGAAAACTATCAACGCTGAAATTATCCAACCCTAAACACACCACACCAGAACTAATCCTCCCTGGCCCCATCGAATCTTACATAACCTCACCTCAGGCCAATCTAATTATCTCAGTACCTCAAGGCTCACAGAGAACCGTACAAATATTACCTGTGTTCTACCTTGCACCAATATTAAAATAATTACGGGTACAAATACGGCATGCTCCTATTAAAATGCATATTGTAAGTGCATAAAAAATATCCCTTTCGTTTTTAACAGCCACCTTTGAAATTAGTCAGTGTAAAATTATGCAGGTTTATTCAAATTCCACTGTTAATTATACCGTAAAATACTGCTCGTAAATTCCAGTGCTGTACAGTTCCACTTCACCGTAACTGCAGAAGGTACCGTGAACAAACACAGTATCACGACACAAACTGCCCTTAACCTACCCCATGCACAATAAGAGGACATCATACCGAGGGGGGGGGAAGTTAAACCTATTACTATTCCCTACACGTTACACCTACACCCTTATACTATATCTGTATCTCCGTCTAAAGCCTACACTACCTCTACCTACATACCTAATCTTCTACACCTACACCCAAACCTATACACCTACACTACACTACCACTACATCTCGCCTCTCCACTCCCACTGCTCTCATGCGGAAAGTGAAAGCGGTCCCAGAGAAAACTGAGCAATTACCTCCATTTCCTGCCTCCACCCCCTTACCCCCAGCCCCTCACCATCACAACCCCCTCCTCTCCCCGCCTCCACACCCTTACCCCCAGCTCCTCACTATCTCAACCCCCTCCTCTCCCCTCCCAAACAGCACCATGGCAACACTGACCCCTTCACTACACTTCCTGCCCTCCCCACCCACCCTCACACCATCACTCCCTCGTCCACCACACAAGCATGGCAACATTAACCTTTTCACTATATTTCTGCCCTCCTCCTACGCCTCTTACACCACTCCGTTCACCACTCAAGCACGGTAAAGTCAACATGCCAACATCAATCCCTTCACTACATCCCTTCGCCTCTACCAACTCCTCACCCTCTCCCCCCGTACATCACCCACGCATGGCAACATCAACATAGCAACATTAAATCCTCCTCCATAAAGGAAATCCCCGGTGCTGAATTAATACCTTCCCTCCGATGACGTTTATCCCTTATACTGTACTTCTAAAGTCTCCCCTACGTTGATCTCGATTACTGAAGGAATTAATGAAGGCTAAAACTAATCACTGCAGCCCCAAAGTCTCCTCAAAGCATATGACCGACTGGTAATAGCACACACACACACACACACACACACACACACACACACACACACACACACACACGACGCCCAGACAGTACCATCTCTCGACATGTGGAGGGCTTCAGACCGTGAATAATAACCTTGAATAAAATCGTCTGGAAAAACACGAACAGAACACCGCAAAGACGTCCTCGGGGTGCTGAGTGTAAAACTTGCCCAGCCAGTAACTTAAACGCGTCGCCCCACACCCTGACACGTGGACGGCAAGAAAGCGTGACGGAAAATGTGCATGACAATGAAGGAGAGGAAGTGGAAGAGATAAGCCGGTAAATAAAACGACTGAACAAAAATTAAAGTTTGTGCTGGAATGCGATCTTGGAGAAACTAAAGAAGACACTGAAGACTGCGACGACAATGATGATGCTGATGAAGACGATAATGAAGGATTGAGCGCTTGATTTTCTCCAGGTTTTCACAGGTCTCTCCTCTGACCCACTGACATGCCAATACAACACCAACACCCTCGTTAATACCATTTTGTTAGCCTTCAATGGGATCCTATAAACGGTACCGTATTAATACCCAAGCGGTAATATGTAAGGATGTGTGGTGCCATCTGTTGGTGTGTGGGGGAACTATTGAGCCTTAGGGAACCGACTGCCTAATCAATGCTCAATGTAGAATAAGTAAAAAAAAAAAATGAAATTAAACCATTCTAAAAATAATGGCAAGTTAAAAAAAAAATAGGGGGGGGGGGAAGGAAGTATACCCATGTAGGAAATGTTTATTACAAAGACATCTAAACATTTTCGGCCCTACCTGGACCCTCTTTAGGCAGACAGAACCTCCTACCTGAAGACCGTTCACATGGGCCAAAACTCTTCAATCTTATAAAAAAAAAAAAAAAAAAACTTTCTATGTGTGGGTATTACTCTTCCACTTGTAAAAATCATGGCACTCTGATATAAAGCCAGTGTAATTCTCTTCATTCTAATTACCATTCAGTGGCAGCTCCAGCTAAGTAAACACTACTACTGTCACTGGTCAGGGTTCGCAGGCTTACATTTTCTACCTTATTCATGGGGGTGGAGACTTGACAAATTTACTGATGGCAGGCCCGCTGGCACGCAAGGGTGGACCGACGGCGACGTGAGAGTGATGTCCAAGGCCACAGTACCACCAACTCTTCCACCGAACCATTCCTTCTTCCCTTCCTCCCTTCTCGCTTCGATGATCACTACACTCTGACGAAATCCCTTCACTATGGTACAGACTTCTGTCCCCACAATTGCACCTACCCTATCTTTCATCTACCTTTTGCATCTTAATAGTATGTAAAATGCCTCAATATTAAAAACCCTACTTCTTACCCATTATCGTGTATTGTCTCTTTTTTGACGCTAATTTACCGTCCTTTCTCCTCATTTGCATGGGCACGACGCTATTACTTCTGAATAATTTTGCTTACTTAGTCTCGCCATGTTTTTTTCGTTTACTTCCCTCCCTTCCTTCTCGGTTGGATGGACTCTACACTGACTTAATAACTCTGCCAACCCAGTCACCCCACGCCTTCCCTTTACCCTCCTCCCTTCCTTCCTTCTCGCTTGGATGGTCCCTTAACTGATAAAATTTTGAATACTGTTGCCTCACACTGCCACGCTTGGACAATTCCTGCACAAGGCATATTTCTTGAAAACATCGTCTCAGTTGTATCTCATTCCCCCTAGTTTTTGCACAGCCCTGTATCGTTACCTAATTCTACCTCTTTTCTGCCTGGCCCTGCCTCTCCACCTAACCTGCCTCTCTTTTCTGCCGTATCTTACCCTCTCCGACTAATCTCGCTTTCCATTTACCTAATCCTCACCCTGCCTCTCTACCTAAGCTTTCCTCTCTGCTGCCTTATCTGACTTCTCATATCCTTAATCCTGCCTCTCTTCTCCCTTGCGCAGCCTCTCTTACCTTATCTTGCCCTCAAACTGCCTAATCTCGACTCTTGATTTGCGTAATCCTGCCTCTCATTTACGTAATCTAATCCTACTACTCTACAGGACGGAGGTGCCATCCAACGTTAGCCCAAAGCATACCTGATCCTCGCAAACCCCATCCACCTATCACCTACACATTTTGTCACCTCAACCCTAATTTGAAAGGTCAAGACACAGTGGCTCTAATTAGGTTGTGCTGTCGACATAACCCATCCCTACTTCATACAAATATCATCTAATCTATCTATTTGTCTTTAACCAGTCGCCTTAATTCCGGATGGGGTGGCCACAAACAAATCGCCTCCATGACATCCTGTCCTCAGCCATCAGGCACAGTGTCCTCCCGAAGACACAATCCCCCTTCCCTCAACACACACACACCAAACCACACACACACACACACACACACACACACACACCAAACCACACACACTCCGCCACCGTGAGAAAAACAAAGACCCACCGATTCCTGAAACACATTTTTCCCCAGCACACCCGGTGGACAGACGGACTGACGACGAAGGACAGGGGCCACCGGAACTGTATGAGTGAAGCACCGGTAAATCTGTAAATACTATAATTAAACTGCGCACCTAACACTGAACGATGGTGCAAGAAACAAGGAGGAAATGAAAGAAAAAAAAAGAAGAAGAACGTACTTAGAGCTAACGATAATAAGGACAAGGTAAAGAAGGCAATACAGTTAATAGTAAATGACCATCTTTAACATCACCACCGTAACTTACCAATGATTAATGAGGCAAAGAAAGAAGGGTAATATCATCATCATCATCATCACCATCGCCATTACAACCTGTTTCCCAATGAAGTCGGGGTGGGCAGGATCCACGAACAGGAAAAATGATAAGATAAACACAGGATAACTCTCAGGAAAGTACGCAACGAAACAAAGCTATCCCTACATCCACTTACACTCTAGCCTTCGACGTGGGCCTGAGGTTAGAAAAACAGTAAACACAAATGCCGGAAGTAATTAGCTGATCAACAAAACAGACGAACACATTACAAAAAACAAAAACGTGATAGCAAAAAATATACTGGCTATAATAATTACTAGGCAGCCGGATATAGTAAAAAAACGGAAAATCAACATGAGATCTCCCTATGGCGAATATACTCCCCCCGGTTCCAGCAATCATAAAATAAGCTAATGAGGTTAATATCAATACCATGAATGCAGGACAAACTAACACTACGACGAAAAAAAAGGGCTAAAAAATAAAGCGAGAAAGAAATGCTGAAAAGTAAAGAACGAGGGAAAAAACTACTAAAAGATTAAGCGATGATGATGTGGAAAAAAGGTGCAAAAGCCAAAAAGAAATATCGACGCTTTAAAACACCTGGATTAAAAAAAAAAAAAAAAAAAAAAAAAAAAAAAAAAGGCAACGAGGATCAGGTAAGGAAGCTAAAATTACACACGTACACTCAAGGAGAAATCACACACACACACACACACACACACACACACACACACACAATCAATCAATCAATATTTCTTCACACACACACACACACACACACACACACACACACACACAACCAATATTTCTTCTCCCTTTTAATCGAAATAAAAAGCAATAGAAAAAAGAATGTCTAAACGAACAGTAATGAAAAATTAAGAAAAGCAACATGACACTGAAAAACACAATTTCAAAAAGGCCTTGTATGCGTTTTTTACTTTGACATTTACGATGGTTACAAAATATACGTAGGGGTGAGGGGTGGGGAAAGAAACGCCGAACGAGAGACATGGAAGAAAAAAAATATTACACAGAAGATGAAGGAGTGGGAAGAACAGAACTGAAAAGGTGAGGCAAAAAGAGGGAGAGGGGGAGGAGGAGGGAGGAGGGAAAAAAAAACAAAGGAGGGGGGAGGCAGAGCAAGGGTGAGGAAAAAATGGGGGAAGGTGGAGGATGGAAAGGGGAAGGGATGAGGGGGAGGGGGAGACGGAGAGGGTAGGAGGAGGGACAGATCGGGGGAGGAGGGGACAGGAGAAGGGACAGACGTGAATGAGGAGGGGGGAAAGAGGGAGAGGAAGGGGTGGGTGGGGGTAGATGGGGCCATGGACAGGTAGGAGCATCACACGAAAAACGCAGGAGGGGACAGAAGATTAGAGAAAGGGGTAACCTAAAAAGAATACGGAAGTGTGGCTGAGAAGCATCACAATAGGAGAGAGGAGAGGAGGTGGAGGAGAGGAGAGAGGAGAGGGAGGAGAGAGAGACCACCATCCGACCTTGAGCACCTAGGTCATATTATATCTCGTGACCCAGCTACCTGAAGGGTTTCCCCGGGAGTGTAGGATATGGAGGATGGGATATATGAAAACTAAAAAGTAAGAGAGAGAATGTGCACTGGGTAATGGGTTCTAAAACTATATATGAGAGGGGGTGCACTGGGTAGTAGGTTCGAATATTATCCTCAAAGATTTATGTTACTGATGCAATGTATGTCGATATTCAGAAAGACGCAAATAACATACAGAAGAAAATGTAGGCACGGTACGCAAAACAACTCGCTATGGAAAAGATACAACGAACTCTGCTAAGTTCATGAACAGTAGCCAAAGCCCAACACCATCCCCTTCGAGGCGCTGAGATCCCAGGCGCGTATATTGTACTTCTGAACATTTAAGATTAAGTGACTTGGCCAACGCCTCTGGTGGCATCACATGGCCTTAAAACCCCCTTGGACCACTAATCCACCAGGCGTCTGTGTGGGGGCAACAAGGGTATAAAAATGCCCTTAACGAAATGACTCGACATAACCTACGAAATGATTGCGCGAATTCTTGATCTGAAATTCAGCAACTGATTCTTTTCTGTTTTCTTAACCCTTTCAACACTAAGACTTTTTTTTTTATTCTTATTATCACCAGACCATTTTATGCAGGAGTTAAAACAATACAAGTGATATTGAGCCTACAATAATCCTTTCATTGCCAGAGGTGTGCCCTAAACCGAAAAAAATCGTCCATCAATAAAATTAATAACGATAATAAAAAGATGTCCTCGAGCTGAAAGGGTTAAGTGGTTAATTTCGTACACAGTTGTGAAGATGTATAACAGCACTGGATATAAACACACACACACACACACACACACACACACACACACACACACACACACACACACACACCACACACACACACACACACACACACACGCGCCTCTGCCAACCCTTCTACCTTTACAAACACCCCCCCCCCCTCCGTCTCAACACCCACGCCCCCAACACCCCCCCTCCTTACACGCCTCAGTGGCCCCCGACATGTAAACAAGAGACGTGCCGACTCATGGTCAATCATTGCACAGTCCTACTCCAATCGCAAGCATCCTCAACTGCTGCTCCCTCTCTTCCTCCTCCCCTCTACCCCCTTCCTTCCTTCCCTCCAGCCCCTTCCTACCCTCCCTCCACCCCCCTCCTACCTTCCCTCCACCCCTTTCCTACCTTCCCTCCACCCCCTCTACTTCAATCCTTTTACCCCCCCTTCCTTTCTTCTAACTCCTCTTTCAATTCCTCAATCTCATTCTTCCATTCCATCTAACACTCTTACACCCTTCCCTCCTCCTCTTTAACTTACTCCTTCCTTACTTCTACCTTCCCCGTTTCATTCCCCGACCATGCCTGCTCTTCCATCCATTCTTTTCTCCAGCCTTCATTCCCTTCTGTCTTACCTCCATCTATGCCACCATTCATTGATCCAGTCACCTCTTCCTCCTACCACATCTACCGTCTATGTTTCACTACTGTGCGTCAATACTGGAACTACCATACTGCCATGCAAGGTTTACATTCCAAGTACTATCACATTTATATCACAGTCTTTGTTAGCAACGTACCTGTCTCCTTCTAATCTTCCCTTACTAAACAGCTAAGAAAGTACGATTGTATTTTTTACTCTGTTTTGTTTTGTAACCCTTCCTTCTATCCATCCATCCATCCATTTCTCCATATCCCTATCCATCCTTCTTTCCCTCCCACTAATCTTCTTTGTCACAATCAGTTTCTACAATTAGGTAAATCAAAATTCTTTCTCTTCTTTCGTACAAGTCCATTATCACTCAAGCATTCCAGTCTCTCTCTCACTGTCAGCTCAAATTCGACTACCCTCTCCTTCTTTCCAACACCTCCGTCCCTCACTCCCCTTCTTTCTCTTCCACCCCTCCCACACACGCCCCTACCACCCCGCCACCCACACACAGCCTCCCGGAACGATCTCCTGAGTGTGTGTTGAAAAGGGCATCACCAAATGTATCCCCTGGCCGGATCACCTCGAGTTTCAGGTTAGCCTTGGAGTGGCTTAGGCTAAATCACTCCATATTACATTCACACTCCAAGTTCCCGCGCCATATTCAGAACGGGGACAGGATAAGCCAGGATACATTACTTGTCCTTGGGTGGGATACCGTGATGGCATGATAACAGAAGTATAGGAACATAAACAGTTGCACACAAAAACTTACCTCAAACAGACCCTAATTCTAGCTATTCCACTAAGGAGAGTGACTACTACTGTTGCACGTACGGTATACCTACCAATGTGGGTGTTCTAGCGATCTAAGTCTCACTGGCCTGTTCTGAATTAACCAGGGTTAACTACTTTGGAGTACTGGAGAACTGGATGGTAGGGAGAACCTTACTGCTTTGCTATTCGTTTCATAACTCAGAATACATAATACATTCATACCCTAACTGACAACAAACGACTTAAGTGGACCAGCGTTTTGTATTTTGTTTTATATTTTCTAATTATTCTTTACCGTTTGTTTTCCTCTGTGCGGCAAGTTTAACGTAGTACATCATCACGAAACATGACCTGACCTTTATTGTCATAATCCCTGAAGGATGGCTGCGATACTCTGGAATTTCATTATGGCTGTCGCCAGACAATTTTACACAGCTTGTGTATGCAACACATCTTTACATCTTAACTCTAAAGAACAACGAGGGCAGTTAGTTATATTATGGCTACTGCTAGACGATTTCATTCAACAAAAAAAACACCCAGTTCTTCGAGGGTTAATCCTGTGTCCCAGAACATGAAAGCCTAACAATGCCCAACCCTCCCCCTCATCCTAGCTCCCATCTCTAAGCCACCCCCCCCCCCTTTCCCAGCCATCAACCCGCAGTAAAAATCAGACGGGGATGAATTTGCCTATCACTGGTGTGGATGGGATGGGGGGGATGCTTAGAGATGAGGGGTGTGGGTTGAGGAAAGATGTGGAGAAGAAGAATGAAGGGAGAAGAACAGTGGAGAGAACAATGAAGGGGAAGATAGTGAGCAAGACTGTGAAGAGGGGCGGGAGGGGGGTACGTAAGGAGGGGTAGAAAAGTGGAGAGAGAATGGAGAGGAGGAAAAGACAGTGAAGTGAAAAGAAGGAAAGAAACGTGGAGAGAGAAAGAGAGAGAGAGAGAGAGAGAGAGAGAGAGAAACACGGAGCAACAGAAAAGGGAAGGAGGGATAGAAAGCCCCCAATCCACCACAAGCAATTATACAGTGTGTCTCATTATCCCTTTACGGCCGCCGGATAGTGCCCCAGTCGACGTTAAATTACAGGCAATAAAAAAACAATCGAAAAAAACAAAATCCTTGGCCACCTCGACAAAACCCGACATGGCAGAGAAACATTGGCTGGTTGTTTTAGATAGTGAAGTCGCTTAAATTACACCCACTCAATTTAAGAACAATGCTAAACTTGAGCAAGATTCGCTCGTAAATTTCCCACAGCACAAGAAACTACGATATATAGAAGGGCTATGACTGGCTGGCTGGCTGTTTCAGATAGTGATGTTTTTAAATTACTCCTACTCAGTGTACGTGGCTACCAAACTCAAGCAAGATTTATTCGTTCGTGCATAAACCAAGAGTAAAGAGAAATAATTATAAATGATTTAGCGTTTATCGTTAAGTCAAGAAAAAAGAATCCAATTAATTTACCAAGACTGCCATACTCATATTCGTTCGTAAGTTGGTCAAAGGGCGACAAAATACAATATACACACTTCCAAAGGCGAGATAGGTTATATTTTTATACGGTAAAGTTAACAAAACTGATCCAAAGCAAATTTACACAGACAGAAAAACTCTACCAAGATCAATTCGCCAATCGGTCACGGGATATGACTAGGAAGGAAACCAGACAGAATATGCAGCAATGACGGAAGGAGAAATACTACATGTGACAAGTTATTTAGATGGAGAGAGAGAGAGAGATAAGGAGGGGAATGGAAAGAAAGAGGGAGAGTTTGGAAGGGACAGGGGAAGACGGGGAGGATACGAAGCCAAAATTACGACAAGCTGAAAAAGAATGAGAGAATAAGAGGGGACACTGAAACAGTAAACTGCCTTGGGTATGGAGGAAGGGGATATGACGAATTTACATGAAGGGAGACAATGGGGGTAAATGGAGGAGAGAGGGGGATGAAGCTGAAAATTTTCCTTCAAGAGGCAAATACTTGAGGGAATATGACTCCGAGAAATTACAAGTAACTTACGGAAGATAAAACAACATAAGGAGGAAAGAAAAGGACTTGGAAGGAAAAAGTCTTAGGAAGAAAATTGCTTAAGGAAACAGTAAATGACTGTAGGGAGGAAAGAGAAACTATTTGGGGTGGGAAGAAAACGACGTATTCGGGGAAGGAAGGGAGTGGGTGAAGGAAGAGGAAGGGAACTTTAGGGTGATAAGGAAGGTAATGTGAGGAGGAGGCTGGGGAGACGAGAAGGCAGAAGGGGAGCTGGGAGATAAGGGAGCAAGGTGAGAGAGGTGGAGGGGTGACTTGGAGGAGGCGAAGTGGAAGAAAGGGCTGGGGGGAGTGGGAGAGGCCTGAGGCTGGATAAGACAGAGCAAGAAGAGGAGAGGAGACGAGACGATAGGCGAGGAGAAGAGAGACGCGAGAGGAGTGGGGGTGTTTCGTGAGATGAAAAAAGAAGGACGAATTGAGGAAATGATGAACGATGAAGAAACGTGGGTGTGGGAGGGATGAGAAAGAATGGTGGAGGGGGAGGGGAGACTCCGTGAAATGCAAAGCGAGGGAAACGTGAGGAATGATTCTGAATAAGGAAGAGGCAGAATAATGATGAATTTCACGAGTAGTTGCGATGGTGGGTGTTGTATGTGTGAAACTGGCATAGGGTTGTGAGTGCAATACGGAAAATGAGCGAGAAGTAAAGAAATAATCTACGCGAGGGAAGGAAAGGATGATGAAAAATGCTGTCAATGAATAGAGGTGAAGGACGTAAGTGGATCCCTGAAAGGATGGGGATGAGAGGGTGACGGATGCTGTGGAGAGACGACAAAGGTGAGGACGGATACTTCTGAGAGATGTAAAGTAAGGAAGATGTGAGAGAGAAATATCTGTGAGAGACTATAAAATGCTCGAGAGGTTAGCCAGGGTTTTACAGCAGCATGAGACAAAAGGGGAAAGATGCAGGAAGGCTTTTGTTAACAGATATACAGTAAAGATGAAGAGATAACAGTGACTCAAAGAATATGATTACTGAAGGGAGATAAAGTGAGAGAGGTTTCTGATAAGCTGAGAGAGAGAGAGAGAGAGAGAGAGAGAAACTGCGAAGATTTTAAGAGATGCAACGTATGGATGATGTGAGGAAGATGACTATGACAGACTGCAAAAAGAACCACATGCCAGACAGGTTTTCTTGAGATAATAAGCACCAAAGAGGAAAAAGCCAGAATGATTAAGTGAAGGATTGTATTAAGATATGCAAAGGAAGGAAGGTGCTAGGGACGACATCTGGGGAGGCTAAAAGGATTATGAGAAGCTGGACATGATTTGTGAGATTCAATTTGCGACAAAATATGCAATGACACGATGGAAGGAGTAAAAGGTGAGGAAGAACGCAGAGGATGAGGGATGATGATGATGATGATGATGATGTTGTGGTGGTGGTGGTGGTAGTGGTGATGGGCAGGCCTGAAAAAGGGCTGTGTGTGGACAGATGACGGACGCTGCAATGTTCTGGGGAAAGAGGCAAAGTGAAAGGGAGCGGAAAAAAAAAAAAAAAGTGTAAAAACAGAGACGTGTAGGAAATATTTGGGTAGAGGAAAAAGGTAGACAGAGGAAAACGGAGAAAGAGAGAGAGAGAGAGAGAGAGAGAGAGAGAGAGACGAAATGGAGGTCATGAAAGAAGGGAAATGCAGGTAAGCCACATACGGAAGGTTGGGTTAGAGGGATTACGGAAGGGAAAAATGAAGAAAACGAAGGAAAGGAAATGGAGGCGGAAAGAGAAGTGAAAAGTGGAACGAGAGAAAGAAGCTTCATGGAGGAAAGGCAATTACTTAAGTGGGGAAACAAATACAGACAGAAACAAGAGAGGGAAAAGATGACGACAGTGTTTGTGAAGTGAGAAAAATGTAGAGAAAAACAGAAACGCGAAAAGATTCAATGGTCGTTTTAACACTGCCACGAATTCTGCTCACGTATGGGAAAGCTGTATCATGCCGGTACACAGAAATTCCAAATGGAGATATTAACCTTCCATTAGAAAGGAAATTACTCTTAGAACACAAATCTTAGGTGTGTCGGTAACGATGGTTCTCTTACCTTCATTCATTCTAAAGTATTCGCGTATGTTTAAGACCACGTGCACCTCTCTACCTTCGCTTCCTGTTTATCATGGATGGCAGGTAAAATACAATGTACTCCTGTTTCCTATTTGTGATTTTTTGTGTATGTGTATGTGGTGAAAAGAAAGTGTGAATGTGATGTGCCTGAGTGAGTTCACGGCTGATCAAGCATCCAACATCCTCAGCACAACCTTGAAACACGCTGGGGGATAGGCGCACGCACGCACGTACGCACGCGCGCGCACACACACACACACACACACACACACACACACACACACACACACACACACACACAGGCGATCACCAAGCAGCATACACACGTACACAACACGAATACAACGCCGGAGCACACACACACACAAACATACACAATACAAACACATTCACAACACTAATAAACAGACTATCACTAAGTCACACACACACACACACACACACACACACACACACACACACACACACACACACACACACACACACACACACACACACAATGAAGACCCCCAAAAGCCTATTACCTGTCCAAAAAAGGTGGATTGCAAACAAACATCATCTGCCTTATAAATTAGACTCGCATTACGAACGTGTGTGTGTGTGTGTGTGTGTGTGTGTGTGTGTGTGTGTGTGTGTGTGTGTGTGTGTGTGTGTGTGTGTGTGTGTGTCGGAGCCTTACAGGGGACGGTGGTGACAGACAGGATGCAACCACTTCACTACCAGGACGTGTTTTTTTTCCTTTTATTGTTCTTGTTACGAAGGACGATTTTTACTCATACGGACGGTGAGAGAGAAGCACCCTTTAACGCCTTCATTATTTATCTTATTCACTTATTTTGTAGAAGCATGCGTATTTAGCTTATGGGAATGTCTGGAGGAGAAGGCGTTACGCTTTCAATAACCCTTTCAGCGCGAGGACGTTGACTTACTCTCACTACCCCCCCCCCTCCGACGATTTTCTACAGGAGTAAACTTCTCGTGAAAAAAAAAAAGTTTGTTTCCATTTAAGCTTATTATGTGAAGGGAAGCAAAGGGAGGGACTTTAGCTGAGAGAGAGAGAGAGAGAGAGAGAGAGAGAGAGAGAGAGAGAGAGACTTGGGATATGGGAGAAGATCAGGAAAGAAACAAAAGAGAGACTGGTGGGAGACAGAAAAGGACCTGGAGAGAAAGATGGGCTGGAGAGAAAACAGAAAGAATTTATAAAGAAATAGTTACAAAAAAAAAAAAAAAAAAAAAAAGCACCAAAACAGTAAATGGATGAGGTTTTGGGGAAGGAGATCGAGGATGGGAAAAAATAATAATTAAAAATAATACGGAGAAGAATCTGCAAAACAAACAATTGAGGGAATTTGGAAGTGAATTAGCAAGGGGAGTGAGTAGGCTGGAGATGACTTAATGAGGGTGTTAATGGCGGTGCGGGGCCAGTGTGGGATGCAAATGAGGTCAGGGGAAACTTAAGAGGGCCAGTGCCGTGACCTCGTACGTGGGTGGAGCCTCGGGGGGGATGGGGGAGGGACGTGACCTAACATGGCAACCTTTCCCTTCTTTCCTCATCACCCACTTCTACTATCCCCTCTTCTTCTTCTCTTTCTCTCTCTCTCTCTCTCTTTTAATGGCCTTGATCGGGTTACATTATCATTAAAATAAAAACATAACATCTCTCTTTCACCTATTTTTAAAGCCTTAGTGAACATCCCATCTCTTATATCAAAACAAACGCAAGAGGAGTAACTGCAGCAAACGGCCTGCCCTACACTGTGAAACACTTGCCTAAAGGTATGACTAAACTACAGGAACAGAAAAACAGAACCCTCTCCCCCACTTCTTCCAAGCCCCCGTGTCGATGCCGGCGGGAAAAAGTGAGGCGGAACATCCATGCACTAAAAAAAAAAAAAAAAAAAAAAAAAAACACACACACACACACACACAATCTCAACAACGCCTGGTTTTACTTTGATTTGCATAAGAAAAAAAAAAGGTCTTCGCTCTTCCCCTTCCAGCTTCAGTTTATTGGTGCTGTACTTTCATTTTTCTCACCGAATCTCTCCCGCATCTGCCACTTACTCGTTCTTAAGGTCAAATAACCCTTTTCTTTCAGTCCCTTCTGTTTTCCCTCTCCCGCTTAACCCTCCGATCTACTTATCCATCCATCAATCTATCTATCTATCTATCTATTGCTTGACGCCGCATCCTCTGAGGGGTAGTTCCGACTAAAGAACATCCAAGCATATCTGTCCGTCCTCAACAACGATCCCTCTGCCCCATACACACAGCCTTCCTCCATGTGCTCCCCTGCCTCATCTCTCCACTATATTCTTGGTCATCCTCCCCTCCTTCCAATCTCCCAACTCTCATACACTCTCTCCCAAGGATACCGTTTTCCTTTTTGTATACACCCCCTCCCCCATTTTCTATTAAGGGGGTCCTCTGCTCTACCCGTCATCATCCCCTTCTACATCCTCCATTTACTTATCCACGGGGTTTTATGTCAAATTCTCGTGGGTTTAGGAGGCTCTCGAACGTTTTATCACCCATTTCCTTTACATATTACATTTTTATATTATCCGATACATAATCTACCGGTATATATTTTTATTATTAGGGGAAGGGATGGAAAAATGTGAAGGGGAGGAGGGGAAGGGCAGAGGAACAGGGAAGCATTAAAGGAAAGGATGGGGAAGGGAACACAGGGGAAAAAGTCTTCCCTACTTAATTCTGCCTGGCATCCTATGATTTTCTTCAGCTGGACAATACTCTTAGGACTGAATGGATTAAAGAAAAGCCATTAAGGGATATTTTCAAACGTTAAGCAGGGCGGGAAAATTTAGATCAATGAGCTTCGCGATTATAAACCAGCAGGCAGACAGGTACACTACATATTAATCTTGTAAAATGCCGTAGTAGCAATTACAGACACTAATGCGTTAAGCAGAAGGAAGGGAGTAGGTGAAAGGAAACGGACGGGAAAGGCTCGGAGAAATGAAACAACGTCCTATTTCATCACTCGATTACACTATCGATGAAGGTAAGAAAGGCCAAGCATTACCTCCAGGTACACCCCAAGTCATAGCACAACTGATGAGAAGGAAGGGAAGGGAAGAGAAGAGAAGGGATGGGATGGGATGGGATGGGATGGGATGGGATGGGATGGGAAAGGGAAGGGAAGGGAAGGGATGGGAAAGGGAAGGGAAGGGAAGGGAAGGGAAGGGAAAGCGAGGGGAGGAGTGGAAGGGAAGGGAAGGGAAAGGAAAGCGAGGGGAGGAGTGGAAGACAAGGACGTCAGGAAAACTAGTGTGAGATGAGAAATGGATTCGAAGAGTGACGTGGAGTGAGGGAGGGAAGGGAAGAAAAAAAATATGCAGGAGTATGTGAAAGGATGAACCAGAAGAGGAAGGAAAGAAGGAAATCGAAAGTAGGGAAGAAAAAGATACGGAGAAAATAATGGGATGAAGAAGGAAGAAAAAAGATCGAAAGAATAAAAAACAAAAACAAACTGGTATCTCTAGAAACCCGTTCAGTCACAGGGCAATTACAAAGCGTACTAATGACCGCCTGAGGGTGATTATGCAAATGAGGGGCGGAAAGGGAAAGCGATAAATTACGGAGAAAACCCTAAGTCGTCCACCTCGTCATTCACTGGTTTCACTTTTACCCTGGCTTTGAAAACATGAAGAAAATGAAACCAATAAATATAATGAAACGACGCATCACTACATTCCAAGCAGCTAATTGGTTAATAATAATAATAATAATAATAATAATAATAATAATAACAACAACTCTACCTCCTTCTTCCCTTTCATCCACCTAGGACAATAAGTGTAAACTCGACAAATTACACAACAAAGAAACATTAAAAAAAATGAAATAAGATTACGGGAAAACTAGAAGGCAATAATAACCCAAAATAACAAACAGATAAACCCATTACTACACTCTTACAATGGAACCAGCAGAACTCCCATCAATAATCAATTTACACACCTGGATTCTCAACTCATGATACCTGAACACTACTTGGCCTAAAATACCTCATTCAATTCTGATAAGGTTTCGAAAGAGGATGGAAACTAATGGGAAGTGATCGCCAACTCTTCTATTACTGATTATTTCCTTCGATTGCATTAAGATTTCGAGATGTACAGGAAATTACAAACAATGATGACTGTGTGTTTGCTGATCTACATTTCATTTTCTAGGGCGGTATAAAAGAACTACAGACCGCAACTGTATCTTCACAAAACCATACATCATACACCCGTTACAAAAGAATACATAGACTGCAATACAAAATACAGCACTTACTCTTGGCTGGTCACACCTACATCTGTTCGCTCTCCAACACTTACCTGGAAAAAAAGGAAAACAGATTAAGTAAAAATAATAAGACACTGACTGGAAATCAAACTGTAACCAACCACAAATATAAATACACATCACCATCATCATCATTTCGCTAGTAACATCATCATCACCTTCATCACTCTCCTGCAACTACCCTTCACTACCCTATTCCCAGTCTTACATTATGGGTGGGTAGGATCCACAAACAAGAAAGGTGAAAACTATAAAATGTGTTAAACATTCATTGTAGAGCTCCAGGTGAAAACAGACACTCCCCATTCAAGCCTTCGAAATTCTCAGCTTTCAATTAATAGAAAAAAAATAACAATCTTTTCCCTACTTTGCTTCTGATGCCGCCAGGTGATTTTGATGCAGCAGAGGCAAGAGTTCTCCCCTCCCCCTCCCCCCCCAAAAAGAGTGTGTGTAGGTAGCCGGAGCAAAAAGAAACTGTTATTGAGTGAAGACGTTGATATCAATGCTTGTAACACACACACACACACACACACACACACACACACACACACACACACACACACACACAACAATAAGAACCATAATGAATAAAGACAAGAAATGGCACTAAATAAATTAACTACGCCATTACCCACACCAACACTCACCTTCACTCCCAGCGCCCAGGGAGATTTGATTACCCACGCACAGACCGTCTAGACACCCACACCCACACCCAATCCACGCCCATTCCTTGACCATTCACACTCACACCGTACCCACACTTACACCCGCCCCACGCCCATCTCCAGAACCATCACATTCACAGCCCTCCCTCTCTTCCTCGTCTCTTCCTTGTCTCCTGCCTTGGTTTCTTCATCAACTTCTCTCCTTAGCTTCTTTCTTGTTTCCATCCTTAATTTCTACCCTACTACATCCCTCATCTCCTACGTTTATCTTCCCTCCTTTCCTGTCTGTCTCTTTTTATTACTTCTCGCCCCTTGCTTGTTAACTTTTCATTCCATTCCTTCTTCCTTTTTCTTACTACTACAACCACTACTCTCTCTCTCTTTCTCTCTCTCTCTCTCATACACACACACACACACACACACACACACACACACACACACACAACCTTACCCCGCCCTTTCATAAAACCGTCCCCTCCCTTGCACACCCTGGCCAGACGATTAAAAAAGGGCGTCTTGGAGGGGCGGGTTCCGGAAGCTAGACGGGAGCGTGACCTTCTGACCTGACTTTCACACTGGGGGGGGGGGGGAGATGAATGGATGAGTGGAGAGGAGCGGAGAGGAAAGGAGGGAAAGAGGAGAGTAAGAGGAGGGGAAGAAAAATGAAGAGAGGATGTAAGATAAAATATTGTAAGGAAATACCAGTACAAGGTAAAGTAGGGTAAGGTAAGGTAAGGCAAAGGGAAGGGAAGGTATAATAGGAAAGGTGAGAAAAGAAACTGAACGAGAAAGAATCTACATATGGAGAAGGGAAGGGAAAGGAAGGTAACGACAGGTGAGGGTATGAAGGAAAAATGGGAGAGGCTGGCGAAATGAGAAATGGTTATAAAGGGAAGATAAAAGTGAATGAAGTGAGGATACGAAACTTAAAATAAACAGGAAACGAAACGAACTGCCGGTGGTGGGATAAGGGAAGGTGGGAAAAAAGAGTCACGCAGACAAACACCACCACCAAACGGAACACGCAGACAAACAGAGCACACAAACCTTCACATCCTTCCGCCTTTACGCAAAATAAAACTTAAATCCAAACTCGTCCAGCAGAGTGGGGAGTCTAAATAAGGTCAGGACCACCCCCTCTCTCTCTCTCTAAGAAACAGGCGGAGAAAACGAAAAAAAAAAAAGAGAGAGAGAGAGAGGGGGGGGGATTCTCGTAATAATACACCATAAAAAACGATCCTGAGACCAAAGAACATCAGATTTTTTTCCCCGACGATTTGTTACCAGAAAGGAGAGTGTTTGAGATGGGGAATTCACACAAAAGGTCTTGATTTTAATGGTGTGTTTGTTTGATAGTCACTCACAAGCGTAACTACACTCATATATATACACAAAGGAAATTACATCTCACTCACACACACACACACACACACACACACACACACACACACACACTTGCGACATACACTCAACAACAACAACTTCCCGTGAACCCATCCGCAGTCTTTTAAATTTCCTCACAAGACAGGAAGAACCATTAACTCTTCCTCCTCCTCCTCCTCCTCCTCTTTTTCTTCTTCCTTCTTCTTCTCCTCCTCCTCCTCTTATTCTTCTTCCCATACTTCTATCTCCATTTATTTTGTCCCATACACTTATCAACCGGAGTCATTATCTTTTGGATCTGAACCCTCTCATCCTCGGTGTAACTCTAGCATTTCATTCTAGCTCCCACCAGGCATATACATTCAGCAGAGGCCGTATCAGAGGAGCCAGAGGCTGTTAATACCGGGACTAAAAATTCACAGGTTGAACAGTTCTAATATTTCATTCCTAATACGGCCAGACGATTTTACTTCTATGTGTGACTTGTGGGAGCCTTCAGTGTGTTAAATTTCGCTCTGTGTGTGTGTGTGTGTGTGTGTGTGTGTGTGTGTGTGTGTTAAATTTCACCACACGACAGATAACACCATCCTATCGCTTCCTCCTTAACCTTTATCATCATTTTATCACTTTAACACAACCACCACCACCACAACCACCACCACCACAACCACCACCACCACAACCACCACTACCACTACCACTACCACCACCACCACCATCACCATCACCACCATCCTCACCATTTTCCCCACCTAAGAATATCATCATCTTTTGCTTTTAAAGTCACAAGACGGACCATTACCTCGCTTCCTCCCTCGCCTTTATCTCCATTATTTTATCACTTATCTTTATCAAGGGGAATAATTATCTTGCCTGGGGTGGCCGCGTCGGAATAATCTAATGAGGGGTAATTATTCGGGTGATTATTTTTTTGAGCAGTTCTTGTGTGGCTAGCGCTTGAGGGTTACCTTGACCGAGAACTGCGTGGTTAGGGTTGGTGCTACCTGGCCATCTATCTATCTATCTATCTATTCCGGTCATTATTTTTCGAGGGTTCTTGTATGGCTAGCTGGGGTTACCTGTCTATATTTCTATCTGTTTATATCTCTGTCCATCTGTATAAATCTATCTCTAAATCTACCTATTCCGGTCATTATTTTTTGCGATGTTGTTGGGACCGAAAACTGTGAGGTTAGAATTAGTATTGGCCGGGGTTATTTACTTACTTATTTTATTACCTGTCCATTTATTTGACACTTACTTCATAGATTTGATGGCTCTCCTGTTTTTCCAGTTTATTTTTTCCTCTGTTTCGAGATCCTGCCTCACTTCAAACCTCAGGTGCGATTCAGAGTTGGAATAATGATGATGATGATGATGATGATGATGATGATATTATTATTATTATTATTATTATCTTAACGTCATCTCTTGTGGTTTCTGGCTGATATGGGCATGAACTTGATGGATTGCAGACTTTCGGCCACTTCAGTCAGGCTTTCTTAGACGATAATGTTAAAACTGTCTGCGTCTGGTGAACAGGGTAGGATATTTCTCAAACCTTTTACTGCTACGACTCCCCTCGGCTGAGTAAAACCGTCTGCTCTTAGTATGAACAAAACAAAATCGTCTGCTCTAAGCCTGAACAAAAGAACAAAATGCAGTAATAACAGAACGGGTTAATTTCCACTACTTTACCTACTATACTACCACGACTAACCACAACTACGACCATAATCACTACAACTACAACCGACACCACCACCACACCTACGACCATCACTATAAATAACTACGACCATAGCTACGAAAGTAACTACAACAACAACTACCTAAACTACTACAACAACGACCCTAACGACCACCACAAGTACCACGACCACACCCATAACCACCACAAATACCACGACAACCCTGACCCGACCCTTCCTGTGTCACCCTCACCCTTGACCCCTTGTTTACCACTCACAATTACCGTACCAAGATGAGGTCGTCACTATTATTACTGTTTCAACCACCTACACTACATTTCCTACCACAGTACTGGGCTTTCATCATCATCATCATCCTCATCATCATATCTGTTACTATTCTAACAATCTTCGTCGCTAAACCAATCATCAATATTACTGTCACCCACCTACGCTTCACTTCCTAGCGCTGTAACGAGGCTTAACTACTGTATTCATCATCACCATCATCATCATCATCATCACACTAAATTCTATCACCATCTTCATCACTTTTCGTTACCATTATAATTGCTTTACATACCTTTTTACAACTGGAACTGGAGTTTACTATTCACCATCATCATCATCATCACTGCTTTCCATCGCCATCAAATCCAGCTACAAGTATGCTACACTCTGCCACTACAACAACCTACTCATTATATTCATCTTCGTTGCCATCTTCATTATTATCGTTATAACTCATCACCATCTGCCACCTTCACCACCATCATCTCAGCATTAACACCGCCACCATCAGTATCACTATCCTCATCACCATGAAGATTTTAAGACCCCTCCTAACTCATCACTACCACCACCTCCGTAAATCACCACCATTACCATAATTCTAACACCATCACCACCCATCACCATATCCTTTTCATTGGACTAATACCACCATCTCTCCACCTTGAGTACTGAGTTGTAGCACCAGACTAACACTAATATACGAAGCCGTGTGAACGATGTACAGCTGTAATTTTTTTCACTGAGTTAAGGGAAATAATCTAGAAAAGGGGAAAAAAATTGGCCAGGTTAAGGTGAACAGAGTATACATTCGCAAACCAACCACACCCCCACCACCATAACCACCACCACAAGTGCGTGACACCATTGCAACATCAGCACCTGCATTCCTCCACCACCACAAACATCCACCACCACAGTTATGCTCCGCCGAGATGATGGCGGAGAGGGAGGTTGGGGAGATGTGGGGGAGGAGGAGGTGGACATGTCGGGGAAGGGGAGGAAAAAATTAAGGGGTGGAGGAGACACTGATGAGGGGGAGGGGGAGGTAGTGTAGAGCAAAGGGGAAGGGGGAAGCAAGGAGGAGGAGACATATATAGAAAAACTAAGAGACAAAAATTTGGGTAGACATACAGAAAAATTCACAGACAGAGCATAGATACCGTAATTTAAATGCAGAAAGAGATATAAACAGAAAAATATTTAAAAAGATACAGAAAGACAGATAAACAAAGAAACATGTACCGGCGAAAATACATAAGCAGAAATATAAAGATACAGATATAGAGAGATAATATAAATGAAGGTAAACAGAGGGAAAGCGACATACGTCAAGGGAAGGAGAGAGACAGCAGAGTGAAATTTTGTGAGGTCATACAGAAGTCATGCGCACCTTCCCTGGCCCTCTTGAGGAAATGGCTAAATACCTGCGACGATTACCGTGTGTCTCCTCTCTCTCTCTCTCTCTATCACACACACACACACGCCATCTTCCTTCCTCCCTCCACCTTCACCGCTCCTCTCCCTCTTCCCTCATCACCGATCTGCTACAGACTCTCCTCCCACACTCACCATTCCTCCTCCCCCTCTTCTATCCCCTCCCTCCATCCCCACTACCCTCCTCTCTCTCTCCCACCCCCACCAACAACAAATCTCTTATCCTTTCCGTCATCCTTCCTCACCTTCTTCCTCCTTCCTCAACATCCATCTAACCATCCATATTTCATGTCATCTATAACATTACCACCCCCATCAGCTTTTCACTCCTTCGCAGATCGTCAAGTGCATTCAGTCACCTAGAGAACTGACTGCGTTTTTTATACTGGAAAAAATCAAGGCTAACACGCAGCAGGATGGCGAGCTGAAGTGCGGCTGATGCAGGAACAATTTGTAACTCGGAATATCATCGTAGTAGTCGCCAATGCTCAGTCAAATAACCCACTCACACGTCACAAAATCAGCCACGTGAACTCCAGTACGCCTACACCAATCTTTAATGAGATAACCTTTGCACGCCTGAATACACTGTAGACGGCCCGGAATTGGAGCCCAAACGGATATCTTAACATGCGAGGGTGTGTGCCGTCCACGTTTGTGTGTGGGACAACTGCTAGTTCTCAGGGATCGGACTGACAATTTCCACATTCCGATCCAAAAAACGAAAGAAAAAAAGTATTCTATCCCTTATTCCAAATCCTCTCCGGTTTTAATCTTTATCACTTCATTACTTCCCTTCCTCACGCAAAAAAAGTTAACAGACATATAAACAGATAAAATAAAAATCATTGGTGTAGGTGTCACGTCCTTATCCCCTTGCAAGAACACCGTGACCGGCCCTCACTCACCACAGGCATGTTCCCCCCGCCGTGTGTGTGTGTGTGTGTGTGTGTGTGTCTGTGTGTGTGTGTGTGTGTGTGTGCAGGCCTACGTATGTATATATGTATGTATGTTGCTACCGTGTTCTTGGTTCGCCCTTCCTTCGGTTGCCTCGACCTTCAAGAGCTCTCCGTCCGTCCGCTAGCCGCTCCACCACCAGCGTCCAGCACTGCCCTCAGCACAGCATAACAGCCCCCTTCCCTCCCCCCCTCTCTCTCTCTCTCTCTCTCTCTCTCTTACACACACACACACACACACACACACACACACACACACACACACACACAGTATATGTGAGTCGCATGCAACTCACTTAAAAAACCGGTTATAATCACAAACCTCATTATTACCATTTTAAGAATTTACAGAATACATGTAGTGTCCGTACGGTGATTAAGATATGAAATACAAACATTCAGTCTTGTTATATCTAATTCTTGCTACCGCTTGATGATTTTACTCAGTTTAAGTGAAGTAATTACGTTAGACTTTAGCCATGGAAACGGAGCTCCTCAAGTGACCCATTAAAGGTTCCACTACGATACTTTTATATTTTATTCTTGTAACTATCATCGTATTGGACTATCGCCAGTAAGAGTTATTAGGTTGCAGAGGTGGAGAATGGACCTGCTCAACTGACTTGTGTTAAGACGCGCCGCTGTTGACTCTGTGCATCTCGCAACACAGACCCCCGCCCTCCTTAAACTCTCTCCTCCTCCTCTCCTCTTAACTTCCTCTTCATTTCTCCTCTTAGATCCCAACTCGTCTCCCATCTTTTCCACTTCTGCTTTCTTCCATTAGCCACCTCGTCCTCTCTCCCCCTTGATCTTCCTTCCTCTCTTGACTCCCTCCACCTCTATCCTCCTAGGTTCCTCCATCTTATACTCCCTCCTTTTCCTCTCTCTCGCTAGCCTCCTCCTCCTTTCCTGAACTTCCCCCTCCTCCTCTGCCAACCCTTGACATGTCTCCTCTCCTCTAAACCCCCTTCTCCTGTATCTAGCCCTCCCTTCCTAGACCCCTCCATCTTTCCCTCCTCGAATCTCCTCCAAGTTATGCACAAGGATGTTAACCACCTGTCATAACGAGTCTTAATCATCATCATCATCATCATCATCACTTCTCTGAGCCAATTCCCACTATCATGACTGAGGCCAGCAAGATCACCACCATCATCATCACCATCATCATCATCGTTATCATCATCATCTATTGCCATTACTGTGCTATGCGTGCGCAGATTCACCACCACCACCATCCCTTCCGCATTACAACAATTAAAATGCAGATCAAGAAACAGGAGAAAAAAAAAAAACTAAAAGTGTGTAAAAAAATATCCTCAGAATATTGTCAGGAACGGATCACAACACAAAGATTTTCTCGTCATTCACGCCTTCAAAATTTCCAGTTTAATTACAAGTGGTGAATATAACGACTCTGAACGACGTAGTTATATTTCTGAGCTGGGGTGAGACAACAGTGTAGAAAGATTAGCGATACTCAAGCTCTTCACGTAGAAATAACCTCTTTTCCTACAATAACACCAATTCTAGTTTATTCTGCTGCCTCCTGATTACATTACTCAGCTTGGGATGGTGTTTGAAATGGAGGGGTTAGATACTGAATTCATTAACCACTTCAGTATGAGAGGTATTTCAACTGTTCCCCTCCTTTAACCATGTCTTGTCTAATATATACGGTATAGGTTTGCTGCCCTGGACGATTTCATTCAACTCAGGAACCATCTCTCAAACTAGAAGGATTAATTAAGGGCTACAACTAACCCATCCAGTTCCAACCACCTCTCCTAAACACTGACTAAAATCGTCTGGTGGTGGCAAGCAGTGAAAATACGTCCTCGTTGTGAAAGTAAACAAAAAAAAAAATCGTCTGGTGGCAGCAGGAATAAGCACAGAGATGTCATGGTGTTGGCAAAATTAATGAACCTGGTGGGATAACAATGGCAGTGCAGAGGCGAAGTGAAAGGATGAAACAAAAGAGAACCAAATAGAGACAAGAGGTGCGCTAATTCTCTCTCTCTCTCTCTCTCTCTCTCTCTCTCTCTCTGTGCGTGTGTGTGTGTGTGTTTGAACGGTATCTGGGTACTTATCAGCTAGTTATTATACCTCATGAACGCCGTAATTACTTCCCATCTACTTAATTTGCACTACTAGCTATATAAAAGAAAAAAAAAATGGCATATGAGTATCTACAACTTATCTATTACCCCAATTATACGGTAACATTAATTCCACCGAAGTGCATCTCGCCATATAATCAGGGAAAAATATATAAGCTGTGACTGGGGCAAGCAGCGGATGGGGTAAATGCTGGGGTAGGGAACAGGGGTAGAGAGAGGAGGGGAAATTCTCGGTGTTTCTGTGATACATGATTACAGTTACTTATTCCACCTGCTCAATATCAAGAAAAAGGATTGGCTATTTTACTTATATTCCGTTCCATCTCTCCAAGTAAATGAATAAGAATAATATGTAAAACTTTATATGAGGCGAGGGTGAGTTGCTAGGATGTAGAGGTTAAAAAAGGTCTTGTACTTCACGTTTTTTTTTGTGTGTGTGTTTTTAGTATATGAAAATTATGACACACACACACACACACACACACACACACACACACACACACACACACACACACACACAGAATAGCACCACGAAAAAGAAGGTTGACAGTTAATGTAGCGAACAAGTGTAATGAGGTGAGTCAATCTTGTGTAAGGTAATAGCCTGTAATTATCTCTACTTATCCATCTAGGCTAATTACCTGTATCCGGTTATCTTAGTTATCTTCCACCTGACACCTAGCTCTGCACAGTTCTCTCTCTCTCTCTCTCTCTCTCTCTCGCTCTCTCTCTCTCTCACTTCGTCCCTTATCAACTTAATCTCCCTCACGCCTCACACTCACTACGCCTGTCTCTCTGCCTCGCCACACGGTCAAATACAGTTACACTCACACTTAACCTTTGACACCTTCACAACGATGATATTTTTTTTCTTACTTTTACTACTACCAAACGACTTAATCTTCAGGGACCAAATAAAAAAAAAATCAATGGCTTCTTATCTGATCACTTCATTACTAGAAAAATCTTTTAAGTTCACTGCATGCCCATGGTGGTAGCATGACTATAACAAGCATGACATTCTCTGGCTGAAGGAAATATCTGCACAGGGCTTCTCTCTGTTGAATAAAATCGTCAGAAGCCAGACTAAAATACCTCAAGTCTCTCATCGCGGTAAAAGTGACAGAGATTTTCTTTAACCTCTTCATTCTTAATTTATCCCTTTTACTTCCAGGCGATTTTATTAAGCTTGGTAAAAAACCCAAATAGTGTGGCGGTTAATCAGTTAAGGAGCTCCCTAACACCTCTTCCTCTGCTATTCATTTTTTGATACTGGTGGTTAATATCCGTCTGTACGTTATTTCTGCAGGGTATGGCAATTGGAATAATTTATATAACACAGAAGAGGACAGTAAGGTGTAATATGTAAAATAAATCACTCAGAAAAAGGTGTTAGGGAGCTTCCTCATCCGAAAGGAATACGTGCCTATATCTAACCCTGCCTGTTCTTAAAGTCGATCCAAAGCTGAGGAAAATCGTCTGGTATAAGCAAGAACAGACAACAAATGCGTGACTAGATTCAAGTTATTCTCTTCTTCAGTGAATTGAATGTGATGGTTCTAACTGAGGCTGCAGTGACAATGACGCCCCTGACATGTGATCCAGATGAATAAAATCGTCTGGAGGCTGCAACAATACATCACTATAACAGGTCACTAAACTAAAGAGGATGACCTTTCCGATGGCCTGCAATGGAGACGAGGGACCTAACTGGGGTCAGGTGTGATTCAGATGACCCCTGATAGAATGACCCAGAATGACCCTAACTTATCCCTTTCAGTACGATGCAGTCTTCCAGGTTTAGGTCAGCCCTTGGTCGAGAAACAAATAAAGACTAAATATTTAATCCCCCCCCCCCACCGTTCGAAAAATTAATCTAAGGTGAATAAAATCGTCTGAAAATAGATGTAAACAAATAAAAAAAAACATTAATTTCGTTATGAGTTTGGAGTTGTGCATTAAATTTAACTAGACCAACAGTAAATAACCTAAATGAACAGTAAATGGTTTGAGTGGACCTAATTGGACTTAAATGACCCTGAAGTGTTCTTAATGGATCAAAATTGCCTGACTGGACCTGAAATTACCACACACACACACACACACACACACACACACACACACACACACACACACACACACACGCACGCACGCACGCGCACACACACACACACACACACACACACACACACACACACACACACACACACACACACACACACACGCACGCACACACACACAGACGTTAATAAATTCGACTGGGCTTCAATACAATTATCATCACCCAGAGAAGCAGAGATAACAAAAAACGGAAATGGCCTAAGTTGATAAATGATGATGATGATGATGATGACAATTACGACGACAATAATGATGATGATGATGATGATGACGACAATAATGATGATGATGATGATGATGATGATGACAATGACGGCGACAATGATGATGATGAGGATGAGGATGACGACGACAATGATAATAATGGTGATGACGATGACCACCCTACTCTGGCGACATCACGTGATCTGAACCTCCTCCAGTCACCTCTTGGGAGATCGAACCCGTCACTCGGTCTGGGGCAGGTAACAAATCAGACCACCAGGCGCCATAATGTCTAGACCAAGTGTGGGCTAAAACCAGATAAGGATGTGTGAGGACGATAAGGAAAATCAGTCTTATCACGATTATGTCAATGGGATTCAGTATACTCTACGTTCTCTTTAACCCCATTCACTCCTATGACGTATTTGTGTTATTCTTTTTGTCAGGAGACGAATCTGTTAAGTAGGGAAAGGGTTGGTGATGGGTATAGTAGGTTTAAACCATCGTTCGAATAATCCGTCTTGAGTTTAATCAGACTCTCGAGACGGCAAAAATAAATAAATAAATAAAATGAAATAAATCTGACCCCCCTCCTTCAAAAATCAAAATGTCTGGAGGCAGCAAAACTAAATAAATATATAAACAAATAAATAAATACAAAATCAATCACCGGACTCCAGAGGGTGACCTGGCGTAAAATAGCATCACTGTATCTCGAATCCAGAACAGTAACAAGAGATTACCACTGGAATATGGCGCTAGTCATGAAGAAGTGCTATGGAAATGGGTAAATGACTCGAGAAAGAGTAAGCTTAATGTCTTACTCCGCCAATCAGCTACGGGGAACAGGTCGCAAAAGGACGAAAATCTCCGCCATGCTAAGGTGAACGAACTATAGGAAGAAAAATGTGGGATAAGGATGTCTGCAGATGAGAATGTGTTCGATTACGCCTTTCTTTTACTCAGTGTTCCACCTGACGATTTTATACAAGTCAGGAAGAGCTTCTATTAGTGAAGAGGTTAATTACTGCCAAATCTAACCTCTGCACTTTGAAATGCCTCTACAAAGCTGAATATTATCGTCTGGTGGCAGGAAAAAAATTAACTCACCGTATTATGAAAGAGACAAGGATATGGGGAACTTTTCGAAGTGCAAGATCTCAATTCTCGGTTCTTTCGTTTTTGCATACTGTACTTAAAAAAAATAAAATGCATGGCAGATACAAAACACACGGCTACCTTATTCTTCATTACCTTATTCATACTAGATAAAAAATAAAAAAAAGCTACATTTAGGGTACAACCATCATATTCACCAGACGACCACTCAGGGCGTATCACAGCACCATCAGTTCTTACACTTTTAATGCCCGTGAGTGAGAGAGAACCAGGGTACCATATATGACGGTGTAGGCTAGTGTGGGTGTAGGCTAGGTAGGTAGGCCCGGGACCTGGCTGAGGAGAGGCTATAAGGGGGACGAGGGGAGTGGAGGGAGGGGATGGGTGGGGTGGGGAATAACCTAATCAATAACACTGTCAACCACACCCAGCTCATCCATCATACAAGCACACAGTTCAATACCACATACCTACCCCTACCCCCATCCCCTCTATGCTTGACGTCTCTGCCACCCATCCCTCCTCCATCTTCCTCAATCCCTCCCTCACCCCTCCCAATCAGTCACCCTCTTATGACATCTTACCCCTCCCTCTCACTCACCCCTCCCTATCTGTTACTCTTCTGACACTTCCTCCCCCCCTCCTCCAGTCCCCCACTACTTTTAAAGGACTGTAGACTTAAAACTTACACTGCGTGAGGGAATGCAGGCCCCCAAGTTCTGACGACAATTTATGAAGTAAGAAATGAAAACAAAACGTGTAAAGCCTCTACATCGCTATTAAACGCACTCGGTAATGTACGATGCTGGGTGATCAGGAGTGTTTATCATCGGCGCTCTATAAATATCCGTAAAAAATCAGGGGCCTACCTTGCCCTTCGTGACTTAAGTTCCAAGTACAGGGCCCATAATAACTCTAATATGACACGTCCCCTACTCTATTTTCCCCAGCATCTCCCTCCATACCTCCCTCCCTCCTCAATCTGTCACACTCTTATGATACCCCCATATGACAAGCACCTCACCCTCTCTCTCCCCTCTTCACTAAGAAACTCTATCTCTCTCCTTTCCCCTCCCCTCATCCCTCCCTACAGTTTCACATTCTTATGGCATCTCTTTCCCTCTTCCTTTCCCTCTCCCCATCTGTCACACTCTTCCCCTCATCCCTCTCGATCTGTCACCCCCTTATGACACACAGCTTTCCCTCTCAACCCCATTCCTCTCTATTTGTCACTCTTATACACCCTTAACTCTCCCCCCCTCACTACTTAACACCCTTTCACCTCTTCCCCTTCCGCATCCCTCTCTGTCTCATTTGTAACACCATCTCTCCCCTCCACCTACCTCAATATCATCCTCTTATGACCCCAATTCTCCCCCATCCCTGGCATCGCCCTCTCACCCTTCGCCTCCTCCACCCTCCCTATCGCAGTCACCATCTCTGCCTTCATCTCCCCCTTTATCACCTCCCTTGTGACACCAATTCACTCCACTCCCTCTTTCACCTCCCATTCTTGGTCGCCCTCTCACTCCTCACGATCTCTCAAATTTGTCGCCTTAAACCCATACCCATCTCTTCCTCCATCACCCCTCCTTCTCTCTCACCTTTCTCCCACTCCTCCTCCCTCTATATCAGCCTAATTAACCCCTCAACCCTCTCCTACACCACTCATGTACCACGCCACCGAGACGCACATTTTCCCCTCAATGACACCTTCCTCTTCCTACTCTCAGCTTTCCTTCTTCTACTCTCATCCACCTATCTATTATCCAATCTATTTTTCAAAACATACCAATTTATCCTCTCCCCTCTCTCTCTCTGCCTCTCTCCTCATCCATCCTTCACTCCACTTTTCTCCTTCATTCATCTTATCAGTCTCCCTACCTCGCCTCTCCCTCTCACTTAGTCATCATTCCCTCTTACCCTCTTTCCTCTCTTACCCTTCTCCCTCCTTTCCCTTCTATCTCTCCTTACACATTATCCTCCTCTTTCCACTCTACCCCATCCCATTCACTCCCTCCTGCATGCTTTCATTCCCTTCATTCTGTCCCTTTTTCTCCTTCCTTCTCTCTCCATTCGCCTTCCATCTCCCCCCTCTTCTCTCCTCACCCCCACCCTCTCACCACTCCATAATCCAGTCCACATTTAAAAGGCGTCCGTCTTATCACAACGCCAAACAAGGTGGTCCCCCCCTCTTATCTCTCACACGGGGTACCTGAGGGCCCTGTGCTTGGGCCTACACACTTTTTATTACCTGTCTACCTGATTATTTTTTTTCCTCGTGCTCTATTCTGGCGTCCACTAATTTAATCTGCTTCTCATCTCTTGTGTAGGTCCCTTTTTCGCCTATGAGCTGGCTGGTTCTGGTTCTCTCTCTCTCTCTCTCTCTCTCTCTCTCTCTCTCTCTCTCTCTCTCTCTCTCTCTCTCTCTCTCTCTCTCTAAGCCCACCTTGTACAGTACCTCACCTACTCACTTAATTCAATCCTTTTTTAATCCCTAACTCCCTCTTCAGTCCCCTTACAAACCGCCTTTCACATCAACCCTTTCCTTCTGACACCCCTTTTCTCCCCTAATCCTTATCTTCCATCCCTTATCTGAATCGATCTCCTTCTTCTCCCTCCTTATCTAATCTCCTCCTCTCCGCCACCAATCTGACGGAGGGGTGATTCAGGATGAGAGGTAAGAATTTCTGGCTAAATTTAAAGTTTCCTTCTAAAGTCGTCTGAGAACCGGTTTCCGAGGGGTGGCTGGGTTCTGGTGGATGGACTGATGGTGGACTGGTGGAGTGGGGTGCGGGTCATGGGTGGCAGCTGTGGAGAAGGTGGTGGGGATAGGTGTTTGTGTGGTGTACTGGTGGAGGGTGGTTTGGGTCGTGAGTGGTAGATGTGGAAAATGTGGTAGGGATAAGCGTTTGTGTGGTGTGTTGGTGGAGGAAGGTGTGGGTTGTGGGTAGTAGCTGTGGAGAATGTGGAAGAGAAAAGTGTTTGTGTGGTGTATAGTTAATATTGATCGAATCGTTAATACTGATCGCGGTAGAGGCCGTGGGAAAAGTGGAACAGGTAGATGAGTGTAGTTCAATTTGACGGTAACTGGGGCAGTGGTAGTTGTGGTTGACGAGGCAGGAACAGATTTTTGTGTGGTGAATGCTAATCATAATGGTGGTGGCTAAGGATAAGTGGTGAGGATAGATGTTATGTGGTGATGTTAATGATAGTACCGGGTAGTGGTGGTTGGGTGCAGTATGATGATGATGATGGTAGTAGTTGTGGATACTGTGTGGTAGGGATACATTTATGTGAAACATATGATAATGATGGAGGTAGTGTGTGTGTGTGTGTGTGTGTGTGTGTGTGTGTGTGTGTGTGTGTGTGTGTGTGTGTGTGCGCGGAAATGACGGTAGTGGTTATGGTTATGGATGATGCGGTAGGGACAGGAGTTAGTGTCGTGAATGGTGAATGGTGAGGGTGGTGGTACCTGCAGTCGTGGTTGGGTTGGAGGTAGTGGTGGTCCCTGTGTAGTGCATTGGATAATAGTGCAGTCGTTGTTGTGGTAGTTACAGGAAAACGATAGTGGTGGTGTATGGAAGAGGAAGGTAGTGGTCGTTGTAGCTGGCCTAGTGGTAGTTGTGGTATAAGTGGTTAAAGTTTTGTGAAAAAGGTGTCTGTGAGATGTATGGCTGATGGTGAAATTTGTGTAGTGGTAGTAGTAGGGAAGGAATGGAAGACCGAGGATGAGGTGGAGAGATACACGAAAGAGGATGCCGTCAGTTGGAGGGAGGGCAACCTAATGGCAATGGCAAAGGACAAGGTGATTTGGAGGCGATTTGTTCATTGTCACCCACTCCAGAATTAAGGCACCTAACTATAGATGGCTTAAAAAGAGAGAGAGAGAGAGAGAGAGAGAGAGAGAGAGAGAGAGAGAGAGAGAGGAGGGATGGGGGCAGATCGTCTTCCGTAAAACAAGTAACAGATGGACGATCAGGGGAACGAAGAGACAACCCATAGACAGAGTGAGAGGAAGAAAATGACAGAGAACATGATGAATTGATGAAATTAGCAAGTAAGACTGTCTAGGGATGGAACACGCTGGAAACCAATAGGTCAAAGTAATCAAGGATGGAAAAGGCCTTCGTCTCTTGATGGATGATGGATGATTGTTGCTGCTGCTGATGATTCGGAGGAGGAAGAGGAGAAAGAAAACAACGATGAAGACGACGGCGACGACGAAGTGGTCTGGGTAGCTGTTTATGTGGTGATATGGTTAAGGCCCACGTCGGTAACTGTGGTAAGGGCGTTGGTAGCTGTGGTAGCAGTGATAAAGGGGGCAGGGGCTGGTGCTTCAGATGGTGGCGAACTGCGCTTGGGATGGTAGTGAAGACGGCAGCAAATTGGTGTTGGTAGTAGTGGTAGATATAACTTCGTGTGGTAGCAATTTAATTAATATATTTGTCCTAGCACTGCCTCCCAAACAGCCGTAATATGGCAGAAATAACAGATATGGAGATCAATAATGTCAATCAATCAAATCTCAATAACAATAAAGTCCAAATGAGTCCGGGACCACAACAGCACCAAGATGACAAATGTTAATAATCGTGCCACATCAGTAATAGCAGTAACAGCTGTAATTATAGATTATTACTTACTCCATACAATATAATCTCAGTAGTAATAGTAAGCCTGACAGATGGTACTCAATAGGAGGGATCGTGTAATCTTAAGTAATGGTGATTGGAGATTGGAATGCTGATTGCCACACCTGTAATTAGTGAGGATCCTTGAGGCTTTGTGTGTGTGTGTGTGTGTGTGTGTGTGTGTGTGTGTGTGTGTGTGTGTGTGTGTGTGTGTGTGTGTGTGTGTGTGTGTGTGTGTGTGTGTGTGTGTGTGTGTGTGTGTGTGTGTGTGTGTGTGTGTGTGTGTGTGTGTGTGTGTGTGTGTGTGTGCTTTACGTTTATATGCACGTCACTGACTTTCCTTCTGTCTGTATCTCTTCTATCTTCTCTACCGTCTCCACCCCCCTCTTACTCCCTACCCCTTTCCCTCGCCACATCTCACCTTGCTTTACTCTCTACTTTCTCCTTCCTTCCTTTCACTCTCCTCATTTCTATTCCTCATCATCTTTTCACCCACCTCTCTCTCTCCTTCCATCTCCTCTTCCATTCTTCCCCCCTTCATCCTGCACTCAACATCCCTCCAACCCATCCCCCTCTTTCTCTCCTTCCCATCTTTCCCTCCTCTCCTATCCGACCCTTCCATTTTTATCTTCTCCCTCTCCCAACTTTCACTTTCTCATCCCCTTCTCCTTCTCTCCACAGGTCCGCCTCACAGTCACGTTCGCCAGAGCCAAGTTAAGATCCGGCATGAAAAGTGTACGCAAGAATCACTCTCTCTCATCCCTACAAACACCACCCACCCCTCAGTTCACCCCTGTGCATGCCCCTTGTGTGTGTGTTTGAATCGTGAAATATGACCCCCAGTATTGGACGGATCAACAAACAGGGGAGCTTAATTTGGGGTGTTTTATTGTGTGTGTGTGTGTGTGTGTGTGTGTGTGTGTGTGTGTGTGTGTGTGTGTGTGTGTGTGTGTGTGTGTGTGTGTGTGTGTGTGTGTGTGTGTGTGTGTGTGTGTGTGTGTGTGTGTGATTTTTTTTTTTTTAATGGAGTTGACTTGCGTGTGCCATTCAAACTTCTTGGTAACTATTGTGTAGTTTTCAGTATAATAATAACGTGTAGTGTAGTGTAGTGTAGTGTAGTGTAGTGTAGTGACGGTGGATTGTAGTGTAGTACAGTTAACTGTAGTACCGGTATCATGTAAGATGGAGTAGCTTGTGTTAATGGCGAGGTGTGATACTTGGAGCGATTCAGCATACACTGTATATCCTCCCGTTGTGTGGCGTTAAGCGGTGTTGCCTGGTATCAATTACAACACTGGTATAACTGAGTACCGAGAATGCAGTGTGGTGTGGTGTGGTGTGATACGATCTGGTGTGGGACTGTGTTGTGCAGTGTTGGGTAGTGTTGCGTGTATCATGCAGAACAGTGCTGTGTCATGACAAACTGTGAAACTGAGAAGTGCAGAGTGTAGAGTAGTGTAGTGTCCTGTGGTACAGTGCAGTGTGGTGTAATGTGGTACAGGGACGTGTCAGGTGGTACGGCAAACAGCGTCGACCAAAAATAACAGATATAACAGTATCAATGGTACAAAAGTGTATTAAACTGTGTAATGCTGTTTAGTATACGGCAATGTACCGTAGTGCAGTGTAAAGCAGCTTCATGTAGTGAGCAGAGTTTTGTGGCGTCGTCCAGTGAAATAGATGAACGCAATGCACTGCAGGGCACCAATATGCTGTGGGGTGCAGACTAATGCTGAGTAGCGCAGTGTAGTTTAGTGTAGTGCAGTGTAGAGCAGGTAGTACGGAAGGCTGTGTAGTGTGGCTGTGTAGGCCTAACCTCGGCCAACGTCCTATTATTGGCTCTGCTGGTAAACACACAATAATGGTTTACCTTTACTCGACTCACGGCACACACACACACAGACACACATCCCCCCCCCCCTTCTCTCTCTGATACATTTTCTTCCACACTAGTACTTTCACTAACAGCCTCTCACACTTTCACTTTCTCAATATCACTAAAACCGAATTCTTTTCCCCTAACTCACACTCACCACTCTCTCTCTCTCACACACACACACACACACACACACACACACACACACACACACACACACACACACACACACACACACACACACACACACACACACACACACTCTCTCTATTTCATTCACTCCTAAAACGTCCATGCACTTACTCACACAGATAGGTAAGAAAGGTAACCCAGTAGCAACCCAGTGATGGAGAGAGAGGAAGAGGTGGCCAAAGAACGAGATGGACGGATGGGAATCGTAAATATGGTGGACTAGGAAGGAAAAAGCTAACGAACGATAAATCAGAGTGGAGAAAGCTGGGAGAGGCCTTCATCCTACAAACGTACATCGCCAGCAATAGGAGCTGCTGCCAACCACTCTCCTTAATTTTACGGGGGTTGATGATGATTATGATGGTGATGACTTACGAATATAATACGACGACGACGACGAGGACGATGATGATGATGATGATGATGATGATGATGATGATGATGATGATTATGCCTTACACGCCTACTCTCACTCTTGCACTCAACCAGCACGCAAATTTCACCACAATCATATTCAGTCACACACTTAACTCACTTACAACCTCCACTTCAAACCAAGCACACTCCCACACTTACTTTCTCCATTTTCCACCTTCATATATATATTTCTCTCTCTCTCTCTCTCTCTCTCTCTCTCTCTCTCTCTCTCTCTCACACACACACACACACACACACACACAAAACAACTCATCCATATCATCATCATCATCCCTGACACAAGGGCACCATAACCTCATTCTGTCGGGAGGTAATTGAGCCCCACCGATAATGCAATCTTTTATTTCCAGTTCCATTTCCGAGGATACTTGAGAAAGGGAGAAAAGATATCAGGGGGAAGGAAATAGTACGGGGCTGATTGGAGAGATACCGCTTATCTTGAGACCTGTCAGAACTGTCGTGAGGTGAGGGGGTGAAGTCCAGATAGGGTGGACTGAAGTGACCTGTGTGTGTGTGTGTGTGTGTGTGTGTGTGTGTGTGTGTGTGTGTGTGTGTGTGTGTGTGTGTGTGAAACAGAGGATAGGATGTGTCAGTGGGTGTGGGTGGGCTGCAAGGCTGGGTGACAGAGATGGATACACTATGGATGGGGAGGGAAAGGAAGAGAGAGGGAAGGGGGGGGGGACAGGGAGAGAAAGGGAGACAGACAGAGGAGTAAACGAGAGGATGAAGAAGGGAAACAGACGGAGAGGGGACGAGGGAGAATGGATTGGGGAGAGGGAGAAGAAAAAGCGAAAAGGAGATGAAATACAGGGAGGGGTGAAAAGACAGGGAGGGAAAGAGGGATAAAGGGAAGAAAGTGGATAAAACGAAGAAGAAGGGAAAGAGAGGGAAGGAAGGAAAGGGTGGAGCGACTGGAATGGAATGAGAGGTAGAAAAGAGAATGGGGAAGGAAATATAGTGAGAGGCGAGAATGAAGGGGAAGAAAGCAAAAGAGAGCAAGGAGAAAATAAGAAAGATACAGATAGACTGACATCGAAAGACAGACAGACAAGCTAGACAGACACACAGAAACAAACATTTATAGATACAAGATATATATGGGACACAGGGGGAACAGTCCTAATCCTACCATTCGCCACACACACACACACACACACACACACACACACACACACACACACACACACACACACACACACACACACACACACACACACACACACACACACACACACACACACACACACCAGAGGAAGTCCGCTCACCCACCATACATCCCTATTAACCCCATCTCCCCATTAATTCTCTCTCTCTCTCTCTCTCTCTCTCTCTCTCTCTCTCTCTCTCTCTCTCTCTCTCTCTCTCTCTCTCTCTCTCAACCCATTTAATGCTCTGTTTATCACTCACTATCCCTCCATCTAACTTTACGTCCCATTTTCTAATCAGCAGTACTGTATTTCTCATTTCAAAATCTCTTTCGATCCATTTTTCTATTTCTGTTCTCATCTTTGCTGTTCATTCCCACTTCATATGCAAATTTCGAGACCTTGACTACTATTATCACCAACCATCACTATCATCACCATCGCCACTACCACCAATAACAACAAATACTGTCACCATCACCATCATCAACCACTACAACAATCATCACTGGTTATTATCATCACCATCAACCAGTGTCACCACCATTAAGACTATAACGATTATCAATTATGACCATCACAATCAAATCCAATTATCATAACCAACACCACCACTAACAACTACCATCATCACCACCACCACCTCGACCACATGCATTCATTATCGCCACGTCACCACCATCACCACTAACAACTATGGCATTATATAATCACCCTCACTATCACCAACCATCGTCATTATCACCACCACCACCACACAACCCCCGTGCATCGCCACTCCATACTCCCCCTTATCTTATCACTGCTAATGCCTTATCTATTTCTCCCTTCACAACCTTCAGCTGAGGCCAGGGAGGGGGTGGGAGCCCCTTTCACACTGCCCCCCCACTACATCTTTATTTTTTTTGTTACTGTGACAGTCTTTTGCTCTTACTTTCTTGTATTTTTTTCTTCCAAGCTTTAAATCCCTCTCTCTCTCTCTCTCTCTCTCTCTCTCTCATTAAATTCTCGTCCTCATACCCATAAACAAAAATGCATTACTCTTGCCGTGCGCCCTTTCGGCATGACCACTGGCAAAAGTAAAGTCAAATGGACATAAACATGGTAAATCTTTCACATACTAGACAACAGTTGGGTATTCGGAGTAACGAAATGGTAACCCAGCGATGGAGTACGAGGATGAGGCAGAGAGAGAACAAAATAGAGATGAAATTACCAAATTTATCTGAATAAAATGGGGGTAGTTGACAATCACAGCCTCAGAGTGGAGAAAAAGGGAGGAAGCGTTCGTCTTGCAATGGACTATTTCAGGATGATGATGATGATGATGATGATGATGACCACTCCAACAGTACATCATCAACATCATTAACTCCTTCTTTACATCAAAACATCGCTCACTCGTCAGTCACCACCGTAATCATTATTCATCACCATTGCACATTCACACAATAATTACCACAATCAAAATCACTACAATCATCACTAAAATCACTACCACCATCGCACACCACAATCACCACCACCTCATAATCACAGTCACTAGCACACTCCACATTCGTCACAATAACTACCAGGCACCACCAGAATCACCACCAATCCCACAACCCCACAATCATCACTATCACAAGCCCACCACATCATCACCACAAGCCCACACCCAGCACCACAACCAGCACCCGTAAGGCCAACTCTAGGTCCCTCCCACACCACCATATATGAAATCTCCAACACCCAACACAGTGCTCGTAAACTTTAAGGGCAAAAAACATTTCTTATACGGTAAAGAAAAATAATGATAGTAATAGTAGTAGTAGTAGTAGTAGTAGTAATAATAATAATAATAATGAAAATAATAATAATAATAAAAACTAACGAAAAATAATACAAACATCAAACATTTAGCACACCAATGTAAGTATTGCCCATAACTAAATACAAATGGTTTACCTCTGACCGTGAACAAATTATTAAGGTTAATTAAACAACCAGATAAATCAACAAAAGAAAACAATGACATCATCCTCTTATTCCCACCACAATAAACCAAACAAGCCAACACAACTAAACACAAACACCTGGCATACCTGTGACCCTTATCTGCAAGTGACCGCACCTTGACCTTCCACATATGGCTTTTACTAAGGTACATGACTAAGCCCACTAAACACACACACACACACACACACACACACACACACACACGAGCATCTGGACGTACTCTTTTCATCACCATCATCATAATTTTCTTCATCGTCGTCTTTAACACCAACATCACCATGATCATAATCACCTTCACCGTCGCAATTATCACCGTCGACACCAATTACAGTTACCATCACTGTTATCATCATTATCAGTATCATTATCTCACTAACTCCAGCAGCTCACATGAGGTTACACGTGCATGAAGAGTGACAACTAAAATTAACTTTCCCTCATGATGGTCAGGTACGAATGGGCGAAACAACATCACTAAAGGGTAAAAGGAAAGTCGATTCAAAGCACTGGTAAAAATCCAAAACTATTTTATTCAACTTACGATTTTTTCTAACTGGCGGGGTGAGACACTACCTTCATTACGGCCTTCACTACGAGGGCGTTCTTTCGATCTACAGATAATCGTCTGAGGGTAGTAAGAATATTAAAAAAATAAAAAATAAACATAATTACAATGAAGAGGACAATTATGGAAATTTCTAATGCCATCTCAGGAAAAAAAGGCAACAAAACTCCTCTGAACGAAAACATTTGCCATCTGATGCAAAACTCAAGGGATTCTTATTCTTGGTACCAGGTGTTCCAGTCTATCTCGTTTTTGTTTCAGTGAAGATCATGCACAGTCAGGTAAAACTTTGTCTACTAATCCACCGCCTCTCCTTCACACTTTAGGGCATGTCCGTCAATCTTTTACACACATCATATCACAAAAGAACCACTGATGGGCACAAAAACATACCACACCTGGTTCACTTTAGGTATATTAGCAGGGGAAAGTAAGAAGTTTTGCCCCTGACTGTGGATTTCTCTGACACAGCGGCATCCCTACTACACGTCTTTTTTAATAGACCTACAAGGACTGAAACGCCTGAGATCATTTTATACAGGATGAAGCAATAGATAAAACACACACACACACACACACACACACACACACACACACACACACACACACACACACACACACACACACATTCAGACTGACAAATGAAAAGTGACATGCAGGGACAAACTTGCCTTAAGATCTTTTTAGTCACGATGAAGAACAATATAAAAAACAGACACACACATACAGACAAACCAATGAGATGAGCTGGTGGCCAAGTGTGTAGAGAGCTAGCCTACTTTCCAAAGAGATGCTGGTTCCATTCTACGATGGGGCAGGGAACAGTTTGGTGACCTGAATTTCGTTACAAGACTTTGCTGACCTTCCACAAGAGCCACCGACATGCCACGAATTCCATACAGACAGTGGGTACCAGCAAAAATGGGTGACGCGGTGTGTGGCACGAAGGAACGGACTGTCGAGTGTATGACCAAAGTAGGACACATTAAAAAAAATAAATATAAATAAATCAATCAATGAACAGACTAACCAACAAGCTGACATATACAGATTCCTCGGAGAGAGAGATAGAGATAGCTAGATAGATAGAGAGAGAGAGAGAGATGGGAAAAGAAAAAACTCAATAAGGCGAGGGGAAGGATGAGCTGAGAGGGTGGTAAGGTGGATGACTGATGGTGATGGGTAGAAAATGAATGTGGAGTGAAAATGATGGAGGGGTGCAGAAGAGGTGACACACGGAAGATGGACGAGGCAGGGGTGAAAAATGAATGTGGGGAGAAAATGAAACAGGGCAAATTAGAAAAAGAAAATGGAATCTAAATAAGGCACGGAAAAAAAAAAAAGTGAGGTGAAAAGTAAACAAAGGGACGAACAGAAAAAAAGTAGGAAAATGAACTAAGGGAAGACAGTAAAGGGAAAAATAAATAAGCAGAAGGAATCACAGAAAAAAAAATAAGGGGAACTCAGGAAATTAGGGGGGAAAATGTAACGAAGGGAAACAGAAGAAAAAAATGGAAAGGGTAAGAATGAGGCTAAAAGGGGTGACTGAGGACGATGGAAAAGGATAAGAGTCAAGAAAGATGGAAGAGGCAGACGACAAGGATTAAGCAGAAGCATGTTGGAGAAGTGGAGGAGAGGTGAAGAAATGCTGAGAAGAAGGGGAAGAGGAGGAATGGGGGAAAGAAAAGAATGGAGGAGAACATTAAGGAGTAGGGGAAAAATGGAGGGGTGGAAGGAAGGAGGGGGAAGAGACTGAAGCAGTGAAAAGACACGAAAAAGTGAAGGAGACAGCGGATAGGAGGAAGAAGAGGAGTGAGGAATGAACGGAGACTGAAGGAGGACGTTAAGAGAAGAGGAGAGAAATATCAGGAAGGAGGGAGGGAGGGAGGAAGGAAAAGAAGGGACAGAGGGAGGAAAGGGAGGGATAGAGGGAGGAAAGGGAGGGATAGAGGGAGGAAAGGGAGGGATAGAGGGAGGAAAGGGAGGGACAGAATGAGGAAGGGAGAGACGGAGCGAGAGAGAGGGAGGGAGGGTTTTGAGTGACACCCGAGCCCTGTGATGGAGGAGCCAGTGGAATTACAGGTATAACGAGTTGCCTCCCTCCACCCTCCTTCTCCACTCTTGCCTCTCTCTCTCTCTCTCTCTCTCTCTCTCTCTCTCTTTCAATAACACACACCTGTATTGACTCGTGACCATCACTGCTTTACTTTCAACCATCATAAACAGGGTGGGTAGGAACTAGACACTGGAAAACAATAACCACCAGAGCAGGAGGACTATCGTTAGAAACACCCAGCAAAAATGGACCACATCTCCATTCAATTATTAGCCAAGTCTTCAAAATTCTCGACAACGCACAAAACGAGAGAAGAATATGATAGAATTAATGTGATAGAATTAATGTCCCGCCAAACTGCAACACACTATCTAAATGAAGCAAAAAGGAGTGATACAAAGGAAGTAAATAAACACAAATGACAATAAATGTGCCGGATATATGGTGACACGCAGGCCTCCACAACCACATCAGATTCTCCAACCGCATGGAATCCTCTCGACTGACGAAATTCGTCTGGCGTTGGCCTAAATAAAACTCCTACGTATACCAGTAGCAGAAAAAAGGCAACTTGAGGTAGTTTTGAAGCTTCTCTCCACTGAAAAATATCTTCCAGTGCTGGACTGAATACTATACCGTAGTGGACTCAACCGCAGCGAAGGGGTTAATTGTTTACCTTCTGACGTCACGCAGGCCACCACGACCGCATCTCGTGTGGCCTGGCCGGATACTGCTTAACCCTTCAGTACCAGGACGGGTTATGTAGCCTTCCCTTCCCTCCATCCTACTCTTGCTTCCCTCCTCTCTCCCCTCTCCTTACTTATACTTCTCCTTTCTTTCCTCCCCACATTTCTTTCCTAATATCTTCTTTCTTTTCTCCCCTCCCGTTCGTTCCCTCCCTCTTATCTTTTTTTTTCCTTCACTCCCTTACATATCCCTTCCACCCTTTCTCTCCCTTTTATCTTTTTTTCTCCCCTCACGTTCCCTCCCACGTGTTATCATTTTTTTCTTTCCTCCTACAAATATCCCTTCCATCCTTTCTCCCTACCCATTCCCTCCTCATCCATTTCTTTTTCCCCTTTCTCCCCGTTCTTACAATTTTCCTCTATTCTTTCTCTCCCTTTCCTCACTTCTTTCTTTCCATCCCTTTTCCTCTCCCCACTCTCTCGCCTCTTCTACTCCACATTTTACTTCCTCTTCCCATTCCTAACCTACTCTCATCACATCTCTACCACTCTCTACTTCCATCGCCACCTTTCCCTGCCTACACTCTCCCCTTCCTCTCCCCTCCCTCCCCCCCACCTTTTCCGTCAGCAGGTCGCCTCGTGTCACATGGTATATCATTACAGCAAAGGGGGGGGGGGCTGAAGTCGGAGAGGGAGGGGATATTACTCTTAACCCTTTCAGCTCAAAGACGTACTCTCAATTTCGTTTTTTGCTAACACCTTACGACTTCTATTCAGTTTCAGACCTCTCGTTGTGAAGGGGTTATTGAAACATGTATCTGACTCCCCCCCCCCAACTCGAAAATCTACCCTGTGCTGAATAAAATCGTCTGGGGATGGCACGAACAACACTTGGATTGTGCGTCATACTATCGGTCAAATGAACAATACCCAGTAGCCTCCCAGTACCACACCTACCCAGTCCAGCAGCTGACGGTCACTCCCACTACTCTTTACAAGCATTCACTTCCATTACACAAACACCTCACGCAAACATACACACAGACGCGCATACAAACAACTCTTAGAAATGTAGGATAACACAACGCATTATCCTTACTCCGCAATAAGCACCACACACACACACACACACACACACACACACACACACACACACACACACACACACACTCACTCCTCTGTATATCATAAACATCAGCCTTTATCTTCTCATCCACACTTATCTCCAACACCTCAAACACCCCCTCCACATTCCAAACCTCTCACAAACATCCACATCAGCCGGCATCCACACATTTCAAGACCCGCACACGCTTGTACAAAAACTAGTCAATTTAACCTCATCCACACCATTATCCAAATCCATCATTTTTCTAGACATCCCTTCTACATTTCACATCTTTCCCTGACGGTCACATTAGCCGGCAATCACTCCCTTCACCATCTTCCTTAAACGCTCATCATTTCGTTTCATCCATACCTTAAAATAAAAAAAACATCCACACTACTCTCCCACATCTTCCTCCAAATCCCCTCCACATTCCACATCTTTTCCAGACATCAACCTTAGCCAGTAACCACTCCCTCTACCTTTTCCCATAAATACCCATCACTACATCTCTCATCCACACCCTTACCATACAGCACCTTAAGAACCATACTGAGCACCTCCCACACCAACACTAACACCCCTCACCCTTATTCATATTCATACACACCATCCAGATAAGACTAACATAATATACACACATACTAATTCATATCTCTTTCAAATACCCATCTTATTCAAGTTAACTCGCCCCTTCCACAGGACAACATGAACCTACAGTACACCTCCACCTGTCACTTCTACCCCATTCCACCCTACCCATCCTACGTGCAATCCACCACACAAACCATCCACATCTACTTTCATCATGCGTCTCCACCACCCAAACCCACACTGAAATCCACATCTGGCATATTAGCTGCACAAACTCGTATCTTCATTCACCTTCATCCTGTACATCCATACTCATTAACACCTACACCCACCTACACACCCACACAATACACCCAGTACCACTATCACCTCAACGAACCCATTCACCATTACACCTTCTCCCACCCCATCCCCACAGCAACCTCATAACACAATACCCCCTTCTCACCCACAACCACCCCTAAGCCCACCTCCACATCCCGACACACCCACCACACCACATACACCACCTCTAACCACACCCCCACACCTACCTCAATACACTCACAATCTTCTCGCTACACCCCACCACCACCCTTACGCCCATATACCTCCCTACACCCACATAACCATCTGCACACTCGCACTCAGGCCTACCAAGACCTCTTACACCCCCATCTCAACACCCACACCCACACCCACCCACGCATGCAGTGTACACCCACGCCCCAAGCGGCAAATGTCTTTTTTAACTGTGCATTCAGGTTTTATATAAGGCTTTGGTGGGCAGGTGTCATGTTACCTGAGGGGAAGGGGTTGGGGGGACCGGTATGTTACGTAAGTCCTCACAGTAACACCGTGGTCTCTGCCTAGCGTCTGTCTCTTTATATTCTTCTCTCACGTACTCACTCGCTCACTCGTTTATCTCACTAGTCTCGGTTACCTACTTGTCTCACCTCATTTCATTCTACCTCACTCCTTCACCAGAACACTTACTCCGTCTAGACTCGCCCTTTCTCAGGAAACATGAATGCGAGAATTTTACAAAGCCTTTGCCAAAATCGGAACACGAGTGACCGTGTGAAGGATTAAGAGGTCCCCTCGGGATTCTGGACCTTCCTCCTTCCCTCTTCCGTTTTCTTTCCTCTACACACACACACACACACACACACACACACACACACACACACACACACACACACACACACACACACACACACACACGACGCTTAAATAATAAAACAATGTGTAGCCTCTATTTATCTGTCAGTGTCCTGATATCGGTCCATATGAGGAGGGATGGAGGATGGGAGTGGCCCGGGTCGGAATGTGGGGAGGGGTTGGGTAAGGAAGCAATGAAATAGCCATGAAAGATGAAGAAAAATTATTTTATTTTATTTTATTGTTTTATTACTATTCTTTATGAAAAAACATAAACTGATTTACAATAGTATTACTGATCGAAGGATCAACAGTAGCATTTCCTTTATAAATATTCATTATATTCTAAAATTTACATTGAAAATACAATCTCTCTCTCTCTCTCTCTCTCTCTCTCTCTCTCTCTATCACTCGATATTCATGTCTCCCTCATCTAAACCTTCTTCTTCACTGGTGGAATCCCCCTCCCCCCATCCCGTTAATCCGATCCCTCCTCTTCCCTATAGGTTACTCAGCTATCACTATGAAAAAACATATACACACACACACACACACACACACACACACACACACACACGACGCTTAAGTAATAAAACAATGTGAAGCCTCTATTTATCTATCAGTGCCCAGCAGGGGCGCACCAAGGAATTTTCTAAGGGGGGTCCCCATTTGCCAGTTTCCTGAAGTTTACATATAAGTTTTATAGTTCTAAGTTATATGTATATATATATATATATATATATATATATATATATTCTGATAGAATGATAGATTTTTTGGTAGGTCGTCAGTTATTTAAAAAAACGTGTTTGTTTATATATATCGTTTTAACAAAGTAACAAAGAACAAGCCATTCAGTCTCAACCCTATTCTGTCCAGATTTCTAATCACGGCACAAAGAAGGAGAGAAACAAAGGACAGGTGAAGTGGGAAGTCCTTAGGGATAGGGAAGGAATTTTGGGTAAGGAAATAGAGGTCACAATGGGAAACGGATTGCCGATCCCAGCTCATGTGTGTGTGTGTGTGTGTGTGTGTGTGTGTGTGTGTGTGTGTGTGTGTGTGTGTGTGTGTGTGTGTGTGTGTGTGTGTGTGTGTGTGTTTGTGTGTGTGTGTGTGTGTGTGCAAATTTTGTGTATGTGGGCAAAAAGCTAGGTGAAGAGAGGGGATGGAGATGGATAGGAAGGCAGGAAGGATGATGTTTTGAGTTCAGGGGGGGTGGTGTGCCCAGATATCGGTCCATATGAGGAGGGATGGAGGATGGGAGTGGCCCGGGTCAGAATGTGGGGAGGGTTATGGTAAGCCAATGAAATAGCCATGAAAGATGAAGAAAAATTAGTTTATTTAATTTTATTGTTTTATTACTATTCTTTATGAAAAAAAAATGTTATGAAAAAACATAAACTGATTTACAATAGTTTTACTGATCGAAGGATCAACAGTAGCATTTCCTTAATAAATATTCATTATACTCTAAAATTTCCCTTGAAAATACAATCTCTCTCTCTCTCTCTCTCTCTCTCTCTCTCTCTCTCTCTCTCTCTCTCTCTCTCTCTCTCTCTCTCTCTCTCTCTCTCTCTCTCTCTCGATATTCACGTCTCCCTCATCTAAACCTTCTTCTTCACTGGTGGAATCATTCGCCACGTTAATGACGAATTCTTCGACCATGTGATTGCGCACAATGTCATTTCTGATATATTCCTGTTCTAGCTTTCTCGTATGCTCCATACATTTTTGCCAGTTTTCTGGTGTCACTTTCCTCACTGCATTTCTTGTGATGCTAGAGAGAGAGAGAGAGAGGTGAGGAGTGACCACCTGTCCCCTGGGAATGACCAGCCCCCCCCCCTCTCTCTCTCTCCCTCTCTCCCTCCCTCTCTCTCTCTCTCTCTCTCTCTCTCTCTCTCAAGGTTCTGTAGTAGTGAATAATAATGCCAATGCAAATTATAACTTAACTGTGATATAAGTATTATAAAATAAATGAAACATTGGAATATATTTATTGAGAACAACTACAAGAAGTCCCCTCGAGACGTCAGCATGTGGAACTGTCATTAATTCCCTGTGGGCCAATTAACGTTCACCTTCATACATGTCTACGCCCTTCTGCCACAATATTCGCCATAGATTCCACAATATTTCTCCTCATCTTTACTTTCCAATACAAAGCATACCATTAGTCATGATAATGATTGCACACACACATACACACACACACACACACACACACACACACACACACACACGAGAGAGAGAGAGAGAGAGAGAGAGAGAGAGAGAGGGTAGATGGGGGAGGGAGGAGGGAGACAAGAAAAAAAAAAGTTGCATCCAAAAACAGGAACCACAGTTCATATTGACCTGTGAGCATAGCGGGTCACTTATACCCATTCACTGATTGTGTGTGTGTGTGTGTGTGTGTGTGTGTGTGTGTGTGTGTGTGTGTGTGTGTGTGTGTGTGTGTGTGTGTGTGTGTGCCTCTTGCCATCAGGCCTTGTCCCTGGCCAGCCTGTATTCCCACAGGTCGTTAAATCAGATGCCTTCGGCCTTTGACAGTGACTTTGGAGTAAAATAGACGATATTCTACATTCGTTTTTCCTGAGACAGACTATAACAAACTCGCCTCTCCTCACACAACCTCAGTCACATACTCACCTCACACTGAAATATTCGCCTCACATTATTTCATTCATGTAGGGCCCCTCACCTAATCTTAACTCAATCTCCCCACCTAATCTTACCTCAGCTAACCTCACTTCACATCAATTCACACACACAATCTCCTCCTTTCACCTAAACTCACACACATTCACTCGCCTAATCTGAGATACAAATTCGCCACACCTTCCTCATTCTGCCCTCACGTCCTTCACTCATTCACTGCTGCTCTCATCTCACTTGCACACTCACTCTTATATTTCACATCAGCCCTCACCGTATTCACTCCATCGGCTCTGCCCGTCTCTCCTCTCCTTCCTCCCTCTCCCACTCCAACTCTCCCTCCGTACCTTCTGTAACCCATTCAACCACTCCTTCACACTCCCAAACTCCCTTCAACCCTGTGTTACTTCGCCTCTTCCATATACCCTTAGGCGTCATACTCACTTCAATTTTGCAATAACTCACTTAATTACGGTATGACAATCAGGTCGAGAAAAAAAAAAGTCAAAATTAAAGAGGGGCACAGGCTAAATCTAATCTCACTAGTTCGGTTTCTTATCTAGATTTAAACAAACAACAAAACACGCCACCGCACTTAAGGGGTTAACCATGAAGAATCGGGTTCTTGCCTTACCCCTAACTCTTTCCTTTCTCATTTCTTGTTTCACTCTGCCATTCTCGTCAATAAATATCTTTTCTACGTCTTCCTCCTCCTCCTCCTCACTACGATCTGGGATAAGGGGGGCATCATTCATAATTTTGTGTTTGTGTGTGTGTGTGTGTGTGTGTGTGTGTGTGTGTGTGTGTGTGTGTGTGTGTGTGTGTGTGTGTGTGTGTGTGTGTTTGTATCTTGTTCTTTTTTTTAACTACATCACCATCACGTTACTGTCATCAATCAATCACTCCTTTTCCTCTTTTTATCGACCCTCCCTCCATGTATCTCACTCCTCTTGGTCATCCTCTTTTCCATCTCATTCCGTCTCTCTCTCTCTCTCTCTCTCTCTCTCTCTCTCTCTCTCTCTCCTTTTTGCTCACATCATCCGCTTTAATGATCCGCTAAGGGAATTTATTAACCAACCCCTTCTGCCAACAAGAAATAAACCCCCCTATTTATCCTACAACCAGACGATTTTATTCAGCTATCTATTTTTTGTCTATGGGTTCAATTTCCTTGACTTACGTAGTCACAATTAATTACTGGTTCAAAAAAGCGGATTAAGACAGAACCAGACAGATACAGACAGACAAACAGATAGACAGATAAAGATGAATAAAAAGAGAGACAGATACACAGTTAAAGATACAGCAAGTGAAGGTATATAAGCTGGGGATAAAAGACAGAGAAAGATACGGACAGCCAGATAAACACAAACTGGTAAAAAAAAATAGCAGATCAATATCATTACAATAGACCCAGCAAAATTATCTTATCACGTCCAAAAGGCTTCGTATTACTCTTATTTTCATCACTCATTACATCATCTCAAGTCCCACGTTCTCAGGTCAAGTGGGTATTGTATACGTAATTATCAGGAGATGGAAATGCACACTAGCAGCATCAAGGGAGGTGCAGGGGACATCACAGGGCCCGCTGCCTCTGTGTGATCCCCGCTAGAGTGATGCCATCCGCCTCTAATGTGCCGCCTCTCTCTCTCTCTCTCTCTCTCTCTCTCTCTCTCTCTCCCCTCATTTCTTTATCGGTAATGCGCTGCTTTCCCCCATCCAAACTTCCCGATGCTGTTTTATATACCACTCCTCACTTAGCATCATCCTCTTCTCCCTTCTCCTGTTCTGTCCTCTCCTCTCCTCTCCCTACTGTGTGCCGCTCCCCACCCTCCTCAACTCTTTAATATACCGCCTTTCTCCAGTTATCACTCTTTGTCCTCTCCCCACCTCCTCTCTTTCCCCTCTTCCCATTTCCCCTCTTCTCTCGCTGAAAGAAGCCGGTCTCCTTTATTCCTACTCCCCAAACTCTTTAAAATACCGCTCCTCACCTGTAATCTTCCTCCCTCATCTCCTGTGCCATCCCCCCCTCACCCCTTCTGACACCCCCCCACCCATCTCCCCCCCTCCTCCTCATCTAATCTGCACCTGCTCTCCCACCTGTCCCAAACCAACTTCTGACATTCACCGCCCTCCACTTATAATTCCCTGATAGCCACCCCTCCCCCCCACCTACCACACCCAACCTGCTTCCCCCCACTTACCACTCCCACCCCACCTTCCCCCAACATACCTCACCCCCGTTGCATCTACCACTATTGCTCCTTCCTCTCCTCCCTCCAGCATCCCTCTCTCTGCTTTGACTTGGTTCACCGCCTCCATTAATCTCCCTTCAAAGTCATATACCCCCCCTCCAACTACCCCCCACCAACGCTCTCTCTCTCTCTCTCTCTCTCTCTCTCTCTCTCTCTCTCTCTCTCACACACACACACACATCTGCACTTCTACATCCTCTCTCCACTTCTCCAAAGCTTCCCCTCCCCTCTCTCTTCCTGCTGTTCCCATCTGCTCTTCTGAAAGTCTTCCCCTCTTCTGCAGACATCTATCTTTTAAGCCCAATTCTTCTCTCTCTCTCCCATTGCTGCTCTTCCTTGCCTGCGCCACCCCTCCCCTTCCATCTTCTCCCCTCTTCCTACACTCTACCACTCTTCTACAGATCCCAGCTTCCTCTCCTTCCTCATCCCCTCCCTTTCCCTTCCCTTCCTGAAGTTCCTTCTCACGTCCCTCTTTCTTAATGCATCCTTTCTCTCCTGCGTCACTACCTCTTCAAGCTGCCTATCTTTCTTCTACATAACCCCTACTCCCTCTATCCCACTGCTTCCTTTCTTGTCTGCAATCCCCTTAACCTATTCTTCCACCGCACTATTTCCCTTCTTGCAGTTCACCCTTCTCTTTCAACAGCCCCGCTTCCCTCTGCAACAGCCCCCACCCCTTCTGTTCTCTACGGCTTCATTTCCCTTGTTGCAAGTTCCCCTCCTGTAGTCCTACCCCTGCCATTTACGCCTCCCTGCTTCCTGTCGTGTGGAGTGCTGTCACGCTTTAGCCTCCCTACCCTTCCCTATCCTCCCCTTCCCCACACAACCCTACCTTCCCATTCCCTACATAAATTCACTCACCTCTACTAAACTCCACCTTGTTCACCACCATCCTATCCTACTCTATTCCCTCTATTCTATCCTGTGCAACCTTCTCCTCCCCCTTGCTGATGTGGCAGATACAGTACCGTCATCACTTAGTTGCATATCAAGTCAAACCAGCAACCACAGCCTTCAGCTCTGTGTCCCGACCTTGAAATGGACGCTGCAAGACTACACTACGATATGCTCCACCTGCCCATCGTATCAGGTTATATAACACAACACGGAACGAATGAAGCAATAAATCAACAGCATATAAACACACACACACACACACACACACACACACACACGCACACGCACACGCACTAAAATAACAAAAAAGAAAAAAAAATCCAACAGTTACTCACCAAACACGCCCTTACTCCTGCGTGCCACCAGTGCGTTGCTGAGTGCCTGTGCGGTGGCGCTGATGGTGGTGGCAGTGGTGGTGGGTGCCCCCGTTGGCGTCACTCCCGTCGTCCCCTCCACACCACTACAGGCCCCAGGCGTCACCACAGAGGGCGTCACAACTGCAGTGGACGCGAGGTGAATGGTTGAATAAAGTTCTGGCGTTTTTGGCGTAAGGTACAGAGTATATTAACCCCTTCACCACGATTACTTTTCTTGAACATATTAGGCTTGTTACTTTTACAGGATATTTGTAACTCTGGGAGACCCCCTTCGATAATGACGCAATATTCAGTAATACCTTTAGTACCAACAATATTATTATTATTATTATTATTATTATTATTATTATTATTATTATTACTCCTGTTGTTATCATCATTATTTGTTGTTACTGTTATACTCTTGCTGCCAACAATCGATCTTTCTCAGCTGGAAGCAACCTCTCGTAGTGATGGGGTTAATATGATAAAATGTGCATTACAAAGCTATAAATTTTCCAGTGTTACGTGCCCGAAACTTGTATGTATGTGTCAGGTGAGAGAAAAACCGCTTATTGTGTACAATATATCACATGGTTCTATATTTACATTACTAGGTTACTGCCAAAAGTACGTTGTCTGCCTGCCTCGCTAACTTCAGGCCAGTTAATTTGTCAATGTCTGGAAATTGGAAGTAACAGTATGGTACAGAATTCGGTATATTTAATGGTTACAAATGTTCCTGCGTAAAGTACCTCAAAATTATGGGTTTAAAAAAAAAGGTAACGTAGAGAGCAGTATTACCGTCAGCGACTATATTTTAAAACCATTAGAATAGTTTAGCGTTCTTTTCTTTACAATATATCTGGAACATTATCATCAGTCTTCCTCTAAGTGTTATTCATGCAAACTGTAGTCTTGGTCCACCTCTGCCACCAGCATTAGATCTGGTCATGAGAAACCAAGTGTCCGGAAAAATGACCCGGTGAAATGTGGTGTTCATCTAACGGTACGATCGGATAAAATGCGTCAGAATTGTATCCGATTCCGAGCTCATTCTGAAGAGACCCTGATTAATACCGTACAGCTGCTGACGGGAAAATACTGCCCACACGCCTGGTAAAGATTATGTGGTGCTGGGAAAGAACTAGGGGTCGTTATCTTCGTGTTATTTATTTATCTTGATGTGTAATGTAAAGGGGAGACATTTTTTCGCGTTATACTCTTTCATACGGTGATGTTATTTTCAGCTGATTCTCGCTACCACCAGACGATTTTATTCAGCTTCGGGGACTTTTACAAATCTGAGGGTTTTGGTACTGCCTCCATTAACCCCTTCACTACAAGAAAATCTCCCCTAAAGCTTCATAAAATCGTCTGGTGCCAGCGAAAATAAACTAAAATATACGTCAGTGAGTTACGTGTTATTTGTGTGTTGTGATGTCGGGAAACTGAAATAAAAGATGTGTGTGTGTGTGTGTGTGTGTGTGTGTGTGTGTGTGTGTGTGTGTGTGTGTGTGTGTGTGTGTGTGTGTGTGTGTGTGTGTGTGTGTGTGTGTGTGTGTGTGTGTGTAGTATAATGTTTGTGTCAGTCCTAAAAAAATAAAAATCTTTACAGTTTTAGGGTCGTGTGTTTTTTGCATCGGCATCTTCAAGCCACTTAAAATGGACAAGGTGTCAATTTTAAGAGGACATAATACTGCCGGCTAATATAGGTGTTAAGTGGTAGAGCTAACTTATATCTGAGTGGAACAGTAAGTGTTACGTGGCTGCGGGTCGATTCGTTAAGTAGTAGAGGTGACACAATTCCCAGGTAAAGTAAGTGTCAGGTGCTTAAGTGTCGATATAACAAATACATTTAAGTAGTAAATCGTTCACTGCGATCATATTATTTCTATGTTCCTGTTGCCACCAAAAGATTTCACTCATATTTAAGGACATCTTATAGTAAAGAAATAAAAAAAAATACAAAAAGTCCCTATGATGTGGATAATATGATCTGTTGATAATAATGATAAAAATAAAGTCATTATGATGAATTGGTAAAGCTGACGCGTTTGTGGGGTAAGTTTACGGTAAGTGGTAAGTGCTTAGAATGTGTGTGTGTGTGTGTGTGTGTGTGTGTGTGTGTGTGTGTGTGTGTGTGTGTGTGTGTGTGTGTGTGTGTGTGTGTGTGTGTGTGTGTGTGTGTGTGTGTGTGTGTGATTAAGTACGTATGTATGTGTGTATGTCTGTATGTACGTGTGTGTGTGTACATGTAAAACTAGTGCACCATGGGAAGCTGGTGCATGTACTGGGTGTGTGAGTAAATAGGATTGGCATGGCGGTACTCATAAAACGGGCAGGAAGAGGCGAATATGGTGGTGGGGGAGAGGGGGAGTGCTCTCTCTCTCTCTCTCTCTCTCTCTCTCTCTCTCTCTCTCTCCAACTTCATTTATGGTTCCCCCTCGATATGGGAAGTAAGGTCTTTTGAGATAATACTTGTCCTTGTAACTCTCTCTCTCTCTCTCTCTCTCTCTCTCTCTCTCTCTCTCTCTCTCTCTCTCACATCATTTATGGTTCCTCCTCGGAATTGGTCATAAGACCTTTTGAGACAGTATTTCTCAGTGTAACTCTCTCTCTCTCTCTCTCTCTCTCTCTCTCTCTCTCTCTCTCTCTCTCTCTCACCCCCCTCGTTCACCAGGTGTACGCATTGAGGGCACAGCAGACACCGGTTAAGGCAGAGGGGACCGAGTAAGGCAGAGGCAGGTCATTTCTCACTCTGCCTCGCCACCACCTGCCTCCCTGCCCGCCTGCCTGTCTGCCTCACCTCCACTACCAACACCTGCTCCTGAGGAATCTAATTCAACTTTTAGCACATTTACCTCAAATTTACAGCTACTTGTTTGAGGCAATAACCTATAAATAATATATATATATATATATATATATATATATATATATATATATATATATATATATATATATATATATATATATATATATATGTACTACATACAGATACTGCTGTTGCTTCTGCCGTGCTTATGTGTGTGTCCGTGTTGTTGGGGCATCCTTATATTTACCATTTAGCTGCTACGGTTCACTTACGCATATAATGCTGGCAACCGCCAGGTAATAATACTCTTACTGTAACCAACTAACGGAAACCTGCGCCCAGAGTTAAAACTTAGGAAAGCAGCAGCTACACCATTAGTTATGCTTCAAAAGCTCTAAGGTGACCACCTGATAATTTACGAGGCATTAATGAGGTAAGTGATCATCTCCCATAAGCTCAAGCCATGATAAGGATAACATGATAATGAGGCTAAGTAATCAGGCACAAGCAATTAAAAAAAAAAAAAAAAAAAGAGGCTAATCTTAGGTCATGCAGAGCCCTGCTTTTACTATTTTGGGGGAGTAAGAAGCTATTATTATTATTTTTTTAATGAGGGGATTAAATAAAAGCAGACAAGACATCCTCACACCTGCAGGTAACTGGTACATGCTAATAGGCAGTCGGCTGAGGGAGGAGCAATAGGGTGCTTGAGGTGCTTTCTGGCTGTTGCTCCGGCCCAGGGCAGGGGTGACTATGGAGTCATGCGATAGTCTCCCCAAGTCCTTTCCGACAGCCCCGGGGCTAGCGGTGGTCGGCTTATCGGCGGGGCGTGCATGGTTCTTGATGGGTAGGAAGGTTGGGCGTTTGGGGCGTGATGGGACACCGGTGGTAGGAGAGGGGGTGTCGGCGGGGAGGGGGTAGGGTGGTTGGGTCATGGTGGTGGTAGTGGTGACCGGTGCAGGAGGGTCGTTAGGGTCACTGTGCTGCTTCGATAACTCGCCGTCTATAATAAGGGGACAAAACCAAGGCATCAGACCTCCGAAATAAGCCCATCCGAACCACTACTCATTCTATCACCTAACTAAATTCATCTAAACCAAAGCTAAGCATAACGATTCGAGTAACTATTAAAATCTCTGTTTACACCAATTTCCACGTCTGCTCGTATACTGAAGGGGGAATGAGCAAACCACAACATCAGACCAATAACAACAGCCCTTCCTAGCCACTGCTCTTTCTGACAGCTGGCTAAACTCACGTAAATCAAAGACCGGCAACAAAGATTCCCAAACTCACCGCCTAGATAGAGTGGGCAAGGGAAAGACGACCCAGGAAAAATCAGACCACCACCAGCATGATTTATCGGCCACCACAACTTGCAATAATTATTCAAAACATACTACAAATAAATTCTATTTTGACACTGTGCTGTTTTGTCGATTCGTTGCCTCTGCTGGGGGAACACAATGGTTATAACATCATAGTATGCACAACAGCCGCATCTCAGCTACCCATCGGTCTGACATCTGGATCTACACTCACACCCCTTTCCTGACCAATTCTAATGCAAGAGGTAACCGGTATTCTCTGTCCTTCATGCACGAGTGATCAACTCTGGAACTGTCTTTCAAAAAATATGTTTCTCACAACACCCAGGATTGTTCATGTAAAGTGTTCACATATCTCAAAGAAATGGAAATTAATTTTTTATATCCCTTCTTAAATTTTCTCATGAAAGAACTTTCTGTTGCATTTCAGCCACAGGTCTTCTTTCTTCATAAATCATCTGAATCACCTTCGAAAAATTGTTGGTCACTCATCTACATTTGGGAGGACAAGGGATACAGATCAGACCTTCTCCTAATTGCCCTCCTCAGGCCAGTAACAGCCAGCGAAATCATCACAGGACTACACCAGACTATTATAATCAATGACGCACATGGTCTGATAACGTGCTAGAGAATAGCAAGGTTCAATGTGATGCTTCCCTAACTGTCTGTATTGACGGCATAAGGGAAACCAGAAATCAGAACTCCAATAGTCATTCCAGCCGCTATTAATTTAAACAGTTGGGTAGGTCATTAGAATTTAGCTATGCAAAAAATAAATAAATAAATACAATAAACATATCTCTGTCTGCCTGTTTCTTGGTTAACTCGCCATCCACGTAGGGGAAAAAGAAGACCAAGGCATCAGACCATCTTCAAGTACAGCCCTTCCCCCGCCTGCCACTACTACTGCCACTACTGATCCACCTACGGTACACATGCTATCCTGTCCTCCTGTACCACGACAGTGTCTAATTTCACTTTATTCTTGCTACCTACAGGCTCCGACTATTTTGTTTCTGAACTACAAGGGTTAGGTACATCCTCCCCAGGTGATTATACTCAGCTGAATAGGTATTTCAAACTGAAGGGGTTATACAGTTTTCGTTAACATAAGTCTGCCCTGAGGTGATTATCAGAATCGCCCGGAGGTAACAAGAATGAAGTAACATGAGGTAGCCATAAAAAATTAAAAAAAATGCGTATCCCCAACTCTGGTCTCACAGTACACTACCCTTTACCTAATTTTAGAAACTAATTTAGATGATGCAAGATACGCGTAATGAAGCGCCCATGTAAGTTCTACACTGGAAAAATTTATCAAAAAATTCACAGATATTTGCAGTCTTAAGGCAGGGCAACTATCATGGCAACGGTGCAATTATCTTCCAACCACACGACATTGCTCAGATTGCTGACGCAGGTATATGATGCGCTGGATGGGAGATTCTTACATCATAGTCAGATTTGGTTCCCTGCCTTACACTACCAATTGTCTCCCTGCCTTACACCACCATTTGTCAGCGAATTAGCTCTACCAATGCACATCTCGCTCCATAATCAACTGTCAATATATGGATTAATAATGAGGAGGAATTACAAGCAACCCACTCACTATTAAAACTGCGGTAATGTAAAGAATATAATCGATAGAAAACAAAACTCGAAAAAAAACTAAATAATAAACCTAACTGGACATAGTCTAAAAATTCTACAAACCTCGACCTTAATTGAGAGTTAATTAAGAGTTTACCACATTAATTCTAAAGCCTGAGTACAATGGCAGAACAGTTACATTTGCCATTTCTCTATATGAATTACTATGGGAAGACCTAAAACTGAATAAGACAGTATTTTCTTTCCCCTCTTGAAACCCACATATTTTTTTTAGTGCTTCCATATCGTACAAAGATCAACAAACGTACAAATAAATGCAAAAATCCATCACAGTGCCAACTCTAAAAAATTCTCCCTTAGCAATTCTTCAAAAATAGTTCTAGCATTTCTTTTAAAAAATTTATATATAGCTACAGTATATATATTCTACAAACACTATTCCTGCCACTAAAATAATAAATAAAATACTATAACAGAATTTTTGCCACTTCTACAATAACGATACCTGGCTCTTCTACAAAAACTCCCCTTTTCACTTCTACATGGAGAGTGTCACTTCTACAATAACGTCAACTAGCTAAAAAAAAATTATTAAAAAAAAAAAAACTATCCTTCGTAGGTCTACAATAAATACTAGTCATTTCTACATACTTGCCATTTCTACAAAAAAGGTTACTTAAACACACAAAAAAAAATAGATTAAAAAAAAACTATCACTGGAACTTCTAAAAAAAAAAAAAAAAAAATCCTGGCACTTCTACATAAATCATTCCTAGCATTTCTACAGCAAACAAACATGGCTCACATCAACCTCACCCCAACACTTTTAATTATCCAAAATTGGGAAAGCTCCTCTTGATAACCTAACCTACCATGCCTCCTGATCCTCATGTGTTCAAATGGAGTTACTTTTCCAACAAGAAGTTTCCCCCCACACCCACACCCCCAAAAAAAGTTCCATCATCCACTCTACTCTAGCTTTTAATATCACAGAAACACCTTGCCATATCTAAGTTAAAAACCTCTACATAGACTTCAACAAGGGCAATCAATTTAATATACTGAGTTACAATTCCCATTTCAACGACGAACTTGATCAGTGATATAAAAGTTAACTATACCAACCAACCTAAACCTATTAACCCCAATCTGCCAGAAAAAGAAATGCCACATGTAGAAAAAAAGAGGAGAGTAAAATTATTCAAGACGAATTATTTAGCATTATGAGAAGTCTGCATAAGAGAAACCTTGAATGATCACTGGTTCATCGCTGTTTCTTCTCCTGGCTGTTGAAACCTACACTTACTCCTCTTATCATATCTACCAGCTCAACCATCAACCCCTGATCTGGTCAATCCAACTCCACTGAACCTACCAGGGGCGATAATAATGATGGATAACATAAACAAGTACCGAATAAACCCCAGTCTACCAAATCAACCCCTAATCTGTCTACTTAAACCCCAAACAACTCAACCCCTAACCTGCTACCTCGGCCTCAAGCTCTTTGACCTACCAAGGGCGATATTAATGAAGGACAACATGGTGCGTGAGTGAGCAAGGCAGGCCACCCCACACCACGACCTGCTCTGACCTCTCCTCTTACTCACTATCTCGCCACTCGTACGATCACAGCCACCATCTTGGGTTTTTCCAGCTGCCTTGCAACTTTCTCAAAATATCAAAAACCTTCATTCATCTTATATAATTCCCTTGAGTATCTTCCGCAATGATGTTCAAATCAGTTTATGGTAATCATCACTTTTTCCTTCTTATTATTTTATTTTATTTTTTTGTAGTTTACGATCTAGTCTATAAAAGGTCACAAAACACTACCCATGAGTTTTTCTGGTGTTTTGAAAAAGTTCTTCAAAATTTCAAAAGCCTTCATTCATTGTCAACGGTGTAATTTCCTTGAGTATTTTCCGATACGTAAATCAGTCAATGTCAACATTTAACATATTTCCAACAATTTGCAATCCCATTTGTAAAATTTCACAAAATTTGTTGTTTCTTCCTTTACCACTGTGCAAATCAGTCAACGGAAAGATTCATATTATTCCTTGCAAGGCCAATGATCTCATCTATCAAGTTCACGACATTTCCTGTTGCACGAAAAAATCTTGAGTACAGTATATCCGGTATTAGTCAATCACACTACAAGTATTCACATTTTCAACTTTCTGTAATCGTTGTATCACACATTTACTTCCTCTTTATGTAGGTTCTTGCATAAAAATATTTTCTCTTATTTTAAATGTTCAGCTGTAGAAGGATTAAAAGACTCAGTAAACGAGAGTAACAAACGAGCACTGCCACAGTCTTATCCTCAGGTTCTTTTAATTCACTCATTATGTTTATACTTCAGGTACTTATCGCCTCTTAAGGTCCATATCAGTGCTTTGTAACTGTAGGGAAATACACGGGAGATTTGACACGCAAGGCTGATGGAAGATTAACAATACTGTACTTCTTCTAATAATTTGTGGTTTACATGTTTATCACGTTCATTTATAACTTGATATCGACTGTCGTCCATATCAATAATCTATTGACAGGGATGGAGGAGATTAAGTGAATATAAGCACTTGATGCCACTTCCTCATCTGATAACTCCTAACCCTCCCCCCCCTTCACCTACTCCCCCCTCCCCCCCCTCATACAATATATTTCTCTCCAAAATTTAAAACGCTTCATCCTTGGTCAGGTGTAACATCCCGACAAATCAGGGTCATTCTTCACTTATCATTTTAGTTCGCTGAACAGAAAAAGAGAAAGACTGACAGGCATTTGAAAATAACACGCAGACTGACAAACAGGGGTGAAAACATACATACATACATACAGTGACAGACAGACTGACAGACAGACAGAGACAGACACACACTGCCAAAAGCTGCTGAAGACACGCAAACGGAATAAAACTAGGTACAAACATACGAGGATGAAAACATACATACATACATATTGTGTGTGTGTGTGTGTGTGTGTGTGTGTGTGTGTGTGTGTGTGTGTGTGTGTGTGTGTGTGTGTGTGTGTGTGTGTGTGTGTGTGTGTGTGTGTGTGTGTGTGTTGAAAACCGACAAAAAGGAAGACGTAGGCAGAATACAAACACGTGAGTGAATGTCAGACAGACAGACAGACAGACAGGTGTGAAAATTTAACCCCCAACCACCTTTAGTAACCGAGGTATTAGTCTTCTGAGTGACTGTCTATCATCTATTTACGGTTTTCTTATTTTATTTTACTGTTATTACTCCATTCCATGTTTTATTTCTCCTTGTCATTCTTTTCTTGCTTTGTTCCTTTTTGTTTTTCAATTTCCACAAAGCCAGATAAAAGTCCTGGGCCTTTATTTTTATATTTTTCATTTTTTGTTATTCTCTACTGGCAAGAATGAGCTTCCCACATCATTATATAGCATTCCTCGTACATTGTTTTTTTATTTCCATTTTATATTTAAATGTTACTTGTCTTTTTACTGTTTCTACTTTTCAACATTTACCGCACTTTACATTATTTCTTAAGTATTTTCTACACCTAATATCTCTTATTTCATTATTATTATTATTATTATTATTATTATTATTATTATTATTATTATTATCATCATCATTATTATTATTATTAGTGCATATCTTTTCTCTGTTTTTGTTGTTTGTCTTCTTTGTTTTTAGTAGCTTTTCTTTGCCTTTTTTTTTTTGTCTTCTCTGTGTTTTTTCCTTATTTTCTACATTGCAAGACTAAGGCTGAGAGTTCCCACACTGCCTCCCATCCTCACTAACAACACGGCTGATTAGGTGCCTACCTTACATGGCCACAACTCTTTACTTCTTTCCTACTTACTCTCTCTCTCTCTCTCTCTCTCTCTCTCCAATCCCTTTTCTCTTTCTCCACCTCTCCAACCCCTTTTCTTCTTCTTCTCCTCCTAATCTCCCTCCTCCATCCTCATTCTCCTCTTCCTCCTCACAATTTCCATCCCCCCGCATCCTCCTCCCAATCTCCATCTCTTCCTCTTCCTAATCTCCAACCCCCCCTATTCCTCTTCTTCCTATTCTCCACTCCCCCTTCTCATCGTCCTCCTCCTCCTCCTCCTCCTCCGTCATTACGCCTGTCAGAGGGTTGCGCAGTTTCAGGGATCGTGGGCTTAGGAGTCTTCCCGGCATGCTTCCCGGTACACCTCTAGGTATTCATGACGTACAGACACTCTTAGCATTCTCCTGTATGTTAATTCAATCCTGTTAACCCACTCACTACCACGGCGTATTAAATTTATCACTGCTACCTTCAGACGATTTTATTCAACTCTCGCACGGAAGGGGTTAACAAAACTTATATCTAAGCAGAGTAGTTTGGAAAAAAAAAATCTCTATATATATTAACGGGAAGAATGGCCTGCGCATGACATGAATGAACTACAAAACACCTTCAAGCTGAAATGATTAAATACCGACACAGTTTTGCATGAACTACGTGCAAAAAAATTATATCAACGTGTCCTATCAAATTTCAGTATCATTCCACCCCATATAAACCACATATATAGTAAAGCATACCAACGTGTCTACGCCTTAATCAACAGTATATACTACTAAAATTCCCATTGTGTTTATCTGTCTATTTGTACCCTCAAATTAGCAGAAACGGTGCATTACAGCGCAACAATTTTTTAATCAGAATACCTAAAATGCGCTATCTTAAAGAACGCGGGTGCAATCGACCGCCGATTGCCAAAAATATTGTTAATTAACGTACGTCCATATCTTAATATAATACACGGTAAATGCGGCGGGACATTTCCGTGAGTTTCGTGTCTCTGCATATTATATATATATATATATATATATATATATATATATATATATATATATATATATATATATATATATATATATATATATATATATATACGGTATACTGCATAATAGAGAGAGAGAGAGAGAGAGAGAGAGAGAGAGAGTTTGTCTGCCTGTCTGTCTATCCTCTATGGAAATCAAGGGACAAAGGCAGATGCATACAGAACTCTTCTAACAGCTCTGACAGGTGCAACTTCTTACAACGAATTTAAACGTTTTAAAAGTGTACATTACAAAAGCTAAAGGTGCTCTGCTGATGGCCAAGATTATAATCAATCAGAAATACTCAAGTAGATGGTAACCAATTACCGCTGAATTTTTTACTTCTATAATCATGTTATTAGCTACAGCAGTTCCGATGGGTAGACGGATTGGTGGGGTGGGTGGGAAGGGTTTGTGGGTGGGTGGGTAGTGGGAGTATAGGTCCATGGTAGGAACATGTCCATGGAGAATATAACCCCGGGAAAATGGGCCCAAGGATAAAATGGGAATCCAAGGGTCCTCTCCGACAAGGAGTGGCCATTCAGGGCCCCAGGTAATGCACGACCATAGGGATTTACCCAGGCAACGCCGGGTATCCCTTCAAGTATTCTCTATCAATTTATCTATTTGTATTATTATGGTCACAGCTTTCATAAAATACAACAAAATATTTTACGGTGCCATAAATAGAACAAAATTAGTGAGGAAGAAGTGCCACTGATTTCCCTACATCCACAAGGGTCCCGGCCTAAGTTGTTTCTCCTTAGGTATGGCCCCCAAGGTTGTTATCTACGCTGGTCACGTCTCCTAACTCTAAGGTGTGGTTGACGGTAGTTAGAGGGACCACTGATGCCTCAACCACTAACAATACCCCACTAACAAACCACACTCTTCATCCTCACTACCTTTCACACTACCTCCAATGGTTTATGGATGGAGGTGTGGCCCCATTATCGTTTGACGCCTCTTTTTTGGTTTGTCCATTTTAGGGTTTCCGCTCTTGCCCATCCACGTTTAGTCCTTATTTTGTGCATCATAATATTCTAATGCTGATGTTGATGATGATGATGATGATGATGATGATGATGATGATGATGATGGCGAAGCAGACGATGACAAAGATGATGACGATAATTCAGATCCTGACGATGATGGCGAGTTATTTTTTGGGTACCCTTCTCGCATTGTGACGAGGCCCCACAGTACCTCTTTCCTACTAATTCATTCCTGCATCTGCCACGTTAACATGATTCGTTTTTCGTGTCCACACGGCAATCACATCGCTAGTACACAAAACACTATAAAACATGAACTTCAGGTAAGGAGGAGACGCAAGGGAGGGTCCTAAGTACAGTACACGAGAATACGACCCTTAGCTATCACTGGTATTTCTCTCTCTCTCTCTCTCTCTCTCTCTCTCTCTCTCTCTCTCTCTCTCTCTCTCTCTCTCTCTCTCTCGGGGGGGAGGGGGGGTTGTCTTGTGGGTGCGGCTTAATTTGCATGTGGTGATTTGAGTTTGGTAACCTCACGAGATGCAGAATTATGGGGAGTGAGAGAGAGAGAGAGGAAGGGATGGATGAGGAATGGGAGAGAGTAAGAGAGGAGAGAGGGGGGAGAAGGACAGGGGAAATGGGGAGGAAAGGGAGAGGTGATGCGAGGGGAATGGAAGAGTAGGGCGGGAAGAACGGGAAGGAATATGCATAGGGAGCGAGGGTAGTGGGAACGGGGAGGGGAGGGATGGGGACTGATGTGAGGAAAGGGAGGCGAGAGGAAGGGGGAGAATGGTGGAGAAGTGTGGGGAAAACAGAAGTGAGGGGAGGGGCGAAAAGGGTGGGAAGAATCGGAGGAGACAAAATATGAGAAATGCATCCAAGGGGAAAGGGGAAACCGAAGGGGAGATGAAAAGGGTAGAGAAACTGGAGAGAAGAGCAGTCGAGTGAAGTGAAATGGGGTGGAATGAAGTGAAGTGGAGTGGGCAGAGTGGAATGGAGAGAACTGGAGCGGAGAGGGGAGAGGGGAGAAAGGTGAGGCGAAGTCGGTGAGGCAGAGCTGACTGGAGGCAAAGGAAAAAAAGAAAAAGAAAAGAAAAGAAAAAGAAGGCTAAGGTTAACGAGGGAGTGAGAAAATGGAGGGAGGAGAGGAGAAGACAAGCGGAGAGAAGGTCACAACAGGAAGAATGGAGAGGCGAAATGTAAAGAAATGCAAAATACGAATGAAAGATGATATGGAAAGATGGAATGAAGAACAGGAGGAGGAAAGAAAGAGGCCTATAAAAGAAATGGAAGAAGCAAGGAGAAAGAGCTGGAAAGAAGAAGGGATTACACTGACAGCAAAATAACAGGCCTACTGGCGTGAACGAGGTTATCTTTGGGGTACAACCAACTATCCTTAACCCTTTCAGACAGGAGACGTCTATCAATACATTCTTACCACCTTGAGATGATTATTTCCAGCACAGGTGAAACTTCTTGAACCAGGTAGGCTAGGTATAAAAAATAATTCTTTCATTGCCAGATATCCAAGTTGCAAATAATAACTACTGTAGGTGGTGGCCTCTTCAAAATTTAACATGGATATCATCGGACTGACGAGGTTAACTCAAACAACGGTGAGAAAAGGAGAGAACCGAGGAAGGGATGGAGGCAAGGAAGGAAAACGAGGAAGAGAAGAATAGAGGACAGCGTAGGAGAGAGATGATGAGGGAGAGGAGGAATGTTGAGGAGGGAGGGCGGCGGAAAGGAAGAATACGAGGTGAGGGTGACGAGGGAGGAGGGCTGAGGGTGAAGAAGAAGGGAGGAGGGGAGGAGGAGGAAGAGCAGATGGATGGCTAGGAGAGAAGAGGACTGTGAAGCTGGGAAGGCGGGTGGAGAGGTGGGGAAGGGAGATGGAGGGATGGGGGAACGGGAGGAGGGGGTAGGTGGGTGGGTAAGGGGGCGAGAGGTTACGGGTGAGTTATGTCAGTGAGTATATGCAAGTCTCGCCACGCCCAGTCCATTATATAACCCAATTCAGACTCCCCGGCAAACTTAGCCATATTGGTTGTTGATTCTCCTCTCTTACTCCTCCTCTCACTTCTTCATATTCTTCTTTACATTCTTCAACCTCTCCCTCTTTCTTCATTTTACTTTTCCCCTTCTCCCTCTTACCTCCATCCTTCCGTTCTTTCCTCCCCTTCTCTTCTTTCCTTCTCTCCATTATCATACCCCAATCAAAGTTTTCCTACACCCTCCATCATCTGGTTCCTCCTCCTCCACATCGTCCCTCCCTCCCTTCCTTTTTTCCTCCACACTTCTTTTCATTTCTCCACAGCTTCTTCCAGTTTCTCTCCGTTCCTCCTCCTTTCCTTCTCCTCTGCAATCTCTTCATTCCTCAAATTTATAATGTCTATTTTGTCATTATTTTAATTACACCTTCCTTAGCTTGGGAGAGAGAGAGAGAGAGAGAGAGAGAGAGGGGGGGGGAGATCAAAGACCTTAAGGAAATGAATATAACACAAGAAGGACACTCGGACAACGCAAGTGAAAGGGCCAAACCTCTGACCTTATCCTATAACCAACTGTACTCAAAATCGAATCACTTCCTCCTCCCCTGATCCTCAATCCTTCCACCAAGTTTGCTTTAAATCGGATCAAAAGCATCAGATATATACGGTTCACACACACACACAGAGGACAGAAAACAATGAAGAGATCGCAAAAGAAACAGGCAAGTTCATTTTTCTCCTAGGGACCGACAAGATACAAAACGAATCGCCACACAACCCCCAAACAACCACACTGACTACCACAACAAGCTTCCCTACAGCGATCCGAGAATTCAATTACCTACGTCCACTTTATCCCACGCCGATCAGACAGTCTCCTATAGAAACTAATAAGCACTTAGCCCTTAATAATCAGATAAGACAAGGTTAATCCTACCCCCATAAAGCTATCAGGGAACCATGTCTATTATCGTATCGTGTCCATTTTGTCAGACGCACCAAACATCGGGCCATATAAACTATCAATTACTATTTATCTTTCAACAATCAAATATCACAAAAAAGTATACTAAACTATCAATTATTTACCTTCCAACAATCATATCACCAAAAATACCCTTATCCATACAGCTATCAAAGAAATTATATCCTTCATCCATGTGCTTACTAAAAAAAAGCTTATTACTCGACAAGAACCGTAAAACTGTTACATATCGACGATTAGATTAATATAGGTACACTGATAGCTCTCCAGGCTTCACTTTTTTAAATAAATCAAGACAGACTATACTGTACATCAAGATAACAGATACATAGATAGATAGACAGACAGATAGATAGACAGAGACAGACAGACAGATAGGTAGACAGAGACAGACAGACAGATAGATAGACAGACATCTATAAGCCTGTTTAGTCACACACTGTACATTACCCAAATCCAATATAGAAGAATTACAGAAATTAACCAATATAATACTAATTCACTCAACTTATTACAACCTGATTAAAAAAAAAAAAAAGGTCTCTATAAACCATCCGAACCACCATTACAAAAACCAAAGTATAACATTTACGAATTATAAACACTAACCAACAAAATCCAAAAATTAATTCACTAAAAAAAAAACAGATTACACACCTTAATCAAAAAAATGCTCAGTCATCAACCCATCCTAGCCATCATATCAATTACCTGCGTCTGAATTTTTTCCCCCTCCTCCCTCGCCCATCAGACCAAGCTGGGATTAGCCCCCCCCCCCAAAAAAAAAAAGAAAAAGAAAAAAAAGTATCTTCCCCCCAGCGAGGCCACGTTGGACAGGCGGCAACACATGAGACAGATAGCTAGATAGATAGATATAAATAGATAGACGGAGACAGATACAGAGATACACGGGCAGAGAGAGAGAGAGAGAGAGAGACCAGCGTTATCTCGGGTTATCTTCACGACCGAGGCTGAGGCGGTTCTAGAAGTGCGAGACAGGTTCCATATTCATAAAATCTCTTAAGCTATACAGAAAACTTTATTCACAGAGATATTTTCACTTATGACTCCAAGCGGCTCTAGGAAGGTGGAAGAGACGTGAAAATTCATAAACTTTCTCGAGCTTCAGGTTTTCGTAGCTCCACCTCATCAGGACGTGAACCCAGTGGACTGCAGGCTGAAGTTCTCCTCCTGCAGTCCACAACTTCTTTCAGGTGATAGGGAAGGAGCTGGGGGACATATGCATACCTAGGCAGTGGTGCCGCCTCACATGCAACAGTGCCATCACGCGAAGGCCTCCCTCTCCAACACCTTTGAGATATAATACATAAGACTGCTTGAATATGCCTTTACTTCCACCCAGGGCTGCCAAACAGTTCACATCCAAATTAGAAAGAGTTGTGAGAGACTGGGGGTATATTTTTAAACCCATTCAAAACGAGAAAAATACGGATATATATAAAAAAAGAGGGAACATGAATAAAAAATAAATGGCACGATACTTATAAGAAAGGAAAATGGAAAAGGGTACGAGGGAGATAAAAGAAGGTAACGCATTCATTTATATCACGCGTTTTTACTGCTCTCGCTACCACAGGACGATTTTATGCAGCTTAGGAAACACCTCTCATACCGATGTGGTTATTATTTCTAACAAACACATCCAATTCGAAAGTCCCACAAGCTTAATGAAATCGTCTGGAGATAGCAGGAATAGAATTAAAAAACGTAATTAGATTGAAAAATAAAATAATGAGGAAGGAAGGTGGGGTGAGCTTGACAAATGCGAAAAACTGGCAAAATGTCGATAAGGAAGGAATGGGACGATTGAAGTCATGAGTATTAGTAGTAAGGTAAGATAACCATAGTAATTAAATAAATAAATAAATAAAAAAGGCTACTAACACGCAAGGGAAAAGAAATTAGTGATGTGGTGAAAGAGGAGGAAAGAAAATGTTATTACGATAGGGTGAGGACGGGTCAACAAACACGGCATCAACAATCCTATAATAGTAATAAAAGGCTAATGGATTAATGTGCTTAAACTTTACACCGCCATGAACTGTTCAGATGGAAGAAATCACACCCACACACTGCACTTTACTGTGAAGGTTCAACAGCACCGGCCCGACTTGGACTCATTGGTATAGATTAAATGGGTTTGTCTATTCGTAATTCTTCAAGGGGTTATCAGATTTTTTTCTACAATAAGATGGGTAAAACAAAAAATACAGACAATAATGACACACACACACACACACACACACACACACACACACACACACACACACACACACACACACACAAAGACAATCCGGCCCACAATCAAACTTGGCTGATGCTATGAAAAAAACAAAAAGCTCACCTACTCATTATACCAAACTTAACTCTGCATTAATGGAATCTAAATTAAAAAAAAAAGGAAAGAAAGAAAACACAATCCCACAAACGCAAATCGCCGAAGCACCATTTTAGCCGAAAGCACCAGACTGTGAGGAAGATGAATGCTGACAGATCCTAGTAAACGTTCGCCGAAATGGTGCGATGTGGAAAGAACTCATAAATGCCGGGACGAAGGTGTTTGTGTTTGTGTGTGTGTGTAAATGCGTTAAAATGTATACACACACTACTGGGCATCATTGGTACACACGGGCATACGTACATGGTGGTCTGATTTGGATGTGCAGGTATATATGGAAAGGGATTTTGTTTTGACACACACACACACACACACACACACACACACACACACACACACACACACACACTCGGCCAAGATGGATTTGTAAGGTAAATAAATGAACATCCTATGACAAGATAAACAGTTAAGACCATCTCGCGTGTCTATTATTATTATTATTATTATTATTATTATAACACTAGCTTTTATTTACCTATGGAAAGACCCCTCATGGTGATGGAGAAAAAAATATATATTCATCCCTTCGGTACGTCTATTTTTATTTTACTCTCACTACTGAAATTATTATACCTTCCGAAACAACCATCGAGGTGAAGGAGGTAATTTGCGATGACGTCTTTTTACCTGCGTCGTAATTAGAAGCCAGGTATGTGAAACTGTATTTATTCTGCTGTTTATCATATCCTTCTTACCGACAGACGATTGTATTATTTTGGGGGTGCTATCTCGTTCTAGGGTTTATACCACTTCCCTCTGATGATGTAATTTTGATTTTATTTCTGTTACGCTCATAGGCCTTTACCCGGGCGAGAAATTAAAGAGTTACAGTATATACAGCCTCTTTTAAATTAATGGTACAGTACGGGTGCAAGAATGGAATTAAAGGTACAGTAAGGTTGCAAGAATGGAATTAAAGGTACAGTAGGGTTGCAGGAGTATAATTAAAGGTACAGTGCAAGAATAAAATTACAGGTACATTACAGATGCAAGGTTAAAATTAAAGGTGCAGTACATCATCTTATTGAAGGGATTAACGAGACGCCGCCCAGGAATCCCACCCCTAACACCCCCACCCCTCGCCTCTAGCGATAAGGGCAGAGGCAGGTAGCGCCACACAGTCTTATCTCACCTTATCTCTCACCCCTGTCAACACCCTTGTCCACCACCAACATCGCACCGCTACAACTATCACTAGGCTAACAAAAAAACTAACTATTGGAGACTTACAATAGGTGAGTAGAAGATTAACCCAGCACAGAGGCTACACAGTACGTTCCAAGGCTGAACTTCCATAGGCGATCAGGTTGTGATAACGACATTTTTTTTCTTTGCCCTTACTGTGGTACTGGTATAATAAGACACCGTGTACGAACAACGTGAATTCTGACTCCGAAAATCAACGTTATTTCAGTGATATGTGTTGTGATTACCATTCCAACACGCCTCACATACTATTACAGCATTAGAGAATAAAGATATATCAACCCTAACAAGATGACAAAAACCACTGTGTTCATACGTAAATCCATTGTACCCAAATTTCAGCGTCAACATATACAAGAAAATTACTATACAATTACCAGCATTAATCATCACCACCACCACCACCACCATCATCATCATCACAACCCTGTCCTACAATTATACACATCCAGAATCATGGAATTAAAAAAAGTAAAATAAAAGAAAACCGGAAAAAGCGTAGAATTATCATTAAAACATAAAATCTGCTAATAGCCTCTCTCTCTCTCTCTCTCTCTCTCTCTCTCTCTCTCTCTCTCTCTCTCTCTCTCTCAAGCACCAACTACACCCCCAGCAGCTATCAGGCCCAAACATCACATTAGTCAACAGGGCGAAATACAATACCTAAGAGTACGAAGATAATGGAGAAAAATATGGGATGAAAAAACAGAGCGTTACCCAAAAAATAAAAGCTGAAGAAAAAAGATTGAAAAATATGTGTTTAAATGATGAAGCTGACAAGAATAAATCAAGAAGAAAATTGTAAATGCATAAATGAGGAAATTAACAAGAAAGAAAAAGAATATATATAATTATGTAAATGATGATCTTAGCTATAAATAGGAAGAAAATATCAATGGGCAAATATTTAACAAGAAAAATTATGACGATTAGTATACACGTAATTGCGTTGCCTAAGAGATGATGTTTTCCAATAAATAAATAAATTAATAACGCGTAAATTATAGCACTGCTCAGAAAAGCTTCAAAGAAAAATATAAATATGAAGAAAGATAAATGCGTATATGCTACTACCCTTCAGACAACAGGAAAAAATATGAATACAAAGAAATAAATAATGCGTAAATGCTAAACCGGCCAAGAAATATACGAAGGGAAATATGAATGCGTAGATGGTGATGATGGAAAGAAAAACAAAGATGAATATAACTGCGTAAATGGTGATGCTGGAAGGAAATGGGCGCGTATACCCTAATCCCCCCTTCATGTGCCTCTCACCCTGCAGCTGGACGCCATATTGTTGTTATTGTTGTTGTTTATGTTTACCTCACGTGCCTGGCCCACCTCTCTCCCTCCCTCTCTGTCTCTTGCCACACCCACCTGTCCTCCCTATCCACCTGCCTCACCCTTCCATCCCGCCTGACCTTCCCCTACCCTGCCTTCGTGTCTCCTGCCTTACCTATATCCTTTAAACCTGCCTACCTATCCTCCTGCCTCACCCTCCCAGCCTGGACGACCTTCTCGTAGCCTCCCTTCACGTCTCCCGCCTTGCCTATCCAGCTGCCTCACCCATATTCTAACCCTTCCTTCTGCCATACTCTCTCTCTCTCTCTCTCTTCTGCCTCACTCATCCTGCAAGTTACGCTAGGTGTACTCTCACTCTATTGTTTAACCTTTCCTTCTGCCTCACCCAAACTCACTCTCTCTCTCTCTCTCTCTCTCTCTCTCTTGCCTAACTCCTGCCCTTGTTGCCTCACCCACCTTATCTAGTCCTTTCTAGGCGGCCTTACTCGTCCTACTAATCACTCAGAGCCTAATCCCAATCCTAGCTTTTCCACCAACCAGAATTATCCTTCATAGACCTTTCCGACCCGCCTCACCCAGCTAACCTGCGTATCACTTAGCTCACGTACAGTTGCCCTTACTAGTCTACTCCCAGTTTACTTAACCCTTCTCTCTACTTCAAAAACTCTACTGCCAGAATCACTCATCTTCCATCCCTCTCTCTTGCATCCCTTCCTATTCGCCTGTCACACACCCACCTTCCTGTCCTGACCTCCCTTATCTCTCTATCTCCTGCGCCACTGTTTTTACCAACCTATCTCCTTATCTTCTGCCTCACATACCCACAAATTTCTTCCTATCCGGTATCTCTCTAACTTATCCCTCTCTCCATCCTACCTTCAATCTGCCTAACCCTTCATCCTGCCTCACCATGCCTCCCGGACCTCCCACCAACCTACTCACCTATCATCTGCTTCGTCTATCCACCTGGCTTCAACCATCTACCTGAGCTTCCACCAACCTGCCGTCAACTATCTCACCTGGTCGTTCGTCAACCTGCTTCTCTCTCTCCTGCTTAACCCCACCTGGCCTACCTTTCTCCTGCCTCACCCTACCTGGCCTTCCTCTCCTGCCTCTCACACAATGACCTCTCGTTTTCTTGCGTATACCCTTTTTATTCCTTCTTCCACTTCGCCCGAAATGAACTCCCTCTTGCCATCTCACCCGTGTCACTACGCAGGCCTGTACGCACAAGCACACACACACACACACACACACACACACACACACACACACACACACACCACAAAAACAATACTGCACATACACAGGATTAGCATAAGTAAATAAATGCGCGCGCGCACACGCACGCACACAAGCGCGCGCGCGCACGCACGCACGCACGCACGCACACACACACACACACACACACACACACACACACACACACACACACACACACACACACACAATAATATAAAACAGCGATTATAAAGATGGTTATCACATGTCAGATCTGATAAACACTCCAAGACTTAAGTGCTCTCTCTCTTTCTCTCTCTCTCTCTCTCTCTCTCTCTCTCCTACCTAAGCCATCAACAGCCAAATTCCATGGTCCCTACCCGGATCTTCTCTACTACAGGTCCACTGGGGGTCAAGAACGAAGAGGGTGAGAGTAGGGGATAGGGATAGGTAAGAGGAGGGGAAGGGGAGAGAAGGGAGGGGAGGGGAGGGGGGAAAAATGGAAGGGGAGAAGAGATAGGAAGGGGGAAAAAGAAAAAAAGCGAAGGGTAGAGAGCACAGAAGGAAAGGTACGAGAAGGGATGGGGGGGTGAATGGGATGGGAGAGGCAAGGTAGGGGTGCAACGAGAATGAAAATGCGCAAAAAGGGGAAGAGCTAAGAAGGTAGGGAAGGGGAGAGGGAGGGGGGGAAAAAGAGAGGGGAGGGGAAAGGGAGAGGGAAAGGGGGAGGGGAAAGGGAGAGGGAAAGGAGGGAGACGAATAAGGGAAGGAGAGAGACGGCGTAGAGATGGAGAATACGTAACACAGGGGTGATGAGAGGGGAAGGCTGGGGATTACTTAAAGGGCGAGGGGACGCAAGGAAGGGGGAAGGAGGCAGAATAGCAAAGAGGGAGGAGGGAAGCAAGAGGGGAAAGGAGAGGAAGACGTCGAAGTGTCAACAGAAATGAAATGAAAATAGAAAAAGTGTGTTAGAGAAAGATGAAGGTATGAAAGACGAAGATGCGAACTAGTGGACACAGGAGGGAAGGAAGAGGGTTGCAAGAAGAGGGTTGAAGGAATGAAGAGGGTTGCAAGAATGAAGAGGGTTGAAGGAATGAAGAGGGTTGAAGGAATGAAGAGGGTTGCAGGAATGAAGAGGGTTGAGGGAAGGAGGGGAAGGGGCAAAAATTAGGAAGTAGAAGAAGTATGCACATAGACGTGAGAACTCAGATAAAAGAGGAGGAAGGGGGTACCTCATGAAAGAAGTGGTATGAGAGAGAGAGAGAGAGACGAAAAGGATGCTTCCAATTATCCGATACGACTGAACTGATGGGAATCAATAAAGTTCAAAAATGGGGAATGCGATGGAACGCAGAATGAGAGGATGTCAAGAGAAAGGGTTAAAAGAAGAGGGAGAAGCGGTTGGAAGATGAACAAGGATGAAGATAGGAGTAAATTAAGTGAAGATTATCATTATCCAAACTCTAATTACCACTAGAGATAATAACAAATAATAATAATAATAATAATAATAATAATAACTGAAAAAATAATAACAACTATCATCTGAACCTTACTTCCCACCTAGCTTGTAATTTAAAGAAACAGGGTGAAGATAGAGCCTGGAAGTGACAAGGAAAGTATGGAATGAATGTGGAGGACAGAACAGGAAGAATGAACAAGAAAATGAAGTGAGTAAGCACGCGATACTCTCTTATGTCTTGACTTCTGCGGACCAAGCATAAGTACGATGAGGGAAAGGGTATGAAGGAAAAAAATAAAAAAAGAATGAGAGAAATGAGGAGGAGGAGGAGGAGGAGGATGGTGGCAGTAGCAGGAGGAGCAGGAAGGGGAGGAGGAGGGTAGTAAACAAAGTCACGTGTATGGACAGGTGTTGATGGAGCATGTGATAATAATGCCACCCTTGACGAGAACAACACACCGCTTCACCAGGCAATAATCCCCACCATGGACTCACTCAGCCAGAAAATAATACCAGCAACCACCGCCTTTACCCTCTTATGGTGGGGACAACCCGAGCAGGCCCTACTCTGTTGCACCTGACGTCACACTATTTATTCACATGACTTGAGCTGCAGGAGCCAATTGTTAATAGTAAATAAATCTAATAATAATAATAATAATAATAATAATAATTAATAATAAAACCTCACCCACCGCATCACGCTTCAAAACCAATTACAAGGGGAAGAAAAAGGGGGTTACTTTACAAATAACGAAAGCGAACAAACAGGCACCAATCAACACAAAACAACACAATATTTCCATTTAACAAGAAAGGATGTCGCCTGGACTTCCCATTCCACTCACCACTACCAGCAATAGCGCAAAATTCTAAAACAGAGAGAAGTAAGCCTATTCATCAGTCTGACACACAAACAAGCAGCATTTATCATTCCAACACGCAGACACACGATACAGGCACACCCAAATGTCTCTCCTCATCCAAGCACTCACACTCGCAAACAGCATTCCACACACACACACACACACACACACACACACACACACACACACACACACACACATTCGTTCAAGCACCATTCACCTTATATATACGGCAATGTCCCACCATCTCGCGTACGAAAAAAAAAAAAAAAACACGCTAGCCTAAGCCGGAGGGGAAAAAAAAAAAAAAAAAACGCGTACACACAAGCACTATTAACCAAAGAAAAGTTTCTAAAAATCAGCGACCCCCACGCTAAAAAAAAAAAAAAAAAAAAAAAACAAGGATGAATTTCTCTCCCTCTCTCTCTCTCTCTCTGAATAGGGTAGTGCCAGGCAAGCGTCGTTGATGAGTAGGGTTATGGCCACATGTGCTAACGACCCATAAGAGGAGAGAATTAAGATCCACACCCCCGATAACATCCACGGCTGTTCCCCACCACACAATAGGTCGCCAGGCCCAGGTCCAGGCCTTTGTGCAGCGCTTACGACAGTCATCCATTATTCACCAATTTGTCCCGGAAAAGACGAAGAGGAAAAACGGGGTGACGCAGAGAGATTCACCATTACGTGTTATACTCTCCTCGTCTTAAACTCCCACGCGCCTCATCTTTAATAATTTGCCTATTACACTTTAACCCATGTAGCCCGAGGACGTATCTCCCTAGCTCAATAAAATACCGGGAATAATACACACAAAAGGCTGCGTTAGGGGAGCTGGGGTTAGTAATCTTCTCTGTCATAAAAACATGCAATAATAATATGCAAATGTATACCGCTAAGAATGAGATGCTGGGTGACTTATTAAGCTCAGGAGGAGACCCTACCTTAAGTCAAGCAGGTACAGCCGTATTCGCGTGGATTTAACAGGCTTTCCATCGCCTCTTAATTATATTTTTTCTGAATAAGGCACGTTAATATTTTCTTTTACTTTATTTGTAACAATAACATCGACGTTATTTCGTTAACACCGAATACTGATTTTTTCCCCAAAAGGACTTTCGAAATGCGGAGACTAAAAGCCGTCTTCCTGACTACTCCATAAGCAGAAATAAACTATAAGGGAGTCTTCTAAGCACACGAGAATTCGACCGTCCTCACCCAAAACAGCCCCAAGGCACAGAACACCTGTCGAACCCCAGATCAACCCGACCCTACCCGACCACCTTAACAAGCCCTACCCGCCCTCTTCCTCCCTTTCACCCATTGACTCGCCTCTTGTTGCCACTGACGCCTAACACACCTGACTCACCCACCTGTCACTGTACCTCCACATAATCCACCCATCTACTGCCATTGGAAGCCACATGTCCCCTTCATCCACCCACCCACCATCCACCTAATCCACGTACCTATTCCCACCGGAAACAGAACGTCCACATAATCCATCCACCCATCTACTGACACCGCAAATCACACCTCCCTCTAATCCACCCACTCATCCACTTAGCACACTTACCTAATGCCATTGGCAGCCAAACCTACATCTAATCCACCCACTCACTGCCACAGGAAGCAAAAAATCCACTTAATCCACCCACCTATCATTCACCGAAGCTCCTGGCCCGTATTTATTATCTCAGCCCATTTACAGGAGAATGATAAAGAGGTGTCCATAGTATTTCAACATTACAAGAATTAGCCCTTTTTTTTTATTTTCATTATTATTAATTCTACTATTGTTGTGAAAGGTAAGGGGCTAAATAATTTAACATAAAATTACAAAAACAAGCACTCATACACACATATTAAGCTCTCAAATTTGTGAATACGACACCTTAACACCCATCCGTAAAAAAACACTCGGGAATTTAGATTGGCAGTCGCTCTTTCACCTGTCTCTCCCTTTCAGGTGACTCAATAAACTAATTTTCATCTCACAAGCCCATCCACCTTCCCTTTCAACCACTCGCACCTACACACAATCTCTCTCCCTCTCTCTCCCTCCCTCTCTCTCTCTCTCTCTCTCTCTCAGAAAATACAAACCTGAAGATCCACACTCATCCCACCCACTTCCGAGCCGTCAAGACAACCCCAGTATTTCCATCTCCTTACCATCCTACACGGTCCTACTCAACTGTCCGAAGTCATTTTTGTTTAATTCACCGTAACTTCGCATTTTTTTTTTTCTTTTTTGCAGCTTATTATCCCGTTGTTCAAATGGCAGAATAAACCAATACTATGGAGTTAGATCCATTTCCACAGCACTTCTTCGTGACGAGTACAAAATTGCGTTAATATCTTCTGTGTTAGTATCATATTTTAATGTCAGTTTGTTGGGTGTTAAACTCTTGTTACAGCTCAGCATTTCAAGATGGAAAGATGGTAATTCCAAGTCAAGTTAAAGTGGAGAGAGCATACCTGGCCAAACATCCGTCCAACCATCTTAACTCAAACCAACCTTTCTATTACAACCACCCCATTTACATAAACCCTCCTAATTACTCATGTACACCCACCGAGGACTCAAAAGCGTTCTTACAACACCCACCTTCGGGCTACCTCACTAAACCTGCTTATACCTTTCTTTTACAATCACTCCATTTACATACTCTCATCAACTCACCCATCTACCTACCGAAGTGCCCAGTGTCTCTTACCACACCTTCCTACCAGCTTCATCTACTGACGACGTCGACCCCAGGATATTTTTTTTCTTTCTTTCTTGCTGCGACCAGACAATCTTTTTCTGTTTAGGGGAGCATATTGGCAGCGTAGGAGTTAAGGGGTTGTCAGGGATAGTAAGTATATGAAAAATTCCTTGGGCTGAAGGAACTAACTACGTATGACACCCAACACACAGCCCACCACACCTTTCTGGCAATCATCTCACAAACCTCACCTTTTTCCCAGGTCCTTATACCAAAGTACTCACTGTTTTCTTGCTACATCTTTGTACCGGCTGATTCACGAACTCAGTTCTCACATAACCTCTCTCCAGAACATTTAAGAAAGTATCCCATCCTTTCTAGCCTCATCCACCAACTCACTCACCCGCACCTTACTTCGGAAATCTAACGAACCTACACCTTTCTCCTAAATATTCAGAAGGGGATCCAGTGCTTTCTTAACCAGATCTTCCTAACTAGATCTACTAACGAGAAGTGAAAGAACCAAACCACACACACACAAAACACATACCACACCTTCCTACCAGTCAGCTCACTACCCAAAACTTTCTCTCAAGTATTTATCAAAGTAGCCAGTGCTTTCTTACCACACTTTTTTGCTAAGCAGGAGTGCCCGCAGCCGACGCACACTTCACCTTCCTTCCAACTAGCTCTCTAAACCCTCACTCCTTCCCCTCCATACCCTCTCAGCAGACACGACATGAAACCATTCCCTGGGTATCTCGACAAGACCCTACCAAAACCTGAAGACATTACAACGGTACCAGACGCCCCCCCTCCCCAACTCTCTCTCTTTCTCTTATATTTCTACCTCTCCGCTGCACCTGGCTCTTACGTCATGTTTACTTATGTCTCCTTCGTGGCTGATTTCGTGGCTCTCTGAACGGTGCTTTTGTGGGTAATTCGTGGCCATTCGACAGCGCTAATACCCACCTTTCTCCTGTCTTGCAACGGGGGTATCATCAACAGCGCGCAATGTTTTATGGGATGAGGGGGAAGAGGTACATGGTTGCAGCTCTTTTGTTTTTTGTATGCAATGGGAAGAAGGGGGACGCGTTGATGAGGGTGTGTGTGTGCTTGTCGGAATGTGAAAGGGTGCTTGTGGGGGTGTGACGGAGGGGAGATGCGGAGTGTGGCAAGGTGTGAAGGAAGGTGAGGGAGTAGAGGAACGGGAGAATGGGTGCGTGAGAGATAGGAGAAGGTGATGGAAAGAGGGGATACGTAATAGAAAGTGGCTCAATTATAGAAGCCAGTGAAAGAAAGGGTACGTGAAATAGAGTTGTTAATGAAAGGAAAGGTAAGAAAAAAAAAAAAGTTTCAGTGGAGGTGAATGAAAGGCTATGAAAAAAAGTGAAATAAGAGACAGTGACAGGTAGAAAGAAAGTGGAAGAAGGTATTTGTGATGGATAGGTGGGAAGAAAGAGTCTGAGAGGGAGGGGAAGGTGACAGAAAAAGGGGTGTAGGAGGGAAAAGGTGAAAAAAGAGAGAGGGTGTAAGAGAGACAAAAAGGAAGAGAGGGTGTAAGAAAGGTGAAAAGGAAGAAATGGTATGCTCGAAGGGTTGAGAAATGTTGATCTAAGTGATAAGGTGTGCGTGAAAGTGGAGGAGGATGAAGGGACCCAGAGTGAGAGGAGAGCCAGGGGAAGGTGAGAGGATGTGGGAAAAGATGAGAGTGAAGAGAGAAAAATAGTGACGAAGTAAGGGGAGGATGGCAAAATGAGGGCAACAAGCAGCAAAGGTGTGTAGAGAAAAATACGAAAATAAGTGAAAAACGAAACCGAATGCAAAACAATGAGGGTAAGACGAAGGTAAGATGCAGGAACGATGTATAAAAAAATGTGTGAGAAATGAAAAAAAAAATCAATAAAAAAAGATGGTACGAAGAAGGTAAGAATTAAGGGGAGATGGTGAAAGGAAGTCAACGCGAAGTCAAGGGTGGGTGCGAAGCCGTAAGTAAGAGGGTGCGAGGCGAGGAGAGTTCTTAACATGCACGGAACATGGGTGTGAAGAAAGTGTTAGGAAGTGTGAAAAGAAAAGAAAGAAGGGAGGACTGACGTGTAAATCTGCGCTGGACGAAACATACACCCCAGCTAAGAATCATCATCACCATCATCACTATCATCAATAAGACCATAATCACCATCAGCAACAACATCTCGACTGTTTCACCATCATCATTAACTTTCGCAATAATAAACAGGGCAAGTGAGATGAAAAGAAGACAAGTAAACTCAAAAGCACTAGATCAATCACCAAGTATACAAGACCGTCTCCAACAGTCCAATATAAAACAATGAAGACATTTTTGTTGTTGTTTACTTGAGTCTCACTACCTCCACACAATAATTTACGCACCGCAAGAGACCCCTAGTAGCGAAGGGGTTAACGAACGAACGATGCGCAAGGGAACCGTAGAAAATGGGGAATAATTAAGAGCCAGACTGCATAGCGTTTAGTGAACTGGTGAACGAAGCGAGGAGAATGAGTTGACGTGCTGCCCATCCAGCCCAAGGACGCCTTTTTCTTTCCTCTTTCTTGCTGCCTCCCAGCGATTAACTACTGCTTAGGAAGGGAAGGGCAGATGTGGGCCTAAATCTACCCCGTTCAGTTCGCAAGTCTACCTCATCAAAATCGTGGTAAAGGAGCTAATAAAGACTATATGTAAAACCTATAAATTTATCCAACGCTGAATAAAATCATCAAGAGAAAAGGTGAAGGAAAAATGTGCCTGACTTCTCCAGTTCCAAAAATTTACCCACGCAAAAAAAAAAAAAAAAAAAAAAAAAAAAAAAAGTCACTCCAAATAAATAAATAAATAATCTAACCCAAGCCCAATAAACCCATCAAGAAATAACAAACACAAAAATACAAACGACGTCCTCAGGCTGAAGGGGTTAGGTGCGAGGGGTGGGTGGAGGGTGGATGAGGCTGTATAAGGCCTGGTGGTGGAGAAACACTGGGCAGCGTGGATGATGGATGAGCTGGTGGAGGATGGGGTGGATAAGGTGGCGAGGATGTGGAGTGGGAGAGGGAGTAACAACATGAGAGGAAATAGATAGATAAATACAGACAGACAGACAAACACAGATAGATAGATATAGTGAGACAGAGAGAGAGGGGGGCGGGATCAAAGCGAGAGAAATTACACGGAGAGAGAGCGAAAAATGAGAGCTAACTTTAACAAGGGCAGACAGTGTGAAATAACCCTAATCATCCCTAATCACACCCGTACACAAAGGAACCAGGTGAGTGGATATACAGGTGACAAATAGGTGAGACTCATTAACCTCTACTCTCTCTCTCTCTCTCTCTCCACACAAACAGACACACACACACACACACACACACACACACACACACACACACACACACACACACACACACACACACAGAGTTAATATATAAATCACGTCCTCGTACTGATGGGGTTATGAGCTTGGGTGATCAGACAGTGACCCGTATTCTTGTAGGTTAAGGAAGCTCCCTAACACCTCCTCCTAAGCGATTCATTTTGCCTATTACTCCTTACTGTCCATTTTTGTGTCAGTTAATCAATATTCAGCATTAATGGCGTACAAACTGATATTAAGTAACTGTACCTAAAAATAAGTCGCTAAGGAAGAGGTGTTAGGGAGCTTCATTAACCGACGACAAAACGAATCAATGAGTAGGAGTGAGAGAGACTGGGTAGGATGCATGAGGGAGAAAGAGTGAGTCATTGTGTACCTAGACTGAATAAGGAAGACGTAAGAAGTGTGAATGGAGAGTAAATTGGTGCAGAGTGCGTGGGAAGCGTGAGTGGTGAGTGAGGATCGTGAGTGGTGAACGAGGAGTGATGAGTAAATGAGGAGCGTGAGTGGTAAGTGAGGAGTAGTGAGTGAGTGAGGAGGGTGTGTGGTGAGTGAGGAGTGCTGAGTGTGTGAGTGGTATGGAGTGGATGAATGAGGGGTGTGAGAGGTGTGGAGTGAGTGAATGAGGAGTTGATTAGTGAAAAGTGTGAATGAGTATACAGAGGGAGTGAGTGTGGAGAAAAGGAATGGAGAATGGGTGTGGGTGGAGTGAGTGGAAAGTGGTGGTGGTGGTGGTGGTGGTGGTGGTGAGAGTCAGTAACGGTTTCCGGTAAGGGAGTCATCAGGGAAGGACGCCAGGGGCTGATATACCACACCACACCTGCTGCCACCAACACCACAACTACCACCACTACCATAAATACGACCACCATTCCCACCACAACTACCAACACATTCACAACTACCACCACCACCACATTCACAACTATCACTACCACCACAACCACAACTACCACCACCATCACAACCACAACTACCACCACCATCACAACCACAACTACCACCATCATCACAACCACAACTACCACCATCATCACAACCACAACTACCACCACCACCACAACCACAACTACCACCACCATCACAACCACAACTACCACCACCATCACAACCACAACTACCACCACCATCACAACCACAACTACCACCACCATCACAACCACAACTACCACCGCATTCACAATTACGCCCATCACAGCCACAACCACCACACTTGCTACCATAACCACTACATCACTAAAATGAACCGTAAAATCTTGGCGTCTCTCATATACGGGAAAAAAAAAAAAAAAAAAAAAAAAAAAAACATATATACTAAAAATACAAGTGAGGTAATGTTTTTTATACAAGAATACCCATACTGTCCACAGGGATACATCAAGACAGTCTTCATTCTTCTTAACTTTCATCACGGCAAAAAGACCCACTTCTGTACACCAAAGACACTTACAAAGCTCCAATCAGCTCTCCTTACTACGCTACTCTTTATTAATCAACAGTATCTCGTATTCATCCCCCTTCCCATTCATCTTACCAACCTCAACCCCCCTCTTACCACTACCCTTCCTCATCCTTCGTCCACCTTCATCACCTCTTTCCATACGCCAGCCATCACCACCAAGACCAATGGATCACCACCTATCTAACACATCCCATTTTCACACCACCCAAGGTTCACTCCTCGTATATCATCACCTAACATCACCCACCATCATTACTACCCAACGTCCATTTCATCACCAGACTGTTTTCTTTTCACCCTCTGATGTCAAAAATAATCATCACTCCCTCTTCACACATCACAGACTCTCGTTCAACATCACCATCTCCCCTCCCCCACCACCATCACCATCATCGTCATCATCATCATCACCACTTTTCACCAACTTAATTCGACCCTTCACATTATTTCAGAAGCCATCTCCTTTCCTCACCACATCTTCACACACATTCCTCTCCACGTCATTCTCTCGCTCCACACATCACCACCTTGCTCTACGCATGATCACTTCCCATCACATCTCGCTCCACACACACACAACACGTCCCATCTCGCTCCACACGTCACCAAATCGTTTCACACATTACCACTGTACACCAAACCTACTTCCACCCAGCACCATCCCATCTCTCTCCACCTGTGCCCCTCTCCCCACCACACCTCGCTCCAAACTCCACCACCTGGCCCTCCACGTGACCACCCCCCTCCTCGCTCCACACGTCAGCGCCATCACCACCCGATCCCTTTATCACGGCGTAATCGCATTAAAGCCCATCAGGCCAAATAGGGCAGCCCAAAGCAACATGATCGGTCTCTGCCTGTGCGGGGACTAGTGGCATGCGGGAGGAGGTGGAAGGAGGTAGGGTGGAGTGGGCGGAGGTGGGAGGACTGTGGGTGGAGTGGGAGGAGATGGGGTGGTGGAGTGGAGATGGAGGAGGCAGGAGGAAGGATGGAGGAAGGAGAGAGGACGCGAAAGGAAGGATGGCAGGATAGTGGCAGCCGAAGGCGGGAAGACTATGGGAAGATGTGGGAGGAAGGACTGCGGAGGGTGAGAAGGTGGTATGGGAGGAGGTAATGGGGTGTGGAAGAGGAAGGAGGCGGTAGGAGGGCGTGTGGGAGGAAGAAAGAATTGTGGGACGGGGAAGACTGAAGTAGCACGGAAGGAAGATGGCGTGAAAGAAGAGGGAGGAACTGAGAGAAACGGCAGAATAAAACTGCAATGGATTCTTGTAACTGTGAGAGAGTAGCAGCGCGAAGACAGCATGAAAGAAAAGACAACACAGTAAGGAAATTATTCATTCTATAAAATATTAGTATTATAGTGCGAGTATAAAATGCGCGGGGAAAAAGAGAGGTAGGGATTCAAGAGTACACTGAGGAGAGAGGGAGGAAAAGAAAAGGAGACTGGAAAAAGTGTTAAAATGAGTACCAAACCAAATGTGAGAGCTGAAAAGAATAAAAAAAAAAAAGACTGAATGATGTAGAGGGAAAAATGCAACAATACATTGAGGAAAGGATATACGAAAAGTAAATATCAGAGGAATATGTACGAAGATGAGCAAACCGTACAAAAGGAGAGAGAGAGAGAGAGAGAGAGAGAGAGAGAAACACGAAGTTACAATTAACTAAGAAAGGGACAAAAGAAGAGTAGAAGGAAGAATCTTGCTGGAGGGAGTGAAAAAATTGGCTGAGCGGGAAAAAAGTGACAAATAAGGGGAGGACAGTCAGAGTACAAAAGGAACAAAAGACGAAAGAACAGGGAACGATGATTTACTAAGCCAGGCAGGAAAAAAGGAATGATTGATGGAAGGATAAGACTGATGATTGTGAAGAGCCCCGCGAGGTTTAGCCGCAGGAGCATTTTAACGCAACAGTAGCAAGCGAGCCAACAGTGTATCCTTCACAGCAGATGATATGAACGTCGCAGTAGAGAGTGATCCCAACATCCAGTATCCTTTGGGGATTTCACCGCTGCAGCAATAGTGATCCATCGCGCCAACATTATCCTCCAGCAAATGGGATATCAACGCTGCAGTAGAGAGTGGTCTTTCGCTCTGCCACAGGAGTATCCTTCAGTTGCGGGAGACTTCAAAGCCACGGTAGGAAGTGAGGCAATTCTGTATCCTTCACCAAGACAGTGAGCAAATTCTCTCACTCCTCGTCTCTTTTATTATCAAACATAAAACAGATGGTTCGTCCGGTAACACTTGCTATTCTCCTCCAGCATTCTCTTGATGGCTGGGAGGACTGACTATATTGATATTATCCTCATATACTAACTCCGCCCTTACCGTGCTATACTGTGCGATAATGACGAGTGGTTCAACTGACAAATGGTAACTTTCCCCCTTCCTCGTCTCCCATATTCCCATACACCTGGGGTATCTGACAAAACACAAAGATACCGGTGTTGTATAAAAACCATGTCCCCATTTGAAGTCCTGCCAATTCTATCAAGCTTTTGGGCGAAATTGTTAAACGACTGTAACCCGGTTAAAAATTATATCTTCTGCACACCCACAACACAATCAAGACATAATTATTACCCTAATTATTTTCACCAATATATATTAAGTATATATAAGATGCGGAAACAAAAAAGGGAAGACTAGCAGTAGGAAATTGTACGGTAATCGGTGTTCAGCAAAAACGGGCCATTCGAAATTTTCAGCTCAACCTCACAGGTAAAAATCGTCCACACACACACACACACACACACACACACACACACACACACACACACATGCACATAGGCCTATACACAATGCAATGACTAATCAGATGAACACAACTATGGCAGTACAAAGGAGTAGCTACAAAAGAAAGCAAACCGCAATACATTTAAATGACCATTTTGTCTGTTACAGTGAACGTTATAAGTAAAGCACTGTAACTGTTCTACGAGTCAAAGACATGGATAGCAAATCAAGAAGGTTCTCCGACCCACTGATCCCTCTTACCAGTAGAAACGGACAGTGGTATACTAACTAACGACCAATTACAATGCCTCAACCTTCCAACACGCAATTAGCCAGGGAACACGGATGTTCTTATGTGACCCGGTGTCTAGGGGTCACTTGATATATGACAGGGATAATCACGCCCCTGAGGCTGCCTTCACAACCCGCCAAGAGTCATTATGGGCAAGGCTGCTTGGCACGTGACGGCCGTACTAAAAGGAGGGGAAGGACGGTGGGCACGAGTTCAGAATGGTTGACTGAAGGACCACTGAACACCTTCTATGACTGACTGACTGAAGGTCTAATGAACACACACTGTGACTGGATGACTGAACGACTAATGAAACCTAATAAGACTGGTTAACTGAGACTGGGAAACTGATGGGAATGAATGTAGGTGGGAACTGGGTTGCAATGAGTACTTCGCCATTAGATATAAGTGGAAATGGACAGTAGGACAAGAACCAGGACAGGAGAAGAGGGAGGGGACAATGAATTTGGAATATCTTAAATTTCAGTGGCAACCAAAAATACTGATTGAAAGACCAATGGACATGAACTGAAAATGAGTTAATAAAGTTCTTATGAAGATGAAGAAAGCTAATTATCAAAAGAGCTAGGCAACACCAACTGGGAATACCTGATTAACTGAGGGACAAATGAAAATAATACAAACTGAAATGGGCTGAGAGGATAATGGGCACGATATGACTACAAACAAGGGTTTTACCATTTGCATCATCCAACCTCAAATTCTACACCGATAAAAATGCATACGAATTAATGGGAAAGAAACTGGACTGAAAAATAGCCTAATGGATACGTTCTGACATAAAAACTAATATGCACGAAGAGACAGCGGGGTGAAGGGGGTAAAAGATTCCAAAAACTCTTGGCTGGATACCATGAGATACAGAAAGCTCCGACTAGGTGACTGAATGGTTGCTGGGACATAAGAGGTAGAACTGGTTGCTTCAGGATATTTGACCACATTTTCATTCAATACACCCTACCAGTCTATCGTGACGTACCGTGCTTATCTATAACTTGAGGTGGTTCGGCCATATGAAGCGAATGAAAAGCGATAAAAAATATACAGTGTTTAGGAATGAGGAGGATGGATGATCATAAAGACGAGGCAAAGACACAGGAGCAGAGTAAAAGACGGACTGTGATAGGTCGCGAGAAGAGGGGTCGTGACTGAGTAAGGAGAGACAACTTGAGATAATTTTGCAAGGCGAACCAACAAAGACTTCAACAATCCATCTCATTTTTGCTCAAATAACCTTCACGTCCCCAAAACTATGCCATAAGCAGGTCATCTCCCTTCATACCCTGGACTAACCCGATCAATAACACCGCACATGACACCAAAATACACCCTTACCCAGATCATCTACAAACCAAGTTATCAAGGTTAAACAAATTTACGGAGTTACGGGGCATATGCGAGTCGTCCCTGATAGTAGAATTCTAGGCTTATCCCATCTAATTCACCCAACATCCCAAACTACTACTACTACTGATTCTACGGCAGTTTACTTCATCTCAGACTAGCCAACACAAAGTCCTCAGGAATCCAATACATCAGCATCAACATTACTGTCGTCACATTAACCCACTTTCCACAATTAATAATGTCCTGGATTGGGATACTGACTCAGGAAACATGTCGTGCGTAGGACACACACACACACACACACACACACACACACACACACACACACACACACACACACACACACACACGTTCTCTGGCTGTAATAGAGGCTAAATGAAACTCAAGTACCGCGCCAACTGTTGCCATGGGAACGGGTGAAACAGAAGGAAGGCGAGAGGTTCCAATCTGACTCAACCGCGGAATACGGGAAGATAATAGTGGGTTTTTTTTACATGAACTACTGGGGCATGGGATGACGGATAAGATTCTCTCTCCTTTAATTTACCCTCTTATGGTCGGGGCAACTCTAGTATTCCATTTCAGCTAACGTTTTCTTCTTTTATTTATTTATTTACAGAGACTGGTAACTTTGGCGGAGGTGATGAGTTGACTGGGGAGCGCAGAGATCCTTCTTATTAATCCCTACAATTCGACACCGTGCTTTTTATTTTATTCATGCTACCTTTTGACGATTCTGTTCTACTTTGAGAGAGAGATCAAGACATGAAGGGCTTAAAGGAGGCTGTGTCTAACCCCTCCAATTCGAAGTCTATAATCAAGTAAGAAGCATATCATCGAATTGAGGGTGTTAAAATTCTACCACGGCAGATAACAAATACCATGGATTTTTCCTCTTTTTTCTTTTTTTTTTTTTTAGTTCATCCACCGCCACTTGGCAGATTTTCGTCTTTCTGCAGCTTATTTCCCGCAGCTCAACGTTCATACAACACAATACTACGGCTTTCCATCCTTTCCGTAGTATTTGTTAGTTCATCTCTAGTTACATTTCCGCATTCAAGATGCTATGATAATTTTTTAGCCCATATTAATCTACAGAAGATATGGTAACCGGAACCACAAATAAACGCGAACATCAATACGAGGCAAAGCAAAACTGAATGAGTCTCTCTCTCTCTCTCTCTCTCTCTCTCGTGACTACGGTAATGATTCGGTAGATGGAGTCATAATGGTAGCATAAATGGTACCATGACTGGCTCAGCTGGACCTCTAGTCATTCAGCCAGTTCTCCCGTCGTGGGCAGAGCCGTGGTGATGGGGAAGCTTTGAGGGAGTACACACCAAGGGTAAACAATGGTGAAAACAGTCAACAATAACACCTGGAACTTCACCTGATACGCTTAACCCATTCATCCCGAGGCCATTCTAGCCAACTAACGAAGATAGGTAAACACTGACACGCTTCACAACACTACATCGAAAACAGTGAACAATCATCTAACTGTTTTACACACTGAACAGGGAGACTGATGGCCAAAGTTAGCCATTTCTCTAGCAGGGGAAGTACGAGTGGGGATGGGATATCTGTAGGAAGAACGACGCAAGTGAAAGTGAAAGTGTAGCATTGGCAGTATTTGTGCGAGTCAATGTTTGTATATTGTACATTCCATCGGCAGAATCGAAGGAAGCAGTAATATACAAGGATATACACAGACACTTCCTGCACCTACACAGCGTCGGCTCAAACTCAAGACCTAAAGTTAACGCAACACGAGATGAGTACGCTAACCACTGAGTCAAAACAGGTCCTGCCTACAACCACCTTACCCAAAATAAATCTATCCTGACCCAATAATCTATCAAAAAAATCATTACAACCCAATTCACTTACCAATCACGTAAAACTACAACTCCGCCTCATTAGCACAAAGGGTCGCATTTAAGTAGCTCTGGAGATTTTATAAACATCTCTTCTTCGCCGATTTATTCCGCATTTAACACTTCAATATCCTCTTGTATGCTTCTGATGAAAACTGTGTTGATATCAAAACAATCCCAACAACACTGAAGAAACTACCAAAGTGTAATATGCAAAGTAAATCGCTTAAGAAAATGTGCTACGAAGCTTCCTATGTCACTTAGAATAGGAAGCAAAATTAACAGTGGATTTATGTGATGTCCTTAACGGGGATTTACAGTGTACTTTTTGTGGTACTATAAAATGAGATAAGAAGGCTCTCTCTCTCTCTCTCTCTCTCTCTCTCTCTCTCTCTCTCTCTCTCTCTCTCTCTCTCTCACTTAAACACAGAAGCTCCCCTCCATCGCTCCTTACAACAGTTCACAGACATTTTACACCCATGGGAGAGCTGGATGGGATGTGTGCACGAAGAAACATAGATAACTAAAAAAATATAAATGGAATGATAAACCCAATTCGAAACTTACATCAGACAAAAAAGAATGGTGAATTAATGAAGATGGAAATGGTGAATTAATTAAGATGGGAGAGGCACTCACGCTAAATAAACAAAAATAATATTGGGTAAAGCCAAATAAAATGATGAATGGACCCCAAAATAACCAAAATCATAAATAATACATATAATTAGAAAATAAGGTCTAATAAAAACATCAGTAACAAATAAACACAGAAAAAGGAAAACAGATCATAACATACAAAATTACCCTAACAAAGACAGGAGAAATAAAGTGCAATAAAGACAAATGTACAGAATAAATGAAGACTGATATCTGTTATTGATTAAATAGCATCTACCCAACAGAATATAATACAAAACAGCAGAGAGTGCCAAGTCGATTCATTCACCTACCACTTAAAACACAACTCTGACACACGAAAAGTAGAAAATCCTATTAAACTAGACCACAACGAAGAGGGAAAACAACCACTTTCTATCTTCATTCTCAACACCGCCTGCCGATTTTATGCAAATTAGAATGGGGTGACAAACAATCCCCAATTACTCTACCCATTCCATTACTATTTTTTTTTAACACTTCCAATCACCTTACGAATTTCTTCAGATCACTGAGGTCACATTTGCAGTACGATGGCGTATACCTGTTTTCATTCTGGCAACTCATTCACGATTATATTTTAAACTGACATCCTCGTAGCGAAAGACATCAGCCCGAGGACGTACTTTAAATTCATTCTTGTCTTAACTGGTCATTTTGCTGAGAACATCGTCAGGAGAAAGCAAGGATTCATTTAAAATTATAAAATGACGTCCTAGAGCTGTGAGGGATAAAATACTTCTTTCGATACTGTGATGTCTTTTCTAGCTTTTTTACGATACCTCCAGACGATTTTACGTAGCTCGGGGAAGACTCCTATATCTAACCCCACCAGTTCAGACAACCCTGTAGCTGAATAAATCGTCTGGGTGTGACATTAAGACACTGGAAAAGACATCACGAAACCGAAGTGCATTAAAATTAAACAACTACCCGGTATAATATTCTGGAAAAAGGCACTTCACTCGACACTTGAACGGACACGGTGTGAAGGGGTTAATGAAGGGTGTATGTAGCCCTTCTATTTCTAAACGTCAATCCTAATACTAAACAAATTCGTCAGAAATTAGCAATATAATAAAAAAACGGGAGGAGGGGGAGGTTAAAACAATCCTCAAAAACAGAACCCCCAATTTTCACAAAACAAATCACTTCACTGGGCACTGACACACGGAGGGACATGTCACCCACGAAACACCACATCTAGAACCACTTCCTTTTTCTTTATTTCTGCTTTTTCTTTTTCTTTTTTTCTTCATGCCAGCCTTGCAGTTCCCGACGGATTATGTTCACTCCACACAGCTCAAGTTTCAGTGGAACAAGGGGGTCGATGCTAAACTTGCCACGGACACACTTCACACCTTCATTCCCGTCCTTGTGTACCCGAGTTGTACAGAGGGTTGTGTGTGTCCATAATTTTTCCAGGTCATTTAGGTGTGCGGTGGGCTGGTGGGTGTTTCAGAGCGAGACAAACACCGACACACACACATTCACTAGCACATATATGAATAATACCAATTGCAAGTTGAGTCTGGTGATATGCAACTAGATTAGGTAGGGGTGTGTGTATCTATTAATATTCCTATGCAGTTCAGGCGTCCGGATGGGTTCGGTGTTTATGTGTCTGCATGAGAGAACGACACACACACACACACACACACACACACACACACACACACACACACACACACACACACACAGAGGCATAATGACAGTCGCAAGTTGAGCCTGGTGATTCTGTGTGCATCACTATAACACACCATGTCCTTCGTAACACCACACTAACACTTCTCCACCTGCGCTCACTTCACTAACACTGCCTCACGTCGACACAGGGTTCACTAAAATGTCCAGATGGGGTTTAGGGGTTCATGTGAGTGGCGGAGAGCGGTTCAACGCCTCCGCTCTCTCCGCCGGCATCTGCCACACTGAAACACAACACTTACGAGGACTTGGAACACTAGCGCCGCAACCCCCGCCCCCCTACCTTCTCTCTCTCTCTCTCTCTCTCTCTCTCTCTCTCTCTCTCTCTCTCTCTCTCTCTCAGGCCGAGGGTGACACATACTATCTTATCAGGTAGGGTTGCCCATCACACACACACACACACCACACACACTTTTATATACATATATATATATATATATATATATATATATATATATATATATATATAACACAATAATACGCAAATGGAAGATTAACTAAAGAACGAATAAGGACTGGAGAAAGAACAAAAGAAAAATGAAGGAAAGAAACATGTAATACAACAGGAGGCTAGATGGCAGATAGAGGGAAGTGGAAGAAAGGGAAAAACTGCTACACCAAATTCACAAAACTATTAAACGTAACCTCAGAGCAGCAGGGAAGAAAACAGACGTCACGGTGAGGATAAATACTGCTATAAAAATGGGGATGATGACGATGATGAAAATAATGATTATGATTAAATCTCTAGAATTTGTCAGAAAACAGCCAAACAGGGATCTCTTGAGTGGGTGAGGTTCAGAGAGGCTCCCTGAGAGGACGAGTGGAAGGAGAGGTCTGCAGTTGAGAGGGGTTTGGAGATTGAAAAGGGAGAGGGGATGGACGGTGTTGGGGAATAGAGGTGGGAAAGTGTTTTGAGACTGGGGGGGGTACGACGAGGTGGGGGTTGGGGAATAAAGAGTAGTACAAGCTTAAAGGAATGGAGAGGGGTTGAAAGGGGATAGGGGGCCCAAGGGAGCAGTGGGGATTTAGAGAGGGGAGGGAGGGGAAGGGGTTGAGAGGGTTGTGTCATGAAGGGGAGGAGGGGGTTGGGGATTGATAGGGGAAGGGGTGGGGGGTTGGGGGTTGCTCGCCTGCCGGAACCTGGAGCGTAACGTAACACCAGGGCCCGCCAGCCATCACTGTCACCTCTTCCCCCCCTCCCTCTCTCTCTCTCTCTCTCACACACACACACACACACACACACACACACACACACACACACACACACACACACACACACACACACACACACACACACACACACACACACACACACACACACACACACACACACACACACTTAGATAATATGATACATGTAGGACAACGTTCTTCCTGACAAACCTACGAGAGAAGAGAGAGAGAGAGAGAGAGTTCCCTCAGGTGAACTTTAAACTCCTCAGACAGCTAAATACCTGAGTAAGTTCCTCGTCTCCAAAAGGTTAAGATATAATACGCAAAATATATCACACAGGAAATGTACATGAAAACCTGTTCATCTCTTCACCTCGTCCACATCATTTACATTTAACTATTTTTTGTTTCATACGATCTCAATCTGTTTACTTCATCCACGACTAAGGTGTTCTCTTTAATCTGAATAAAATCGTCCGGTAGCAGCAAGAGGACAATCACTAATGCACTATACGACTGAAAGGGTTAAGTCCATAAGTATACGGGATCTTAGTGTGGATGGTGGAATTTATATGAAAGTTTCTCCTACGCACATACACCTGGCGTTTTCTTCATTTTCCTTTACCATCTACCTACCTACTTACCTAACTATCCACCTGACTACTCACCTCCCTCCTTACCTACCTACCTACCTACCCACCGCTCACTTCCTTCCTACCAAATCTATGACGTAGGTAACAAGAGGAAGACCACCCACTCCGTCTACCGCATTTATCCGTTCTGTTATTATGGGCTCGGTGTGGTGTTTGTAATAATATCTACCCCTACCCCTCCATAACATTCATCCACCTCATATCACTTCCCCCACTCCCTCTCACCCAACACACACACACACACACACACACACACACACACACACACACACACACACTCTGCATATGGTGGCTGACGATACAAATCAATGTTCGTCCTCTTCTGCTTCAGCCTGTGAATATAAAAGGACTGTCATCCTGTGCCGTTCTCGGGTTGAAGGGGCTAACACTCCCCACCCATCATCAATTTCCTCCCCCACATCCCCCACTTCAAACACACCCCTCCTCCGAACCCACCAGCATCACCTCCTCCCCTACCCAACCTCAACAACACCCTCCGTCCAATCAAAACCTCAACATCACACTCCCCCATCCCACTTAACTTCAACTCTGCACTCCAACTTCCCCCCCAAAACACACACACACACACACACACACACACACACACACACACACACACACACACATAATCTCAGTGACTCTGCATAAGGCGGTGGTGGCTGTAGATTTCAAGATATATACGGTCGTGTCTGGTAGTCCTTTAATGGTCTGTCATGCTGAGGTCCCCCCCACGTTTACACAACAACACTCCTTACATCCAATTACAGCCATTAGTCTCTTTCTCATTTTTTGATTACCACTGACCTTCGGGAATATTACCCTTCAATCACATGAGGTATTTAGTTCCTTCTTGCCGATACCAGACATTTTTATTCAGCAGAGGAGACTGACAATTGAAGGGGTTAGATACAGCCTTCATTAACGCCTTCACTACTAGGGTGCTCTTTGAATGAAATAGTCAAGATGCATAAAGAATACACTGTAAATTATGTCCTCGGCCTGATGGGATTAAAAGCTCATCTCGGTATTCCAAAGGGTCGTATGTGTTGAGAGACTGTGATAACTGGAAACGAAAAAATAAATGTACGAGTGATATTACCTTCACTATCAAGCATTATCATCATCTTCACAGTCATTACTACCAACAACAGAATACAATATAACCATACATGCTCGCCACGTACTCACCATGGTCATCATCGGCATCATTATCATCATCATCACCGTCATGAATCAACCTCCTCAAGAAAATAAAAGCGACATCTAACCCTTTGATATCCTTTCTTATGTTCTTAGTATCTTTTTAATGTTGACACATATTGCATCAACAACATACAGGAAAATAACGTGCCCAATGCAAAGATAAACACATGCAGGAAAAAATAAGTGCCATTTTAGACCTTGATATCGTCTTGTGAGAGTATGTTGAGTATGTTCTTTGTAATTTTTTAACGTCGACATAACTTGCACAAATAACATGCAATAGGATATCAACATACCATAATTATGTGGACACTTTTTAACGGGAAGTGCTATGCGGCTCTCTATTCCTGTGATAATAAGACTCGAGGAAGTTTACAGCTCACCTCCTGCCGTGGCACAAGCTCTATGTGCAAACTCTATCTGAACGTGTATCAATCATCCCTTCCGCCCACCACCGTGACAAGGCACACCCGAGCCGTAATGAGGAGGGACAACACAGCGCACGTACCAGCAACACCTCGCAATACAACACCCCGCTATACGCTAAACAGCACCCCCACTATACAACACTCAGCACAACAAACGCACAGTCAGCAACAAAAATCCTATCACCTCTCCTGCCTCTCCCCATGACCATAAGCCTCATGAATCAGCAACAACCGACAAGGCTGACTTTATATGGCCACAGATCGTTCTCAACAGCGCCATCTACTTCTGATTAATGTGCTAATTTTCAAAGCACATAGAGAGAAAAGCAGGAGAAGTGACATGACTGCCTGTGTCTCCCTTTCACTCCTCGTTCTCTGTCTGCCTGTTTCTCTCGCTCCATCTTGTTTTCAGAGTACCTCGTCTTCTCGTTCATTTTTGTTGTGCTTGCCTTTCCTCGCACTCCATCTAGTTCTGTCTACCTCTCTTCCCCTAATTCTATCTTTCCCTCTGACTACCTCTTCTTACTCCACTTTGTTTTGAATGACCCTTTCTTTCACTTCAACTTTCTCTCTGTCTACCTCTCTCCTCTCATATTACCCTGTTCTCTGCCTCACCCTTGCTCTCACTGCATCTCTGGGTTGCTGTTCCGTTACCCTGACTCTCCATCTGTCAGACAACCCACACACACATACAGCCAGCACTTAACACAAAAGCAAAACCATTAACACTAACCCACTCAACCCCATAATGGTCAACCACTTACCAGAAATTGTCTCAAGGGAGTGAAAAAAAAAAAAAAAAAAAAAAAAAAAAAAAAAAACGTAATTTGAGTCTACTGTTGCTTCAATTCGTCTCATATGATTTGCGAAAAAAAATAAAGTAAAAAGTAGAGAAGCTGGAAAGTCCCCAAATAACTTCGTAAATTCCCAGTCTCTCGCTTGATGATAAAGGACAAGAAAAAAATGATGTAATCGTATTGAAAGGTTAATACCATCCAAGAAATTGCTAAGGCTTAAGAATCAAAATAAATCGTTGATGAAAATGTGTTACACAGCCTCCAAAGCCCAAGGGAATACAGCCCCTTAACGGTGCCAACTTACACAGTGGCGGTGGTGGTGGTGGTGGTGGTGGTGGTTTGCTTACTCAGCCGCATCATCGTCAACATCATCATTATTATTATTATCATCAATACTTACAAATATCCCTGGATTCAACTTTCCTCCTGATCGTGGTGGACTGGTAACTATGGCTCAATATTTACTAAGATGGGGAAAACAGGAAACACTATTAAGCTTCCGTCCCAAGCGTGGCCTATGTTACTGGGGGCAGCCAAGCAAAAGAACTACCGCTTCCCACAATCCAGTCCAGCACCTTGACAGCTCCACCACTGCAGGAAAATCTGGTTCTGTCCATTTGCACGCAAAATAAAACACGTTCATAATAACTGTATGCTTCAAGGCTCTGCGCTGATAACAAGGAAGAAGCCACGAACTAAGCCCCCATTCATCACCCAAAACACGTTCACATTCACCAGTTCAATCTTAGGACGCCTTGCATTCTTATCTCCAAACGATTACATTCTTCTTCTTGGGGGAGAGTAGCTTAAATGAAGGGGTTAGATAAAACCTTCAATAACCCCTTCAACACATCACGACTTGAATAAAACCTTCTGAGAGCATCAATGATAACTCCACATCAACTGCTCAACGTCCATACTAACATCAATGATAATAAGGAAGGAGAATAACTACACACATAACCTTCACCCTATCACCTCTCCACGTCCATGATATAATAACTGCAAAGGAGGAAATCTACTGACACTCGTTATAACTATCACACCTCAAGTCCTCTTACAAACAACAAGGAAGAAGAGATAAATAAAAAGTCTACACACACACACACACACACACACACACACACACACACACACACACACACACACACCTAATACGTATCTGGTTACCCACACACGCTATCCATCTCCTCTATTAAGTTGTTACAACGGTCATGATGACCCTATCCGGCTAATTAAGGAAACGAAGTGGGCGGTGGAATGTTGTTCTTGTGGTAGTGGTATTATTATTTTTAATAGCTATCATCATTATTAATATTACTGTCGGCAGTTATTCTTGATACATTATTATTATTATTATTATTATTATTATTATTATTTCTTTATTAACCCGAATGGCCTGCTTAAACCCAACCACTTCAGTTTAAGGCTCCTGAAGTACTCTGTTCAGATTATATTGAACCTTGACTCCTTGTGTCTTGGTAGTGAGGCGCATTACGTGCCGTTGAGGCGGGATGTTGGTAGCACTGCGGCAGGGGGATGGTTATGGCACTGGGAGGATGGAAATGGCACTGGGAGGATGGTAATGGCACTGGGAGGATGGTAATGGCACTGGGAGGATGGTGATGGTACTGGGAGGATGGTGATGGCTGAATGTTAGAAGGCTGGTGTCAGCACCGGGATGTTGAAAAAGGCAATGAGAGTGTTACGGTGGCAGGAAGATGGTAAGGGCATGATAACACAAGGATGATGGCAATATGGTAGAAGGCTAGTGAGATGGTGATGATGGCAATGGGAGGCTTGTAATGGCAGGATGGCAAAATGGTGATGGCATGGAGGGAGGCTGCTGAAGGCTGCTGGATGTGGCGTGGCGGTGATGGGATAAGTATGTAGTGCAACCCTACCCTTGGATGGGCAGAAGGAGAGAGGTGACTGAGGGAGAGAGGGAAGGACAGGAGGTGGGTGAGGGAGGAAGAGAAGGAGAGGAGGTGGGCAAGGGAGGGAGGGGAGTTACAGGAGGTGGGAGGGAGAGGAAAAGAGGATGCTGGTGATGGATGGGTGAGAGGAGTATCAAGGTAGGTAGGTGAGGACAGGTACGCAAGGAAAGCGCGTGATGGAGGGAGGGAGGGAGCGTGAGGGCACGTGGGCTACACTGCCTAATACGGCCACACCATCTCTTCCTCATCCACCCCACCAACACACACATATATGGGCACAAAACGTCTCCCCTCCTCTGCTTTACTAATTACTCTAAGTACAGTTGCAGACATAATTAATGATTCTCTTCAATATGATAAATAACGCGACGGTGTGCAAACACTTTCGAAATTCGTCTATATACTCAACTAACTTTTCAGAACATTAAGTAAGTTAATTCGTAAAAAAAAAAAATCACTTTAGAACTGCACAACCCACATCAACAGTTCATTTACAGTCTCCAGATGGTAACAAAAACTTATCTTGTTAAACGAACCATAACAGTAAGCGAGCTGGACTAACCTGAAGGGTTGGAATTTGGCATCATTCGTTACCGACCCCATGAAGTGGTGGGGAGCTGCTGACGGCGACTGTGCAATCCACGTAGTCAATAAATCTTGTTCACTCTTAAGCTTCCGAACTAAACAAGGGACACTGCAACCTAACCGAGTGAGATTCCAACCAGTTTCATAATTATTCAGTGGATTAGGCTTATCCAGTCAGAGTCGGGCACAGTTACCAGATGGTGTAAAGGAAATACTGCCAATGAATGGTCGAAGTTAAAAGGAAAAAAATATGTCCACACTTAATCAAAACTTGCGGATATCTTGCTGAGCCAATGAATAATAATTAACCTGGTTGAATTCTTGTCCCATTAACCCTTTAAACCCGATTATCATTATTTTCATACAACTTCAGACACTTTTTTTCAGTTCTGGAGAAACTTTTCGGACTGGAGAGAATGGATAGAGCTTTCAATCGCCCCTTTACTGCAAACTGTCCCCACAAAGTTTAAGGAAATCGTCAGGTGAGCAAGAATACATCAAGAAAGCGTCGCCGAACTGAAGAGGTTAGCAGGCAATTCCTGATGTACAAACGAGCTGTTTTTCAAGTTCATTCCTGTTACCTTCAGACGATTTTATTCAGCTCAGGAAAGAATCTCTATTAGTGAAAGTGTTTAGGGAGGCTATACCAAACCCCTCCAGTTCCACGTTTCCTATAGGCTTTGCAAAACGGGCTGAATGGGTTAAATCTATTCCACTACGAGAGAGTAACTGAAGATGGTAGCAAACAAACACTCATGGTCGCATCTTCTATATAACAATCTATTCTATCTATCTATATACCTAGGCTGCTTCCCCCAAGGAAAGGGAGGTAGCCGAGACAGGACGACTCACTCTCCATTTACTCATCCATTCAAACACATTCATTCGCATCTTAGCCCCAAAGGGGAGAACGGACAGATCCTCACCGCACCACACCGCACAAGGGTCAACTGGGCAATGCAATCAGTGACATCCGCAGCAGGGCCCGACAGCAGAACTGGTTTACCCCTGCCACATCATAACAGACCCATCCCCTTACCCGCACCTGACCTGACTAGCTGATCAGACCAAATGCGGGAGAATATCCCCTCAGGGCTGCGTCATCACTTATTTATTCACAATTTCTCTCCATTTATTTCTGTCACGCACAGCCACTCTTCCTTGCTCAACAGACATCCCTCTCGCATCCAGCGCTCTCTTCACACTGTCCATCCATCCTATTCGTGGTCTTCCTCTCAGCCTTACACCTCTCACATCAGATCTAGTTATCTTTTTCACCAATCGCTCATTATCCATTCTCTCCATATGCCCAAACCATTGCAACACCCTCTGCTCAACTCTACCAGCCATCTCCCGAACAACTCCAGTTCTCCTTCGCACTTCATCATTTCGCACCCGATCCATACGCGTCACTCCACACATACTCCTCAGACATCTCATCTCCATTACATTCAAACTTTTCCTCTCTGCTACACCCATATTCCATGTTTCAGCCCCATATAATGCAGTCGGTACCACAACACCCTCATACAGCCTTCTCTTTACATCCATTCTAAGCGAACGACATTTAAACACTTTTTTCATTCCTCCCAGCACCTTTCCTACTTCATTTATTCTAAACTTCACTTCTGCATCTATTCTTCCATCCACAGCAACATGTGACCCTAGATATTTAAAACAATCTACCTCCTCAAGCAACTCACCATTCAAAACTATATTCATCCCCCTACCATCTATCAACCTCGTACACTTCATCACTTTACTCTTATTCTCATTTACTTTCAATTTCCTCCTTTCACACACCCTTCCAAACTCCTCTACCAACTGTCTCAATCTCTCCTCTGAATCAGTCACCAGTGCAGTATCATCTGCAAACAGCAGCTGCTTCAGATTCCACTCTCCTCCATCAACATTTACCAGACTCAGACCACCTAAAACTCTTGCATTCACCTCCCTTACAACACCATCCATGTAAATATTAAACAACCAAGGCGACATCACACATCCCTGTCGCAGCCCCACTCTCACGGGAAACCAATCACTCACAGCATTTCCCACTCTTACACACGCTCTACTATTTACATAAAAACTTTTCACCCCTTTTAGTAACCTACCATCAAGTCCATACAATCTTAAAACAGTCCACAAAGCCTCCCTATCAATTCTATCATACGCTTTCTCTAAATCCATAAATGCCCAAAACACATCCTTGCCTTTCGCTAAATACTTTTCACACACTTGTCTCACAGCAAACACCTGATCAACGCATCCCCTCCCTCTCCTAAAGCCACACTGCTCATTACTAATCACTCCCTCTGTACCCTCTCTAACTCTCATAATTAACACTCTACCATACACCTTACCTACAACACTCAACAGACTTATACCCCTAAAGCTAGTACATTCATACTTATCACCCTTGCCTTTATACAACGGGACCACACAAGCACTTGCCCAGTCAACTGGCAATATAACAATACCGTATATTATTAAATGTAGGACGATTTTCCTCAGATGGGTGAGCCGGAGGAGCCTAAGCAAAGACGCATATGCTCAAAAGCTGAGGAGTTTCCTTTGATATATGCCACTACACCCGTTTTACTCTAACTTGGACTAAATTTACCATCCCCTCAAATCTTGAATGCTGCGTTCTAACAACAGATTAACACTAGAATAGGCTATTAATCACGAAGAAGTGCAATTGACAGGATGTACAGCCGTAGCATTGTCTTTTTCTGACACCGAACTGCATGAATTAAACTGGAAAAAGAAAATCTAGGCCAAGTTAAGGTAAAATGGGTATACCACTTCTCACTCTTCACTCCAAACGTCCCTCACACAGACAGTATACCCACGTGAGTAGCATACAGTGAACACCACTTCAATTATGTGACAGAAAGCAATACGCTAACACCTGCTCACCCGTCGTAAATAAAACAACACAGTGTGGGAAGAGCATGATGAGAGTACAAACAACGTAGTGGCAGTGAAAGAATGAGTTAAACGGAGAGAGTTAAAGGTGTGAGTTAAAGGGTACGAGTTAAAGGGTACGAGTTAAAAAGTATGAGTTAAAGGGTAAGAGTTAAAGGGTACGAGTTAAAGGGTATGAGTTAAAGGCCACTGGTGACGCCGTAACAACCCACTCAACTGCCGGGGTGTCGCGCTTGGGAATCGCCATTAGTCCCGCCGCCGCCGCTATCCCCCCCCCCCCGCTCCGCCGCCGCCGCCGCTGTATTAGGCAACGCAGTCGAGTGGCATTAATGTCTACCGCCGCTCACCTACGGCCTGGCTGGGAACGGGAACAACAAGGACGACATACCACACTACCATTACCATCGGCACCACCATCATTATCATAATCATCATTTACACTATTAACATCACACGCCCATCTTGGTTAACGTCATCACCACGTATACCATCATCATCAACGTCATCATAACCATCATCATCACCACCAAGGTCATCATCATCACCTTCATATCAATTATCCTCCTAACCCAATTTTCCACAGGTAATGGAAGCAGGAGTACAGCAAAAATGGTGGGGGGTTTAAGTTTCAGGAAATTGGAAAACTTGTGCAAAAAAACAGAAAATCATTAACAGTAAGTCTAGACACTAATATTTTAGGGCCCTTCCAGCAGGCACATTTCTGACACTCCCCCCCCCCTCCCTACCTGTTAAATGAAGTGAGTGAAGTGATGCGAGAGAAATGAGGTGAATGAAGTGAAGCGAGGGAAATTTATTTAATGAGGGAAATGAAGCGAATAAAGCTGAGTAAAAGTATGTGAAATGAAGCAAGTAGAATGAGGCAAGTGAAGAGGGAAACCAAATGGGAACAAAAGGAGTGATAGGAGGTTAAATACAGCGAGGAAAAGTTGTCTCCATTCGTTCTTAAATCGCACAGTTTTTCTACCAGTGACATAAAACACATATACAGTATATGGAAGTAGGGCGTGCTTAATACAACTCTGTCATTGCCCGCTTGTAAATGTCGCCTCAGTCTGACCGAAAGCCACCCCAGGAATATGTGTGTGTAAATAAGGCTCTGAGGCGCTGTTCTTCCGTTCCGTCTTCTCTCTGCTTACCTTTACGCTGATGCGGACGTGTTACAGTATTTTACCCAACGTGACACTACACATATCTGTTTAGCCAGGAGAAATCTTAGCAATCAGAATGTTAAGCTAATCATCAACATCATTACCAACACCATAATCACAGCCTGACCTCCCACTATGCTTGCAAGTTAATTAATATGGAGAGAGAGGAAAAAAAAAGACTAGATTTTATTCAACACAGTGAGGGAACCTGGAGGCAAGTAAGCAATAACAATTCCACCATCGTCATTCATCATCCACACTGTCATCATTATAATTCTACTTCCCACACGAGATGGGTGCTGAAGCAAGCCAGAAACTTAATCAAGTAATAAAGAAAAATGCCTTGATCTTTGGGTTTTTTTTTCACCCATCCTCGAGTGAACCTGGGACGCTAACAACTTCAAGACAAAAACAAAGCCTTCACATTATTTTTCTATTATCAGTTCATCTAGACAACACGGATAACTAGACAAATGCAGCCGATTCTTTTCTCTGTCAGAATCATCATCATATTCTGCATCTGATTTCTTCCTTATCATCACCAACATCCTGCAGTCGACTTTTATCATTATCATCATCATCAATACAGCCATCATCATATTCTGCAGCCGACTTTTTCTTTATCATCACCATCATCAACAACGATATCATATTCAGCAGTCGATTTTTTCATCATCATCATCATCATATTACCATTATTAAACAGGAACACTTTATCAAACAACGTCAAACGAAAGCTTACAATGATATTTGTTCATTATGGCTAATATATTTGGAAAACAAAGAAAAAACTATTATCGCATATGCAAGAAAAACTAACACCTAAATTACACACACACACACACACACACACACACACACACACACACACACACACACACACACACACAATTATGCCTAAGTGATGCCACGACAATTCAGGAATACAAAAAAAAGCGACAATTATGAAAGGAACAACAACGCTTTCAGCATTTTTTTTCCTCCTACTGCTCGTGACGTCCAGGAATGTAAAAAAAACAAAACTGCAACAAACATTTATTTTTCAAGCTCTCCAAATGCAGACTCAGGAAGCCAAGGAGGAAATAAAAGTGTGGTAAGCTTCCAGACACCTTTTTCAACCAACCATCCATGTTAGTCTGAAAAAATTGCACAACTACAACTTCTGCACTCCTAAATGAAGACTCAGGAAGCTTAACTCCTTAACGCTGATTATATTATTATTATTATTATTATTATTATTATTATTTACAGGCAACTACTGGTCGAGTTTACTTAAGCAGGGTCTGTTCCATTGAAGAGGCTAAAGTATTCTGCATCAAACTTTTGAATATCTCAAGGTCTTTACTTAGCTGAATAAAAATAATCTAGGCAATAAAAAAAATGCCTGACCGAAGAGATTAAAATATAAACTCTCTCTCTCTCTCTCTCTCTCTCTCTAGCATCTATCCTACAGGGTGAACAAACAGTGGAACCCAACAAGTATATTACCGAGCCAAAGACGGCCTCTAAGCACGGCACGAACCCGATAACACCACCAATCCATCCATGTCTGCCCATCTTAAATTATCATATCCACTACTGCCTCCTACACACCCTCATCAATATTAATACCGGCAATATTTACATGCCTGTGTTTATACTCCTCTTCCCCCTCTCCTCCCCCCCCCCCAAATACCCACTCATCATCATCTGACTCGGCCGTGGAGGAGAAAAGCTTCCTCACATTATCAATTACGACACGTGTTTTTTCTCTTCTCAAAAGCCTCATGCATCATCTCTGACTCAGCCAAACAGATAACCTTCCTTACATTATCCATAACCCCTTGTACGTCTCTCTCTCTCTCTCTCTCTCTCTCTCTCTCTCTCTCTCTCTCTCTCTCTCTCTCTCTCTCTCTCTCTCTCTCAGGGCTAGACTATTATAATCCTTCTCAAAGCTATGTGCTAAAATCTCTCTCTCCTGAAAGGAAAGGTTGATTACACGGATAATTCGTGGGAGGTCTGACCTACCACGACAGGTAGTTCACCAAAAGCAAATTACTTAATATACTGGTATTTCTCCTAGACGGGGACATTATATATCCTAAGGAGGCTGACCTAATATTTCTCCAGATGGGGTTAACCCGAGATTTAATTTTCAAACTGGAGCTGAGCTTGAATTCTGAAGGGTGATCGAAAACCCTGAAGGAGAAACTGAAGGCCTGCAGAAGAAAAAGCATGCTTGAACGTGAAACGGAGGATCAGGGAAACAGAAATGGTTCTCTCTGTGCATTAGCGTCTAGAACCACATAGTCTGGAACCAACCCAGCCCTTCCAGACGGTAACCTTGAGCACCACTACGCCACGCAGTCCCCAGCCTCCCCGCCCACGTCCACATTCACGCCCCCCTCGTGCCCATTTTACGTCCCCTACGTTGCACCTTTCTGCAGACACGTCGCTCCACGTTCTCATCATCTCATAAGTCCACGACCTCCTCCCACACTAGCCTCACGCTCCGTACACCGCTCCCTTTTCCTTACAAAACACATCACACCAACGTCAACATCCTTGTCTCAGCTCACATCTCCCTTGGGCCCCTACATCGCTTTCTTTCGTCTACACGTTACATCACATTACCATCATCTTTCTAATTGTCACTTACCTCCCTCAGTAGAGTGGCGTCTTGGTAAATATAGTCTTACTCCTGCCAGACGATTTTACTCACTTTACGAGAGCACCTTTTCAGTGACGGAGTAAAATTAATCCCTCCAGTTTCAGAAGCAAGCCAGTCACCTCTCCTTACACATCAGCCTCCTATCACTGGCATTTACCCTTCAGCACAAGTTTTTCTTTCTTTTTTTAACCCCTTTTTACGATTTTTATTCTACCAATTACTTTTGCTACTGCCAGACGATTTTATTCAGCTTAGGAGATCCCTCCCCATTACTGCAGGGATTAATGTAGCCTTATATCTAACCCTCCCAACTCGTCAATCTTATGCAAATAAATAACTACATAAATAAATAAAACCGTCTTGGAGTTGCTGCGAAAAAGTAATCTATAGCTGAAGGGGTCAGGTGTGAATACAACTCGTTCAGCGGCGTAGGGAGTGTAAAGCAAAATAAATCGACCTCGCCAAGGACTGGATGGGTGATTAAGAAGCATCATTAACCCTTTGAAAATTACAACGCCCTTCTGTTCCTGCTACCGCCAAACGACTTCCGTAAAGCCACTTCAAGCCACTTTAAGCCATCTAAGGAAGTCATCTGATGTCCCCCTGACCTTCAAGCCATCGCAGTAAATCCAAGCCTGCCTACTTACATACTGGCTATTCTTCCTTCAGGCTTCACTGACAAAGCCACTTCAAGACGCTGATACAAGCACTCCCTAATTCCGTGTCGCGTTAGAGAGACAGGGCCCTGTGACAACGCCAACCTTCTTGTCTCTCTCTCTCTCTCTCTCTCTCTCACACACACACACACACACACACCATACACGGTCCCCCATGATTAATACCTGTTCAGTAGGCGATACCTGTGTGACCACCACGGAAATTTATGGAACACACCTTCGCTAATTGTACAGGTATAGACACACACACAAACTCGTTCTGTGGGGATATTTTTTACAAGTTTTTTCTTTACGTTTTCTCTTCTTTTATTTATTTATTTTCGTTTTTTGGAGCAAGACACATCGGTAGTGGATTAAAGATGAAGTGTGAGGATGTGAAGTTGGAGTGTGAGGATGTGGAGCTCAAGTGTGAGGGTGTGAAGTTGAAGTGTGAGAATGTGGAGTGTGAGGATGTATTTTTCATTCAATTTTTTTCATGCTAACTGACGATTTTTTCTTTTTTCTTTTTAGTTTACAGGGGGTGTCTGCTAGAGAAGGGGATCATGGAAGCGATATCTAACCCCCCACCCTCCCTCCTATTCCGAAAAGTCTTACGCATGCACAACAAAACCGTCTATCATAGAATAAAATAAAAATCACATTCCTGAGGTGGAGTCCCGGTCTATATGAAAAATGAACAAGTAATTTTTCCTAGTCTTATTCCCTTCAGCCCGAGGACGTCTTCTTTATTCGTGTTTCTTTGAAGACTTTTTTCTTCTTTTTCTTCATGAGCAGAAAACTGGGATGGTGGATTTAAAACCGTTGAATAGGTTGGTCTTTTTACAGTCTCTTCTTACAACTGACAGACGATTTATTTCAGAACAGGGATTTGATAAGAGTAATTTCAAAAGTCAGCATTAAAGATCCACCCTAAGCTGAACCAAATCGTCTGGTGGTAGTGTGATAAAAAAAAAAAAAAAAAAAAAAAAGTCTTCATAATTAAGAAGTTAACGGTATATATGAAAAACTGTCGCAACTTTTTCCAAATCTAAAATTCAAATGTCACTTTTTTTTAGATAGATATATAAGTAGTGGGTTAACAGCTTCAATGACAAAAACTGACAATCTTTTTTTTTTTAATCCTCTTATTTTAAACTGCCATCTTTGTATTTTTTTTTTTTATAGCTAGGAACTCCAGGTGCCAAGAATGGATGAACGGTTTCTATAAATAACTATCCGTCCAACTATAACCCTGCTCCCAGTCATCACGCTGCCTTCTCCCATATACTTCTCCAGCTATTTTTTCCTATTGTCCTAATGATTTACATGGAAAAAAAACACCAATCATGATTCCTACAGTTTCACCTGGCATTTAGCTCTTCTTTGATTTGCTCACTTTTGTTTTATTCATTTTTCAGCACACTGTATGGGTTGTGGATTAACTTCTATGATGAAACTATTTTTTTTTCTTGTTTTGGCTTGCAAGTGCGTTTCTTCTTTCCAGATGGAAATATAACTATTTTAACGGCAGCGCCTATTCTTTCTTTCGACTTTTTCCCTTGAGAAACGGATATACAGTTTGTGACATACTGAAAGATTTACAAAAAAAGAATCAAAACTATTTCAGTCCTAAATTTCAATTTATACCAAATACACCAAGTATGATTTTATCAGGACTCTAGTTTAAATTTCCTCTCTCTTAAGTACATGAATAGTGGCAGCTGATTAACGATACACAGAAACACAGGATACTGTAACTATTTTACAGTCCACCATTTCATCTAAAATTTAGCATTACAGAAAAAAGAAAAAAAAAAGTGCAATGGACTGCGAGGTATATTCGACAAACGCAATGACGCAGTGCTAAACACAACATAGAAAGGTGAACTGGATGAAGAGTAAAATCAAAACTAATGGTTACAGCCAAACAAATTCAATCAGTTAAGAAATATACACCTGCTCGACAATGGACCAAGAGCGTATCAGAGAGTGAGCAAGGTTTTCGAAGACAGAGCCTGTGTTTTCCTCTGATTATCGGGGCCACTTACGCTCACAAGATAAACTCATTTCCAACCTAACCCGGAAGAGCGACTTGCTAAGGGTGGCGAAATAACAGTTTTCACTAATTTTCTCGTTTGATTCTCACTTATCCAGATCATCTATTTATTACTCACATCTTATCACAAAAGTAACAATCCCTCATCTCATTTTTCACTTATTCATACAATTTAGCTCCTTGTAACTCACTCGCGTCAGATTACAAACGTTCTGTCTATTTATCTTCTTACCATTAATCTCTTCACTTTATCAATCATTTACCTTTTTCTTAACTTACGTCAGTTCATCAAATTTGTTCTCTTCACTTACCTCTTATCATTAACGTACTTTCCACTTATTTTCAAAGGCAGGTTCACTGACTCCAAAGGGAAACGAAACGCCATCCGTCTTAATTACGACAAATTGCCCCTCATATCTGTGACCCCCTTCCCTCTCCCCCACCCACTCCCACTCCTTTCCCCTCTTCTTCCCCTTCTCTTCCACTTCATCCATTTTCTCTCTCTCCCCTCTCCCTCCTTTTTTCATTATCTTCTTCTACACTTCTCCTCCCCCCTCCTCCTCTTCACCCTCCGTTTCTTAACTTCTCTCTCTCTCTCTCTCTTTCTCTCTCTCTCTCTCTCTGGTCAAACAGATAAAAAAGAAAAATGGTGCTACCTCGCCCTACCCCCTTCATTCTCCTCCTCATCCCTTCCGTCAGGCTCTCCTTCCCTTTCTTTCGCTCCTGCCCCATGATCCTTCTTTTCTCTCCCTTCCTTCATCTTCCTTCTCTCCTCCTCGCGTCCTTTCTTCCTCCACCCCAACTTCTCTTTCCTCCCCTCCATGCCTCCTCCTTTCCCTATCCCTCCTCCATCCTTCTTTCCTTCCCCCCTCCTCCACATCCTCCTCGTAACAGCACTTTCCTGAACAGGGAATTTGAAAACCCACAAAATACCACACACACCACGTACACTGTTCTCCCTACAAAACACACATGCAACCACGAAGTTTTGCACACACACACACACACACACACACACACACACACACACACACACACACACTTGCCACCAGGAAATGCAGCGATAACTTTCAACTTGGCAAACCGCAGCTGACAAGAACATAACAATCTCCAGGCATTTCTTGGCTCTTATGGGGCGTCGGCGGTGCATTGGTTAGCACGTCCACCCCACGAGTGTATGACCCAGGGTTTGAGTCCCGGAGAAGTCAGGCTCTCAACAGAAGTCTGACTACACTGTGGCAGGTTATTTATGTATACTATGTTGGATATGTATACGAGCACAGACTGGACAGCCCCAAGCGCAATAGATTCTCTCTCTCTCTCTCTCCCAATTCATCCCCACAAATAAATGTCTCACCTAAGGAGGAAGCCCATTCCACCCAGGACTCCCTTTTTTTCTTTCTTTTTCTTTTTTTTTTTTAATTGGCTGCCCTTCTTCATTAGCATCACCTCCCCCTTACTTGGTCTTTAACTCAGCCTACTCCCTATTCACAACCAGCCCTGTTCATTTAATACCCTCCAGTCCTTCGTTACTAGTCATTTTGTTTCGTTCTTTCTTACACCTGACGATTTCTTTCAGCCTGGGAGAGACTTTTCGGGCAAGAGGGGTTTGAGGTGACGTTCCCCCTGACCCTTTCACTTCAAAGATACCCCCTAAAATAAAACCGTCTGGAGGTAGGAAGAATCAAACGAAAAAGCCGTCACCGTAGTCAAAGAGCTAATACCGCCTCTTTCCCATTCACAGTCAGTCCCGTCCTGGCCACCTCCTCGTAGCCTCCAGTCCTTCGTTAGCTCTTTCTCCGCTACGGACGCGCCTACATACTTTATAAGGGCTAATAACGGCGTAGGCTTTTGCGTAGAGTCGCGTCCTAACAGATTAATAGAGTTTCCTAGGTACCGTACCGTAAGTCTTATAACCTGTCCTTGTCAGGTACCCAATACCTCGCCTAATACAACTACTTCCTTACAACAACTATAACTCTCACCCCCTACGGTCCGACGATTGCTTTACATCTGAGTGACGCCAGACGGTTTTATTCAGCTGAGGAGACCACTCTGACTGAAGAAGTTAAAGTTCTCTCCACTAAACTCCTCAATATGGTGACACCTTCGTATTTCGCTTTGGCTGACATCAACCACTTTTATTCATCTTGGTTGACCTCTCATAAGTGGTTAACGCTATCAATACATCACCACCAACCCTTCTACCATACCCACCCTTGGCTCTTTCAGCACATCAACGCCTTTTTTACTTTTAATTTTCCTACCTCTAGAAGATTATATTCAGAAAAGGAGAATTTTTCTGAGCTGACGGAGGATACAGCCATCATGACTACGACGCTCTCTCAAGCTAAAATCATGTCACAATACCTACATCTGTCTATCGACCCGTCTATCTATAAGGACATCATCGGAGTGAATGGGTCAAGCTAATCCCTCCATAACACGTACACAAGGCAGCCCTCGCTCACACCCAGTGAATCAGCCAATCAGTGGTCGAGGTTAGCGAGGGAATTACAGCGGCCTAAAACAATGCCCATTACTAGCAATTCGGACACTTCCTTGTATATTAATTAGGCTCCCCTTGTGCCCCATACACACCAGGCAGGGGTGTGGAGGAAGAAGAACGAAATGGTGGGCGAACGAGAAAACTGGAGGAAATGGAGGAGGAGATACGAGGAAATGGAGGAGGAGATACGAGGAGAAGGAGAGCGGGAGAGATGGGGGTCAATTGAAAAGGGAGGGAAGAAAGAAGGGGAGAAAGAAGAGGGAGAGGATAATGGAGAGAAGAACAGACACAGAAAGGAAGAGGAAGTGGAGGGGAAAGGATGAGAGAAGGGTCGGAGAAGGAAGAAATGCAGGGCCGAGGAAAAGAGGGTGAGGGACAAAGAAATGGTGGGAGGAGATGGAAGAGGAGGAAGGGAGAACTGGCTCCGATTTGTTACATTTCACTGTGACACGGCTACTCTTGTATTCAGAGCAGGATAAGAGTGATATTATGGGCTGGAGTGAAGTGGTGGGTGTGGTGGTGGCGGAGGATAAGATGAAGTGATAGGATGTAAGTGGGGGAGTGGAGTGGTGGAATGTGGTGCGAGAGTAAGGTGGAGTAAGTGGTGAGGGAGTACGGTGCAGCGGTTGGGTGTGGTGGGGGGAGAGGTAAGGTGTGATGTGATGTAGTGTAGGGGTGAATATGGTGAGGGCAGCTCAGAGGTGTGGTGAGGAAGGATGTAAGGGGTATTAGGAGATTATTAAAAAAAGCTAGAAGGGTTATGGTGTTGCAAGGGGAAGGGTAACACAAGCGTAGTGAAGTATGCAATATCCGTATCTCCCCTGAATTTTGCTTGTTGAAAAGTCGACCCCTCCGAAACACGCCTAACATTTGCTGAGCAGAGGCTTCTGATAAGTTCCACCAATTTAGTCCTTCAGTATGTTGGCGCCTGTATTTCCATTCTTGCTACGCCTAGACATATATATATTCGGCTCAGGGGGCATCTCAAGTCGTAAGGGGGATAAAGTGAGATGGTTATTAATCCCTTCTTACTGACAGACCGTTCCTAGCTGAATAAAATCGTCTGCATCATCATACTGAGTGAGATGGTAAACTTCATACACGAATGCGAACACTCGTTTCTCAGACTATATGATAATGGATCAAAAAAAAAAAAAATCAACATGATGGGAATATGGATAGAAAAGTGACACCTGGTAAGACGAAAACTTGACAAAAAAGTTATAAAAAAAAAGTTTTCAGAAAATGAAATCAAATTCAGGGAAGCGAAAACGTAAAAAATAAAGACGTGTGAGTGGAAAGAAGTGAGGTGAGGTGTGGTGTTCAGTGAAGTGTGAGAAGCGACAGGACAGGAGGGAGGAAGGGAGGAAGACGAGGGAGAGTGGAGGAAGAGAAGAGGGAGGGGAGGAAGAAGGGGTAAGGGGAATGTGGTGGGACGGAAGGAGGGGAGGTCGGAAGACTTCCTCTTGAAAGACATTTCAGAAATGATGCTGTTTTTTTTTTTTCTCTCTCTCTCTTTGTGTGTGTGTGTGTGTGTGTATATATATATATATATATATATATATATATATATATATATATATATGTATGTATGTATGTATGTATACCGCCTTTTCTCTCGATTAAGTACGTTTCTTCGTCAGCTGTTATAAGCATGTCAGTTAGTTATTTCTGTTCACACGAGTGACAGATTAGCAGAAGAGGAAGGATACCTCAGTCGCGTAAGTGGCTGGCATTAGTAGTAGTAAAGGGAATTTAGCATGGAAGAAAACAAGAGCCATAAAAATAAATTGATTTGCATAATGAAAAATACTCGTAAAGCAAGGGAAGAAATAAGGCAGCCAAGTATTAAAGGGTGAAAAATGAAAGAAGGATGTACTGCTGGTTCAGAGACAGACAAAAATAATCTTGAGAAGTGAACGACAGAATAAGATGATCAGAGGCCAAGGAGGAAGGGAAACTATGCTGGGTGTGTGACTGAAGAATGGAGGGATTGGCTTACCTTCAAGCTGGACTGATATTCATGGTGTGATTAAAGACAGAAAATAATATAAGTACGTCTGGACGCAGAGGATGAAAATGACAAAACAAAATCATAGAGAGTCCAGTAAGGGCAGGAGGAAGGGAAACTATCCTGGGTGAGTGAGACTATGAGGGTGAAGGTGGGAGGGAGTGGCTCACCTTCACGCACGAGTAATGTTCGTAGCGTCCCATCCCGTCTGGCCACCCCGTCCTTGTTGTCTGTGCCCACTGCTTCTTCTCCTCCATCAGCCCTCTCCACCATCAACCCTTACTACAGCCCGGCCCTCACCACAGACCAACCTCACAAATCCTTCCCTCATATAACCCCTCAACAGCTCTCACCACAGCCTCAGCGATCATTATAATAAGCCCCTCATATAATCCCTCACCAGCCCCTACCATACTCCCAGCCGTCACCACAGCCCGTCTCATAAAATCCCACACAAGCACCAACCACAGCCGTCCCTTCATATAGTCCCAGACCAGCCTTTACCACAGTTCATGCCCTCAACACGGCCCTCTTTCCTCATTTATTCCCACATCAGCCCTCACCACAGCCCTCTCTTCATTTGTTTTCACATCAGCCCTCACCACAGCCCTCCCCTCATACAGCCCCAGACCAGCACTCACCACAATCCATGACCTCACCACAGCCCTCTCCTCAATGACTCCTTCACCACAGTCCTCCCTTCACATAGCCCCAAACCAATCCCACCACAGTCCAAGCCCTCAAGAACAGCCCGCCCCGAACATTATCCAGCCCGGTCCTACGCCAAACATGCCTCCCACGCCCCACCGCAGCAACATCAACAACAACAACAAATGACGCAACAAGGAGGGAAAAAACTGAACCATAAACAAATGCATCGCCTCATTAATCATCTCTACCTGACGTTCCCCAAAAGTCTTCCCCCCCCCCACCCAATAAGATGTGGAAAATAATCATGATACAACACACGCACTCAATATTACTGAAAGGGGTAGTCGCACTGAGATGAGTAACAACACAGAATAAAATAATGGTCTACCTGGATCACACAGACACACCTGTCCTCCAGACTATCTCCGACTCAATTAGACGCGGTACATAAATGGCCGCTGAGACGAAATAAACGACCCTGACCATAACAAAACTGATTGCGATACTAATAACCCTTTCACCACGAAGACGGCTCTATTATTTTTTTTTTATTCCTTTTACCTCCAGACGATTTAGTTAACCTTAAGGGAAACTTTTCGAACAGGAGGGGTTGGCTAAAACTTTCATTAACCCCCTAAGCATCGTGGGGTTCCAAGCCGAGTATCGTAATATAGTCTGGCAGCATCAAACCTAAAACTATAGTACTTTCACCTTTACTTTGCCCAGATTCTTGTCCTTTTGCAGCTTCTTTCACGTAACTCTGAGCTTCAAGGACACAATGCTATGGCTCTACACACTTTTCACAGCACTTCCTCATGACTAGCACCATATTTTACTGTCACGACTCAGGCTTGAATATGGAGAGATGACAATTTTAGGCTGGTCAGAGTGAAAAAGGTATAGAAGACTTATGACACTGACCGTATTAAAGTTAAATCTAAATACTATAAAACGTACCTGTGTCCTTAAACTATCATAAGACAGAAACAAGCTACATAAATTTAAGCACCAACAAATTACTGTAAACTTATGGATGACGATAATAATATACACACAACGCATATTTATTATATTATTATTATTATTATTATTATTATTATGCAAAGGAATTTTAAAGACAGGATGATGCAAACTCGGCAAACAAACCGCACTCACTGCAAAAACACCCAAACAGAATTGCATTTTTTAAAACATTTGTTCAAGGATATTTTTAGTAACATACCAAATATAATCAGTTAAAAAAAAATATATGAGAACATTAATCACAAAATAAACACAAAGCATAAAATACACAGACAAAAACATTCGATAGTCACTGCAACGCTCACGCAACACCCAAATGAACTCCACACGGAACCTTAATCAGAAACCACAAACGAGATAAACACACACACACACACACACCAGTCAACATCTGCAATGGGAAAGTACGCGAGAGGATCAACAAATGAATACCTTCAACAGAACAGCATAAAACACAATCGACAACAGCGACAACAACAACAACATGTAACTGAGCTAATGCAGGTGTTTGGTTAGCGCAGGTGTGTGTGTGTGTGTGTGTGTGTGTGTGTGTGTGTGTGTGTGTGTGTGTGTGTGTGTGTGTGTGTGTGTGTGTGTGTGTGTGTGTGTGTGTGTGTGTGTGTGTGTGTGAGAGAGAGAGAGAGAGAGAGAGAGAGGTGGGGGGAGGAAGGGATGAACAGAAGTGGAGGTGGAGGAAGAGAAGAGAAAGGTGGAGAGGAATGCAGAGGTGAAATAAAGCAGAAGATAGAGGGATGCAACGAGCTTGTGGGAGGACGGGACGAGAGGGGTGGGGGGGGGGAGAGAAGAGGATGTGGAGAGGAAGGGAGGAAGAAACAGGGTGAGAAATACGAGAACAAGTGAAAGGGGATAAAGAGGGATGGAGGGAAGGGATTGAGGAATGGATGGAGGGGATACAGAAGGATAGAGGGGGAGGGGAAAGAGACAGTACCTAGCTGTCACTTCCCATAAGCCACCAGGGCAGTACATATATGGAAGCCTTGTCCCCGTCTACCACCATTCCCTTATTCGGTACACACACACACACGCTTCTATACGGCGTTCGATAAAATGAATTAAAATAAAACAAAAAACAGCACAGAAAAAAAAAAAAAAAATAAATGCAGTATAGCCTTTCCCATAAAAAAAAAGTCAAAATATGACACACAGAACAAGAAAAACGACAAAATTGAATAAAACTCTAGATTTCCATTTTTCTTACCAAAAAATTAACGGAAATTTAACCCTTAAAAACCTCATTCCAGACCTATTTTCAGTATTTATATATAGGTGGCAAACCCTAAAAATAACATTCGCGTCATATATACCCCTTCGACACCGACTGACGATTGATGACCTTAATAGCACTGATCGGGTTAATTTTGCTGGATAGCTTTTTTGGCGCCTAGGAGGGTTAAATCACATTACTGGAATATCTAAATGTTACATATACATTAATATAACACACGCATCGGAAAGTACTAATAATTTGTCATCACTGGATTGCATAGATTTCTCACTCAACAAAGTCGTCCTCAGTTAGTCTGGATAAAAAATGTTTTCTTAAATCAATCACACATTTACAAAACAATCAATGCATGTTTTTAATTCTTTCTATGGTCCCCTTTTCAGCTCACGCAATAAAGAAAGAAGAAAAACAAAAGAGGGTCATGTTTATCGCCTGACCCCCTTCAATTCCTTTCCCTATTTTGGTCTTCCTGCCTAATGTACTTTCCTATTCTTTATTATTTTCTTTTCCTTACTATATACCTCATCCTCGTGTTTAATTAATTTTTTTCCTTATTGTTTATCCAATTATTCCTCTAATTAGTTCTCGGTAATTAATGATGGATCTTTCCCTTCCCGCTTAAACTCACCGGGGTCATTCGAGTGAGTCATTTGCAGTTTCTCCTCGTTATTAATCGTTTGTCTCTACTAATTACAATTACTGGCTAATTTGATCACATTTCCGCGGGAATTACGTGCAATTATATACATTCAATCATGCTAAATTGCAGAGCCATTTAAAGGCCGTGTTGCTGCCGGCAGTGGAGGAGTCGGAAGAGTGCGTTTCGGTGAATTATGGTTTTGTGTTTCGGAGCGTTTCGTTTCATTATACTTTTGGGGTAGCGTGGAAATCTGCATCACTCGCTATGCCGCAGCGTTGAGAGTTAATATCCCACCAACACCCCTTCTGGACAAGAGGTCTTCTAAACTGAATATGACAACATCGTCCGTCTGAAGCAACACGTGATCGCAGTGAAGGGATTGTACAAAGATGGAAAATATGACTCTCTCTCTTTTCCTGGCACTCCCTCAAACACTTAACCCCCTAACTGGCTCATAATGATGCTGACGTGTCCATATTAGGAAGGTAATCAGTAAACATGACCGTTTCTAACATATTAACTATTCCCTCGACTAGTATATGAGCCTCCCAGGACGCTCAGAGGCGACGTTATCCTTGTATCATTATCTCCTCAACCTTCAGCAACCCCAAATTCCAGACGTTCAAGCCTAAATGGATAAACTGGGCACAGGGGCACCGTGATGAGATAATGCCGGGTGTGAGGCGGCGGCGAAATTGGTACCGAGATGACAGATTGGTTTCCCGCCGAATTCGCCATTAGCCCCTTCCATCCGATGACGTATTAGTGGTGGTGGTGGTGGTGTTTAGTGGTTTTGATGCAGTTTCTAACCCTTTCTCTACCAAATCTCTTTCTCTAAAACTGAATAATGCTCCTAGTAGCAGCAAGAACATCGTCGTTATCATATTCGTTGTCATCGTCAGCCAGGGTCATCATCATCTTTACCTTCACCATCACCACCATCATCATCATCACCTAGCATCCTTTTTCTCATCAGCAGGTGGGATGAGAGGGAGGGTACAGAGTTAGGAAAAGGACAGAATACGACTGTGGGAGAAGTCAACAGCATGCCCAGTGAAACTGACCACAAAGGAATAAATCACAAAAATATATAAATAAAGTTACTAGACTAAGGGGGTTAACCAACAATTCAGTCGGGGGTTCATAGCTGCAGAAAAAAAGAAAAAAAAAAAAGCATCCTCCATAACTTTTCAGTGATTAAACAACCCACTGGAGAGACATGATAAGATAGTACTAGCTGCGAGGTGGCTTACTAAGGATGGGATAGATGCAGCGGACAGATTGCTTTTCCCGCCAAATCCGCCATTAATCAACTGCATTACCCCCAGACACACATGTTCAGACTCGCACAAAAACTCGCCTCATCCCGCCAGCCTCGCCCGGAGAATGCAAAAGCCGCAGCTCCAAGAATGCTTCCTTTTACAGAATGTTTGTGTATGCTTGTTTGGACGGCGTGTTTATGTTGGAGCGAGTTAAATCTCAGTGCGTGGAACTCGGAATGGCAGTCGACCGTAAAAGGCACCGAGTCTCCATTTATGTCGGTTTAACTGTCAACCAAGAGACGGTCCTTGCCACTAACGTATATTCCTATTTACCTAAAATAAAAGATAAAAATGGGCAATAAAGATATACGAAATGCTTTAAAAACATGCCTCATCCCTCTTTTGCAACTGATTTATATTCTTACCTACCTAAAGATGGGCAAAACAGATATACTTGAAAGGCTTTAAAAGATAAGCCAAAACTGAGATTATTATTCTCTTAAAAACACGACACATCGCTCTTCTGCAACTAATTCATATTTTCATCTACCTATGATAACAGTTAAAAGTGGACGATGGAAATAAACTAAAAGGCCTCATAAACATACCAAAACTGAGCTCATTTATTCGAGAAGGAAGGCGGGAAATTCAAAATCCTTCTCGATGATGACAATTTATATTCCTGCGATTACCAGACGATTTTATTCGGCCAAGGGGAAGACGTGTGCTAGTAAAGGTTAAACTCTCTACCCCTTTCACTGCGAAGATGAATTTTGCATTGGGTTCTTGCTACCCTCAAAGTATTTTTTTTAAAGGGGAAATTTAATCGAACCAGAGTGGGGGGGGGGGTTAGAGGTAGATTTCATGGACCCTATCATCATCACAGAACCTTTCCGAGTTGCCAAAAAAGTGTCTGTAGGTTGCAAGAATAAGGCCACACACACACACACACACACACACACACACACACACACACACACACACACAAAACGTCATCGGTTTGAGAGGGTTAATTACAGCGGGACTCGTAAGCTGAATAAAATCGTCTGGAGGGCAAGAACAAAACAAATGCTAAAATGGTCAACGCAGAAAAGGGGTTTGAAGTAGCAAGCAATATGTGACTGAGCAACGTGCATTATCTCCCAAAGCCTTGACAAATCCAAAGAGAAATTTTGAAAGGAGTAAAAATGCGGCGGATGGAAAAAGGAAATTGCCAAATAACAACACTGGTGAAAAGGAAGGAAAAAAAAAAAATTGGTGTATGTTACGTGTGTCTGATGAAGGGTTAGGAAGGGAAGTGGAGAATGGGGGTGGAGGGCTGAAGGGGAAACAGAAGCGGAACAGGGGGTGGAGGATGAGAGGGCGGGTGAAGGATGAAAGGGGGGTGGAGGATGGGATGAGCGGGAAGTCGAGGATGAGAAGAGGGGTGGATGTACAGGGCGAGGAGGTAGAAAGGGTGGAGGATGAGGAGGTGGAAGTAGAGGGGATGGAGGATGAAAGGGGGATGAATGAGATGGGAATGGGGAAGAGGCTGGGGAAGGGAAAAACAAGAAAGTGAAGGGAAGTCTAATGGACTGGGCTAAAAAAAAAAAAAAAAAAAAGTCCATTCTACGTGATCCATTCCAATAACAGCAAGAATAAAACACAGAAGACAATACAAGGAAAAAAAAAAGGGGGGGGGAGGTGAAACAACAACACGAGAATCGAAGGACGGAGATATGGGAAGAAGAAAACGGAAGGACGAACGGAGAAAGGAAGAGGAGGAACGACGTAAAAAAAAAAAAAAAAAAAAAAAAAAAAAAAAAGAGGGAGAGAAGGATACCAGGAAGAATTATTAACAAAAAAAAAAGCTGAAAATATGCGACAAGAAAGAAGAATAACACGGAGGAGAAGAGTAAATAAAAGAATAGAAACGGAAGAGAACATCGAAAATAGACAGGTATAGACACAGGTAAAGACGGCGAATAAAGGAGTAAACCCAGAGGTTATGGGAAAGTAAATTTAACCCTTTCAATCCGAGGCTGGCCCTTGTCATATCCTTGCTGCCGTCATAGGATTTTATTCAGTATAGAGAAGGCTAAAGGATTCTCTTCATAAAATCGTCTTGAAGAAGTTATAATACAAAAATAAATAATTAATTAAATAATTGTGAGGTTGAGAAGATGGAGAGCAAAAACGGAAATACTGATATAAAATGGAGAAGTATAAGAGAAACTGACATAAAACCAGAAACTGCGGTAAGGGTTGAAAACGGAGGTAGAAATCAAGATGAAGGGAGGATTGGGAAGGGGCCAATAACGGGAGGGGAAAGCAGAGAAAATGCATATGTGTGTAAACGAGGAGAGAGAGAGAGGACAGGACTAACAAAGAAGAACGGAAGTAAAGGTGGCGAAAGTAGGACAGTAAGTAAACGAAGGAGGGAGAAAAGAAAGAAAAACAGATGTAACGGAAAAAGAAGAAAGGAAATGGGACTGAGAAATGACTGTAGAACTAAAGTAATGGTGACAGCCGAAAATGAGAGAGATGTAAAAAGACAGAAAGATTAAAGAACTCAGGAGGAAGGTGAGGAGAAAGAAAAAGATGGGGAGAAAAAATGGAAATAAAGGAAAAGGTCAGAAATGAAAGAGAGAAGGAAAATTGGAAATCAGGGACAATAAAGAATAACGAAAGGAAAGGAGAGTAAAGATACGGGGAGAGACGGAAGTGTCGCCAAACAGCAGGAGCATGACGCCTTAGGACACACACACACACACACACACACACACACACACACAATCTTCTGGACTCACAATGCTCTCTTCGCCTTCAGGGTCGAAGTTTTCGTGGCAGTGCGAGAAACTCAGATTACTAAGTCGATGGTAGCAACTTACTCCGTAAAGAAAGGAGACATGGTATTGACGTAGTTACAGGAATGCAAGTTAAAGGGGACGACACATTTTTATGCTGGAATTTTAAATAATTTTCACAGTTCGTACTCTTTATCGGTGCTAAAAAAAAAAAATGCACTTGTAATTATATATCTATATCTGTTTCTATCTATCTATCCATCTATATAATATTTACATACATACCTATTATATATATATATATATATATATATATATATATATATATATATATATATATATATATATATATATATAAAATGCACCTACAGCAGCCTGAAGTCCCTATCGTTAGAAGGCCGCAAGAGCAGAGTTTGTGAAGTCTCCTGATTTGAATAAAAACATTCGAAGGTAGCAAAGAACACCTCAGAAACACCAGTTCATGGAGGCAAACAGGTTAAACTGAAAACTGTTCCCCAAAGTTTCCCTGCCATCCACCTTACTTCCCCACCGCCAAAGGGCCGCGGGGGCAGGGTCACATGGTCACAGGGGACGGGAGGGAGGGAGGGAAAGTAACTTAGGAAAATGGTGCCAATGTGTTTCTACCGCAGGCAACATTACCAGTACTGCACCTACCAACCTACTTTTCTCTCCTACTTACTTTTCTCCCATGCCTAATTACGGTTTCTCTTAGTTCCGTTTGTGCGCTAACCCTTTCTCTACGCTAATGCTTTTTTTTTTTTTTTTTTTTCCCCCACTATATTAAGGATTTTTCATCCAGGCGACGGTACCAGTACTTCACAAACATTTTCTCTCAAACCTATTTAAAGCTACGACAACAATTCCAGGTTACATTCAGTGACGATGATTTTTTAATTATGCAATGGAGATGGTATTAAAAAAAAATTACAAATGGAAAACTTAATATAGACAACAAATGGAGCGTGAACTGATGACACAAAAATAAAACTCACTGGATAAACACTGAAATATAAATATATATATATATATATATATATATATATATATATATATATATATATATATATATATATATATATATGTATATATTGCCAGACGCCTTAATCCCGAAGAGGGTGGCCACAAACAAGTCGCCTCCATGTCACCCTGTCCCCCACCATTTCACTGCTCTACCCCAGCCCACATCCCCCTCTCTCATATACCTACCCATTCCATTCCTCCATCTCATCTTCGGCCTCCTCCTCCTTCTACCCCCTCCACCTCACTCACATACATTCTCCTCGTTAGTCTCACTCCATCCCCTCCACATGGCCAAACTACCAAAATGTATTTCTCTTAATGCTTTCCATCACATCCACATCTACACAACAATGCTCCTTCGCTTCCTCGTTTGTCAGTCTCTCTCTCCATGTAACTCCACATGTTCCTCTCAAATAACTCATTTTCACTACTCTTACTCCTGACTTATGTCCTTCCAACAAAGTCCAAGCTTCACTTCCCTATGTTACAGTTGGTATCACAATACTATCATGCAGCAAATTTTTTACTTCCATGTTTACTTCCCTACTTCTTATCACTGCTTTCAAATGACCACCAAACTTTCTTCCTTGTTGTACCCTTTCAAGCACTTCATCCATCAAACTTACATCCTTGCTGATCACACTACCCAAGTAATTCAATGCACTCATATTTTCCATTTCCTTCCAACCTCACTGTACAATCCGGGACTTCATTTCTCTTGAAGACCATACGGTAACTTTACTCTTCCCTACATTCACATTTATATATATCTATATATCTCTATCTATCTACCTATCTATCTAACTACTGTATATACAATAAACCTCGATTATCCGGACATCCATTATCCAAACGATCCATTCCCGGATACTGTGATCTGGTTGTATTAAACCACCATGTACGTTTCTCCATTTTATCCTAACAAAATGCTTGCATCCAGGTGAAAAATATGACCATGCAAACATTTTCACCCGCCTGGGTGGGAACAGCCCAGTGGCACTGCACTGTCTGGCTTAGAAGTTCATCCAGAGTCTGCTAGAGACCCCCATGGTTGTCCCCAGTTCCCACCCAACAACCATGTAGTGAACAGCTCCTCTTGGACAGTTGTTACTGCAACACACATGGTGGCTTTTGTGGCTGGTCCCTCATCAGGGTACACCACTAGTCCACATAGGATGTATTGTGCAGTGCAACAGCTTCACCAGCCTCAGTGCAACAGTCAGAGTCAAGGAGCTTGCAGGTTATTCAGTATGGCACACTGCGAAGAATCGTGTGTTGACGCTGATGAGCTTCGCCAGCCTCGGTGCAACTGTCAGAATCAAGGAGCTGGTGGGTTATTCAGTATGACACCCTGCAAAGAATCGTGTGTTGACGCTGATTTTATTCTAGCTTACTGTGTTGCTGTGTTGTACCATGATTATATTTTACCATAATTTTATTCCACTTTACCATTATGTTTTGTGAGCCCACTGCACTTTTCTTGTGTTGCCATTTTTTCATGCTTTTTTCATGTCAGTGCAGGGTATGGCCTTGCAGTCATGACTGCTTGTCTGTGGTTGATGGGTCTGCTTGACCATGGTAACTGCTTGGCTGTGGTTTGCAGGTCAGCTTGACAAGAGACAGTAGTGTTAAACAACAGGTACAAGTGTTGTATGATGTACTTTGGTGGCAATTTAGAATGGCTTTTAAAGTTAGGTTATGTATGAAGGGGGGCCAGGGGAGAAGTCCATTATCCAGACAGATCCACTTTCCAGATATGCTTTTGGCCGTATTACGTCGAATAATCATGGAATTAATATATACGGGTATAATTATAAATATATACCTATACATCTATATCTACCTATCTATCTATCTATATCTTCCATCCATCATCCAATCCTATGTCGCCCCATGAGAAGCATAGAAGCCCGGGGCTATGCAAGTTGGTCCTGACATTTAAGATGAGAGTGACCAGTCTCACTCATCCCTGAGTGCCATTCCATGAGCAACAAACCCCAACCATCCCTTGGATATAAACATACACACGCTCAATCCGATTGGAGCATCTTAATTATCCACTAAACCACCAGGTGCCATAATCTGGTTATATGATTACCACCCAGCGTACTACATGGTTTCCTGGTGTAGAATCACCTACTGGCAGAAGGAAGAGAAAACAAAGAAGGAAAGAAAGGCAGAAGAGGGAGTGTAAAGTCACCCGTAGGCAGAAGAAAGAGGAGAGATATATATATACGACTGGATCACAATATGACACAAACGTAATTTTAACAATGTATATAGCCTACAGTACAGAAAAGCACTGTACTATAATTTTTTCATGAAACTAATGTAGATCCTTTTAATGACAGATCAGCTCTTCCCATGACAACAACAAAGACTGAAAATCAATCTGGAATAGACAGAGCTCCATCCAACATTCGATGTCAAGACTGCAAATACCTCTTTAACAGTCCTCAATCTGTATACTGTACCTTTAGAAAATGTAGATGACTCCTGATGAACTGCATTCGACAAGTAAGATGCCTGCACATTCTATGCATAAATCAAGAGACAATTCAACAAGCCATATAAAGAAGCAAATGCTCAAGCTGGTCTTAAATGAGAGAATGCAAGCATGAAGCCTGGTGGGGAGGATCACAACCAGAGGATGTAAAACAGCGCCACACAACCACCAACGGGTTGTGAAGCACAGGGATGCAGCTTCTTGGTGCAAAAACTGGCCGAATCATTACTACAGGGTGCATGTGTCTAACTGCTTAAGCTTCATACACAAGCTCAGTCAGTCTCAAGAATATTCAGAATACTGTATATACCAATTCAATACCTATTTACAAACTTTCCTAGCTGCAAACATAATGAATGTTATGTTGCAAACCAGGTAGAGTTCCTTTTAAAATTTTAAAAGACTAAATTATAGTGTAAATATAAATCCTGTGCTTATCATACAGTGCATACAGTGCCAAACCTGACTGCATACTGCTAATATGGCAAATACAAAATGCATAAGCTTCACCCAAAGAAAATCATATACTTATAAACTACACAAAACAATATCTTGTGCACAAGTGTTTGTGTCATACTGTACAAAGTTACTCTCATTTAACTTATCAATATTATTTAAAAATATATGCTGTATATTACTTGTTATCAGTAGAACCTTCATTTCATTTTATAAATCATAACCCACTGCCATATCAGAAGTATGTCCAGAGGATATAAACTCTCACATCTGAGGATGGGTACTCACCAGGCACAGGGGAGCTCAGGGCACTCAGGTAAGAGTTCTGGCGAGCAACAGATTTCTGTTTAGGAGTGCCAGACTCATCCATGGACTTGGTGGACCACAGGCTGCTCATGGAGGCCTGCGAACACACAGAGTTGGACCGCTCTCTCTCTAGCACATCTGAGGAGACCCAAGAGGCAGAGGTATGTTAGTGGTGATGTTGCAGTATATCAGGGATGCTAAAGCAGGCTCAATACAAAATATTTTACCTTGTAGTTTTCCTCACAATAATTATGGAAAAATAATCCTGTACAAGCAACAGTTCTCATACTGTACATTCTTACAGAAAGTAGTTGCTCTGTTTACAGTTAACATTACATGCTTGGCTATTTACAAATACAGTATAAAGAAAATGCAATATAGTGTACTGTACAAAATGTTTCAGTAACAGTTTTACATGATTAATGAAAATATATATTGAGGACACACACACAAACTGAAAAAGCAAAAGAACTTTTCAACGAACTGACCAGAATCACTCTGAGGCCTGTGAGAGGATACAAACTGCGAGGGAGGCTGGCAGTGGATATGGGGACCACCTATGGGTATCATGCGGTTCATGCCCAAGCGGACTGTGCCATCAGGTTCCCCAGTTGAGGAAGGAGACGCACTCTCATCATCTTTAAGCACAGATAAATAATTACAGAAGTAGAATATGAACCAACACATAAACAAAATACCAAAGCACACTGTCAAAAGTTTACAGTAATGCATCTTATCTAAATACAGCTTTGCAATGATATAGAGTACTAGACACTCTTACATGCATAAATACAGAATTATGATTTATTTAACTATTATTAGGCATAAGCATTATCCTGTAATCTACAAGGTCTATCCAAAAAGAAACTGAACTTCTTTAAACGGCTCACCAACAAGCTGGCATAGCATGATCACAACCGGAGCAATGTATAGCAGTGACTCAAAGCTGTAGTCTAACACCAGCCACATCATGTCATGTCAATTAGTCATTGAGGTACATGTGCTTGAATGGACGAGTGTTCAGTTTAATTGGTGATTTGTTCCATGAGCAACGTGTTGCATGTAATTCTGTTTCAAACTGGGAAAAACTTTTACATGGGTGTATGGCTATGATGTGGATACAAAAAGACAGTTGGGTTTTCAGCTATGACGTTGTAACAGAAAAACTGTCAGGTGCACAGCTACGATGTTGAAATAAAAAGACAATCGGTTGGAACACTGTCATGGCAACCAAAAATAGCATATTAGAGTTACTCAAATGTGAGGGTGATGTTGATCATCTTTTTTATTGGAAGGGCATTGTTCACCATGAGTTTGTTCCACGTGATCTGACAGTCACTAAGAAGTTTGATGTGGATGTTCTGAAGTGTCCGAGGGAGGAGGGGCCAAGGAAGAGACATGTGGCATGGACAATCACAACCTGAATGCTGTGCCATGACAATGCACCTGCTCGCATGTCACTGCTTATCCATGACATTTTGGCGAATCACAAGGTGACTATCATCCCCTTGCTGACTTACTCTCCAGATCTGGCCCCTGTACATTCCCCCCTCCCCATGTTTAAATCCACCCTTAAAGGTCACTGATTTCAGACAATAGAAGAAATAGATGAAAATTTGCCAAGTGCACCTAACTCACACATTCACTCATGTGCATGTACCTTGGTGACTACCATACACACATTCACTCAAGTGTGAGTACCCTGATGAATAAGTGACATGGTGTTATGCAGCTAGTGTTAGACTAAAGCTCAGGCTTGCCGCTAAACAGCATTACTGTCACGATCGCACTACACCGACTAGTTGGTGTGCTATTTAAAAAGTTCTATTTCTTTTAGGACAGACCTCATATATCCACAGCAAGCTGCTCTAGGAAGATGCTCTTTAAGCTTTATCTTTATGCTTGGCTTGGTTAATATTTGTTTATGACTGTCAATATCATTCATACACTTTGTATGAAGTTAGGAAAAAAAAAATACTTTTTCTCTCAGTCAATACTACAGCACAGGAATAAAAATCCTGGTATGGCTAATGAAATAACATGCATCACCTATTATACAGCAAGAAAGCTGAACACTGTAAAAATGAACTCTTAATCTAACTCACACATGAACTGCATTCTGTACATTAAGCTTTGAAAAACAGCTAAATCTTATACTACAAGCAGATAATGAGCAGGTATATAGCTATTACCTGCTACAGTACTGTATTGCACTGGAATAAGAGTTTCATAATTTATAGAAAACTGCAACATCGTTACAATCAACAACATCCCTACCTTAATTCCTACATGAAATGGGGTTAGGTAGGATCCAGTGACAGAGTGAGAGCACAAAAACAGAACTATTAAACAGCATGCTCAGTGATGGGATCCACAAAAATCATACTTTTTTTCTTTTCTATAGAAGATGAAAAGAGCAAGGGAATATATATACTGTATTCAGTATATATATATATATATATATATATATATATATATATATATATATATATATATACTGTATTCAGTATATATATATATATATATATATATATGAAAAACAAACTTCCTTACACCAGACTACAGGCATCCTACACTCATTAAAAATCTGTAACAGTTTGACTTGAATGTCGGTTGCAGTTTGGTGAGATACTTCATCAAAGTCTTCAAAATTCTGGTTTCACCACATGAAAATTCTCAGTTCCCCAAACACTGTAAGTTGGAAACAACTGTATACACAATGCACAACTTTATTTACTACATGTTCTTCCTCTCCATATGAAAATATTATCTATGCACACAAGCTTCCATCCTACAATCAATGGACTCCCTTACTCTCCTCTGCATCTTTAACAAATCTGTCTTATCCTTACCAATCTACGCAACACATATTCCTTAACAGACACATTTCCACTGATCTAACTAAACTTTTTAAATTCATGCCACCTCGGCATCATGCCTCTTCATTAATACAGACCACTCACCATTACTCCCAGAAACCCAGCTATTTTATCACATGCTTTCACAATGCAGCTTAAAAAATTATACTTTTGCCTCTCCAAGGCATCAGTAAAAGGAAAAGTGGGTAATTTTCATTAATTCATCATCTAATCTTACGTTGCCCCATGAGGAGTGTACAAATCCAGGACTAGGCAGGTTGGCCCTGACATTTAGGGTGAGAGTGACCAAACTCACTCATCCCTGAGTGGCATTATGTATGCAATAAACCCCAACCACCCCTTGGATATAAACCTGCACAGGCTCAATCCGACTGGAGCACCGTAAGTAAGGTACCCACTAAACCACCAGGCACCATAATTTGGTTATATGGTTACCACCCAGCATAGCATATGGTCCTGGTGTACAGGAAATACTGATCAAAAAAGGATGTCAAAAAACTGCACCCTACTCAGGGAAAAGAGGGCTGGATGATGATGATTTTGCTATTAAATCTATGGTAAACTACCTGTATAAACTACCTGTATAAAGCAATTGCCTATCAAATTTTTACTGGTACCTATAGAGTTGATTTGCCTGTTTCCCCCAGTTTGAAGCACCAACTAAAAGAAAAAACTTCATATTTTTGGAAAAAATACTGTATCTGACTTAAAAATGAGGACTACCTACACTATAGGAAAAATTCAATGTTCAAAAAACCAGCTTACCATATCCAGGTGAATAAAGCCTCCTGCTGACAGGGAACACAGTGCCACCATCAGACAAAGACCTAAACACTTTTGGTGGTGAGGGTGAGAGCTCCTTTGACACCAAGTTACTGTGCACTAGCTCGGCGCTCTTACGTTGGCGGGGTGAATTAGTGTACTGCGTTCCAAACTCAAAGTCAAAACCTATAGTTAAAGATACAAAACAGAGACAATAGGACAACATACTTTACACAAAGGACTGGTCATGCATACTATCTCTGAAATACTTATGAAATTACAGCACAGGACTAATTCAGAATACTACTACTATTAACACACTACCAAACAGAATTTCAAGGACAGAAGACAAACAATCACTAGTGTGCTCAGGAAGACTGCAAAATCAAATTTACTACTGTGTATATATATATATATATATATATATATATATATATATATATATATATGCTGTTTAAACATAAAAACATGAACTGTTAGTTCTAAAATCAAACTTCATACCAGTACCACACATAATAACATTCAACTGACATACAGCCTCCACAAAATACTGAACAACAAAAAACATTATAAAACCAAAAATGAAGAAAAACTACACATACAAACATTACAAAGAACATAAAGAATGCAGAAAAAAAAATACTGCTAAAACTAAATCTAAATATCTTCAACTTTGGTTCCAATGTACAGACACTACTATACTTCAACAATTTTTACAGCAAACACATACACTCCACACAGTAAAACTCAAAGAGACAACATGTCTGATCATACTCACTTGAGCCAAATTGGTCACTATCTCTCTTTTCAAACTCTTGTTTTCTCTGAGCTACATTAGGGATCTTGGAACGCTGTGAGAGACGTGTCAACTCGAAGCGATGGAAAGCAGACTTTGCTGATGCTTCTTTCTCAAGCTGGCTGTTTTCAAACTGCTTCGCCCTTTTTGATACAATCTGCAGTTGCTTTATGCGTTCATTGTCACCAACCCATGCCAGAGGGATGGGACGAATAACAGAGGCCATGAATGATTTTTCACTTCCTGGAGGGGTGTCACTATGTCGGCTGCTACAGACACCCTGACTTGCTAATGAAGAAGATGACCCATGTTCTGGTATAGGAATATTTTCTTGAATGCGAGACAGAGTTGTTGTGAAGCCTTTTCCATACCTCCCACCAGTTGGATTAACTTCAGATGCAGAGCCCACATACGGTTTGGGGACAGAGTTACCAACCAGGGAGCGATATAATGCATTGGAAGTACTTTGTGAAGAGTTATCATCACGTTCTTCATTACTTACACTATCCGCTTCAAATGATGAGGATTCTGCTTTCCCACTATTCTGTGATGGCGATCCATTTACATTTGCATCACCCTGTACTTCATCTTTTGATTTCTCCACCTTCTCTTGTATAGGAGCAACAATACTGTTCAGAGTCTTGCTCATTGAACTTGGTGAAGGAGGAGTCTGTGATGCAGGTGGAGGCCACATCGGGCGGGGAAGCTTTTGAGGATTTACGTGATAGTCGCTGTGAATGAATGGAGGTTTGCTTGCTGGGAGCCATATGGGCTGGTTGGGACGCTTCAAAAATTCTTCTTTACGCTCAACATTCCTTTTGATTCTGTTGATTACATCCTGGGTTGATTTGTCATTAGCTTGACAGTTTTCCCTGTTGCTAGTAATGGGGTCTGTAAGGCTTCTTCTTGAGTATGAGTTGGGTTTATTACTACTGCGGATAAGCACCTCACTTTTTGTGCTATTGATGCTCTGCTGACTACCATGTATGTTTCCATCATTACCAAGAGCAACACTCATATTCTCTGGTCGTGTATGTACACTTGAGCTCCTTGAATGCATCTGATTTAATTTTAATCGTGGAGGAGACAATGACTGAACACGCACTCGCTTGGCATCAATTTCATTACCTAATGATGTTTTCCTTCCAATGTGGCTCCCTGGATTTTTGTCAGTGCCTCGATTAGCAACATTTCTACTGACATCACCACTATTTATTTTACTCTCAACAACTTTTGTTTGCACAACTTCATATATACGACCATCAGGATCTCGTTCCAGTCTTCTGTTATCCCTAAAGCTGCCTCTACCTACAGCCCGGTCAAGAATGGGCTCATAGACACCAAAGACGGAAGCAGTGGTTTGGTCACTCGCAGAAACATTTGACACATTTCCGGGATGATTTGTACTAACAGGCTTGAGATTTTGCTTGGATATCTCAGAAGGCACTTTATGAGGCACCGCAGAAAGTGTGTTTTGTATTGTGTAGATAGCATGTCTCTTGTCAGCTGCCCCAGGTAAAGACTGTTTCCTGTTACCTGGGGCAACTGAAGACTGTTTTTCCCCTCCACTAGGCAGCGAGTGTTTTCTATTGCCACCACGGTATGGCACAGAAGACTGGTTTCCATGATGGTGTGGATGAATGGGGATGTGTGCTCCATGAGGCTGAGATACTTTGGAAGGTTGGTGGGCTCTTGGGGGGTATGGTGGATGAGCCATGATGACTGGTGGTGGATGGGTACCCGTCGACATGGCAGAAGGATGTGAAGCAAGTGAGGACTGGGAAGACCAGGCAGATGAAAGACTTGGTGGGTACTGTGCGGCCAGCGCACCAAAAGCTGGCTGAGGGAAGCTGGCAGGACCTGGATAACGAATCAATTGCTGGTGAGGCAGGTGACTGGGGCTGGGCATTCTTATATCCAGGTTACTCTCAGGGTTGTGTGCCGTCTCTCCGAATACCTGCGGGATATCACAGATTAGTGACTTAAATAAGGCTGAAGATAATACACACTGAAACTGGGTAGCATTAATTTAATTCAGAATGTGTTGAAAGTGATTGTTTTATAAATATATGACCTTTAATTACAGGACTGAATAAAAACAGACCTATATACTGAAAGTTTCAGTTATACAAACTGAAACAGTACTGGTTGAAGGAAGCATCTCCAAATATATTCTAAGTATCTACTAAACAACAAATGATACCGGTACTTTATATACTTATAACTACTTTTTTCAAGTTTAAAAGGGCTTACCATACAAAAAGAAAGTAATGAAAGGCAAGATCAATAATAAAAACACAAGCAATACTGTACAGTACATGTACATGTACACATGTAGCTGCAGTGGCTCAGTGGTAGTGCATTTCTCCCATTAGCATGTGCTTTGAGTCTGTGGTTCAAAATCTGAGGCATAGTGAATTTAGTGGGTGCTGTGAGTACAGTATGTTCTTTCAAATGCTTGTATATGTTTTCAGCCTATCTGTTCAACCCAGCCACTATGACACTTCAACTTTACACATTCACTACTCTATCCATTGACACACCTTTATATTACAGTACTTCACTTGCATGGGGAAGAGCAAGTTCTAGTTATTACTCTCCCTTCAAGGAGAAGTGCTAATGCACTATATCAGTGCACAGTACAAAACTCCACCCTTAACCTCCCAACATCCACCAGAAAACTATCTCATTAGGAGGAAGGTACTCAAGAGTAAGGGACAGACATGTTACACCACTGTTTCATTCATTCACTCATTATTTGAAGCTATGAAGATAAATTATTAATTATCTGCAGTTCTCAACGAATGAGTGTTTTCTACAGTACAGAGAAAACAAAAGACATCACTTTTTGATGGGTTGGACAATGAAAAAGGTTAGAGCTTGAATTCTTTATTTCTCTAACATTCTGTCCAACATGCCTTGGTCACCTAATGACAGCTCTCCATGCTGCTCGATCTCTGGCAGCTTCCCTATTCAGTCCCTTGTGCCTGAGGTTACACTCAATCTCGTCCTAGGTCTTTTTCGGTCAAATAAACATGCTAAACAAGTTTTCTGCTAGTTAACAAGAGTCTGATAACAGGATTGTTGAAGATGAATCTTTTCACAGCCTATGTTCATCAAACATGAGAGTACAGTAATGTAGCAATAGCAGGTGATCAACCCCGGTCTGTATGGTAAAACAGACACATCAGTTGTGAGGAAGAAATCACACCCTGTGGGGCAGGCCTGTGCAGTGAGCTGATGTTCCCTGGCAGTGACAGTGCATTGCTGTGGCAAGGTGTGGGAAAGTGAGTGGAGGTTTGGTTCCTGGATGGATGTCTCAATTGTGTCTGTCCACCCAGTTAACAGGAGCACCACAGTAGGCTCCACATCATCCCATTACCTGGTATTATGGTTACCACCCAATGCTGAAAATAGTTTCCTGGGTTACAGGAAATCATTATGCTTGTTACTTAGAGGAGGATTACCAAAAGAAGAAGTAGGCAGCACTACATCAAGTGAGTGATTTTTTTTTTTTTTTTTTTTTTTTTTTTTTTTTTTTTTTATGTGGGGAAGAAGGAACCAAAGGCAATGGTTGCCACCACCTACCATTGGTATAGTAATGTGAACAGTCATAAGTGTTTAGAAGCTGCATTTATTGCAATGAGTAATTACTCTCTCTTCCCTCTCATCTTAAATGTCAGGACCAACTGCTTAGCCCCGGGCTCCTTCGCTCCTCACGAGGCAATGTAGGATTGGATGATGGATGGATGGATGGATGGAATTAATCTCTCTCTCTCTAGGTGATTCTACACTAACTGACAAGCTTGGTGGTTTCCTGTAGTCCATGAAGCCACTTACTATGCTTGGTGGTAACCATATAACCAAATGATGCCTAATGGTCTAAAGGGTTAAGGTGCTCCAATTGGATGGTGCCTGAAAGGGTTCCCATTTGAGGGATAATCTGCTTCCCCCTCTCCCCCCCTCAGTATGTCACTAAGGGGAAAATGAGACTGGTTACCACTGCCTTAAATGTTGGGACTGAGTAGCCTAGTCCTGGGAACCTACACTTCTGTAGGTCAATTTGGGATTGGATGATGATGATGATGATGATGATGATTTTAGTCAGGATGATGGGTTTCTTGTCTTAGTCAAACCTTTGGCACACCTGTTAACAAGCAGTGAACCTCTTTAGCTTGTTATCTAGCATTAATAATGTTGTACCAGTACCCTGTTCCTTTAGAAGCCCTAACAGGAAAAGAACAAATAAATCCTGAGTTCCTGTAATGCACTTGGTGTTTTCCTCCAAGCTTTTACAGTCCATGCCATCTCTTCTTTGCATCCTGTCATCACTAAGCAACCAAGGCTGACACACGAATGCATGTTGGGGCTTTTATAAATGATACTAACAAAATGTAATGATAAGATTATGTTGCACTGTCCACTATTCATACAACTGAGTCATCAACACAACATCTGAAGATCAATGGCCTGTTCCATGGTGCAAATCATGAATTTACTTAAATACAACTATACACAATACTAGGAAGATTGAACACTAACTTGCTGGAGGAGGTCTTGTTCCCGTGGCACCACCAGGAGTTGTAGGGTGAGCGGTGAGCGATGTATTGAAGCCACAACCTCCTGGTAACTCTTGGACCCCACACTCTCACCGTTGACACTCACCACGCGGTCCCCTGCAACATGCAATAACTAAATAAATGAGGAAGCATTTTTCTCTTAGGCAATACAGTGCAATGCACTTCCACAAACTATACCAAGTACATAAACTCTCACAAGTCTCCCCTCAAACACACACCATTACACACACACACACACACACACACACACAACCAATTCCACAACACCCACACTCTACACTTGAAATACATTCAACAGAACACCACATGTCACTTGCCTCGACATATGTAATAATGTACTGAACTTATACTATGCAACTCACAATGGCTGCTTCAGGATAAAAACTCGTACAATCAAGGGCTAGAAACTTAACTTGTTTGTCATGATAATGACAAAAAAAAAAAAAAAAAAAAATGTACTACCACAAAGAACTGTTTTCTTTCAAATATCAGCCTCCGTAGCTACAACAGAAGGCGATTCCACACCTCACAGAGTTGCACTTCACACTCCCATCTTTCATACAAACTTCACACTACCACATCTATCTCAGACTTCACACTGCCACACCTTCCACACAACTCACAGACATGCTGCTGAACCAAGCACATTTCACTGCTCTCTCTCTCTCTCTCTCTCTCATACACACAGCCACACCACTCACTTTGCCACACACTACACCATACACCACCACACTTCCTGCCTCCTACTGCACAAACTATTTGAACTTGAACACCCTCTGTTCTACAGTACTGGGTATATGTCATTTGAGATAATTATTTTTACACTAACTCAATTTATGCAATTATGTATCATTCATCATCATCATCTTAATTTAATATTTTACTATTATAAATGGAGTAGGCAGGATCCTAAAGAGGAAATACAAAAAAAAAAAAAAAAAAACTACGAGAACCACTCATCATTCAAGCCTTTGAAATCCTTGGTTTCAATTATATATCATTCATCATCATCACCTTAATTTAATATTTTACTATTATAAATGGAGTAGGCAGGATCCTAAAGAGGAAATACAAAAAAAAACAAAAAAAAACTACGAGAACCACTCATCATTCAAGCCTTTGAAATCCTTGGTTTAATGAAATGCTGATTAATGATATATACGTAAACTGATAACCAGGAAGCTCTGAATTCTAATACAGGTAATCCTAAAATACATTGCTATCGATATTCAAAGCAAATTAATGTTTGGTTCACACACTACAAAAAGGATGAATTCAAATTTCTAATTATCTAAACTTTACCACCAGTACACTAGACATCACCATAGGTAAATATGAAGCATTAAAAAAAAAAATCTAATGCGAGCACATACACAGTTCAAGAACATAAATATCCTCAGTCATGATCAAAATATTCTTCTCCATTACATAGCTATTTAGATAAATCAATAAAAAAAAATCGCAGTGTATTTTAATCCACATCTACATCGACATGTAATGATCATCACCATCATCATCACGACTGTCATCACGCCCTAATTTCCACCCAATGTTTAGTTACGGATATTAATAAAACAATTTTACACTGAATTTCAAACTCCTTAAATCAGACACGGCCCAAAATCGGCAAAAGAATTTCAAAGACATTGCTTATTATTTAGGTGACAGTAAATGTGACTAACCGACCCGCAGAGCAACAACAACAGTGACAGGCATTAAAATGAAGTGGTTGGGGAGCGATGAATGTGAAAGGAGAGAGAGAGAGAGAGAGAGAGGTGGGGGGGGTGATGACCGAGAGTGAGGAGGAGGAAGAGATGAGAATAACAGTATAACCGGTAATTCTCCCCCCCCCCCTCTCTCTCCCTCTCTCTTACTCATTGTGAAAGTAAGCAGGGACAAGATGAGCACCCAATGTGAGAGGAAAATAACAAATCTGTGTGTGTGTGTGTGTGTGTGTGTGTGTGTGTGTGTGTGTGTGTGTGTGTGTGTGTTTGAGAGAGAGAGAGAGAGAGAGTAAGCAGAGATAAGATGAGCATCCAATATGAGACGAGAAAAACAATTCTCTCTCTCTCTCTCTCTCTCTCTCTCTCTCTCTCTCCCAAACAAAAACATACAAACACTTAAATGTTTTTCAGTCAAACACTCTGAAACACACACACACACACACACACACACACAATTTACATAAACAACCATTCACTCGGACACACAAATAAACTCAACCTGCTCCGAGCCCCAAGAGACGTGCCCATGAAAAAGCCTGAGGACAAAACCAAGAGACACGTGAAGAATGACGTTAACCAGTTGGACAAAAACAAGTCATCTACAGAATAAGTTTAACGATAACATAAGGAGGTTGAAAGTCTACAAACAAAAGCACTTAAAACAATGAAATACTGGACACTACAACGAACAGTGCGCAAAGTAACAGAATTATTTATACAGCCGACTGACTTCATGAAAATACACAAAGTGACTGCAAATCTAAGTATTCTTTCCATCACCATCATCATCATCTCATTTCAATCTTATGTATACCGTATCCTACTCAGAAACGTAGCGTACTGGGTCCACAAGGCAAACACGACAGCACAAAATCAAATGCGGACATTACATACAACTCTACTGTGATTCTGCAGTCGTGATCAATAATTCTTTACAAGTCAAGGATTCAGAACTCATGCAGGAATACCCCAATCCCCATGAGATGAGCTTACTGAATAACTCTTCCTAAAACAGCCAAGGCTAAGCTCTGTTAATTCTCATAAACTTCATTTTAGTTAGGAGAGAAAACAATCCTAAACAGTGAAAGAATTTATCTGACAAGACCTCTTTATGTGTCTGACAGTTGCAAGAGTGTAAAAAAAAACTGCTGACCTTTACTGCACCTGTTCCGAATACAAGAAGCGAAAATCAGTGACAATATATTCATGGTACGGCAGCTACCAAAAATTAACTAAATTATTATTATTATTATGACACCGTTGTTTTTTTTTTTCGTTTTGATAATTATAGTAAATAACAAAACTAATATTATGGCAACTGACCATCAACTTAAAAAAAGCATCAAAATTTACTGCCAAACCTAACAATTCCCCACCAGACACTGACAGTTCCCACTCACACCACCACCACCACCACAGTCAAACCTCATATATCACAACTCTCGTCTTTAATACTAACGAGCATCTATCTTCTTTTCTTAGTTTCTTGAACTTTCTAAGTATTACCTGTGTTATCTCTGGGTACCGTAAGCCCAATTTCTAGTGGTGCTTTGTCCACGTTTCCTGAAGATTTTATCCATTTGATTTATACTGCCACTTGCTCCATCCATCAACCGAACAGACAGATACTTGTTCCGAATTATGAGCTAAATTCAAGTAACTACAGTCACACAATTGGAGGACTGGGATGTTCCCTTCGGATTAGACTGTCTATTCTTATATCTTGGGTTACATTACTATTAACCACTATATGACTAATCCCTACCTTTGTTCGGTAGTGTCACCCTAATTACACTATGACCTCATTATGACAATTTTGTGCACGTTCTCACTTATTTTGAGTCTACAGTAAATTACAGAGAAAATGTCCGTCCTTTCAGTATACGGTACTTAATTTTTCAACGTTCCCAAAATTACAGTGTTATTTGTATAGGACAAATTCTGATCCTTTGATCACATCCCTGACTTGTAATGATGACTGTCTGCAATAAAGAAATGAATAAATAAATGCTCGTAAATAAATGCTTGTAAATAAATAAACGCTCGTTAAATACATAAATAAATGCTCGTAAATAAAAACAAATAATAAATGCTCGGAAATAAGTAACTAAATAAATACCTGTGTTGAGTCCAGCGAGGTGAGCGGGGGAGCCGGGTCTGACGTGTTTGACGAAGATGGTGTCCAAGGGGTCAAGGCAAGACAGGGGCTCAGTAGACGACACATGGTCACCCAGCAGCTCCTTAAATAACACACACACTTTAGTACTGACGTTCGAGAGGTCAGTAAAAGTAATAGCTTTGAAATACGAAAATACGGGGTAGCTAAACACGGAAATGGTAATATAATTATAAGGGTAGGCGACAGAACACAGTAAACATGGATATTAAACATACGTAATAAGGTAGAAAATACACAATTAATATCTCGTTACGTAGCTAATAATTATACATAGAAATTGCTGATGGTTAGCCTAATGGTACATAATTCCTTGCATGAAATAAACAGTATCGAGAGGCAAGAATAAACAGGAAAACGTCATCCTTCTGATATGCAATTAATGAGATTTGGTTCTAACATCTTATGTACGTGGAGCACAAACAAACTCAAGAATGTTGTCAGGAGCTGTGTGTGTGTGTGTGTGTGTGTGTGTGTGTGTGTGTGTGTGTGTGTGTGTGTGTGTGTGTGTGTGTGTGTGTGTGTGTGTGTGTGTGTGTCCTGGTCTGGAGTTGCAACAATAAAACAAAATGACATCATCGTACTGTCGTGGTTAACAAATAACGGGAAACATCAAAATGGCAAGGAAAGGCGTCGAGATCCATCACTGAACGCTAATTGAACAGAAAATAACAGGGTGGTGTATTTCCTCTCACTAATTACTGTCATTAGCAGGTGAGACACTGTACAAACAGGGGCGTTATTACACACACACACACACACACACACACACACACACACACACACACACACACACACACAGGACCATTCATCTTTCCCATTAGGCCTCTTTCTTCATTTATTCAGGAATAAAATCGAATATATAAAGTTAAACATAAATCAAGTACGCTACAGTATGTTTCACCGAACCAGCGACATCACTGTTTACTATTACACATATACAAAACATGCCCGTCTGCTCCTGTGACTCTTGAACCGAACACTAAAGTTGTCCCATCATGAGAGGGGTACCACCAGCAACCACCACCGACAACAATACCAGACACTCAACTTCCATCAACCACAACAGCTTTACCATCACGCCTACCACAAACCACGAGCAACAACACCAGACTACACCCACTACCACCACCAATTACAAAAAGTCAGAGCTGATCACGAGCCAGTCCAACAATAACAAACTACCACCACCACCACCACCACAGAGGCTGCTCCCACAATCACCACCACCACCACTAAGACGACCACAACCACCACCACCACTAAAACTACCACCATTACACCGTTTATAAATATCTTGACCACCACCAAAAACTAACCCTCAACCACCACTATCATCGTCACCAATACCATCACCACTAAAACTACCACCACCACAACTATTATCAATACCACGACTATCAAAAAAAGACTACACCCACAACCACCATCCCCACCACAATCGCGACAACAGCCAACCACCAGCGACCTACCATCACCACCAGCATAATAACTTCAACCTCCCACTAACCACCACAAAATATATTAATTCCTTCGGCCAGAGGATGTATTTCTTATCTTACTCCTACTATCTCCGAGCATTCAGCTTACCTCCCGAGTTAGAGACAGCCTTTATTTAATCCCTTCGACACGAGGGTAATCTAAGCTAAATAAACTAGTCATAAGTTGTAAATAAAAACGAGTCTTCAGGCTAGAAAGGCCGCTAGACCGACTTGCAGCATCACCAACCACAAAAACAGCGGCAAACGATACAAAAACACCTGCTACTACTATTACTCCCACCACCACCTAACCTAAAAACTACAACCGAAAAAAAAACTTACCCACCCTTACCCAGAGCCAACAACCACAACAACAATCTCATCAAAGGCAAAGGAAACTGAACCCAACACAACACTACCAACAAACACTACCCATTCACCACTACAGGCATGAACTCCAAACATACCATCACCACTACCACCACCACAACCAACAACAACAACAACAACAACACCACTGGAGGACACAGGGGAGGGGGAGGAGGAGGTAAAGAGAAAAGACTGTGATAATGAGAGGGTTGGGGAGGGCAGGTGGCGAGGAAAAAGCGTTTGCAGGAAGAGAAGTCACTTGCTACGGGCTATGACAGGGAGGGGGGGAGGGGACAAGGGAGGGAGGGAAGGAGCTAGGGAGAGTGGGGGTGCGAAGGAAGGAGGTGAGGTACGGTAATTCTCTCTCTCTCTCTCTCTCTCTCTCTCTCTCTCTCTCTCTCTCTACCATGCACACCACGCGGCCGACCTTAAAACTAACAGAAAACACTATTTTTCCATGTATTCCATTCTGGCCATAGATTAGTCAGTCCCTTCCCTGACATCCACATACCCCTCACATGTCACCACTTAGGCACTAATACCACACTGTCTTGAGATGTGCAGGAATGGTACAGCTTGACGATTTGTTTTTTTCCTCTAAGTTACTGCGTTTTGTGGCAAGGTAGTTTTCTTAGTAGACGGTGATGAGAAAGATATGACTGGAAAAGCAATGCGGAAAGTGAGAGCTGGAAATTAGGGAGTGAATGGGAGGAGGAGGGAGTGAGGGAGATTGTGATGGGAGGGAGGGAGTGAAGGAGATTGTGATGGGAGGGAGGGAGTGAAGGAGATTGTGATGGGAGGGAGGGAGGGAGGAAGTGTGAGTGAGGAAAGGGAAGGAGGAGTGATGCATGGAGTGAGGGTGGGAGAAAGGAAGTACGGAAAGGGAGGGCAGGGTGTGGGGGAAGGGAGTGAATGCATTAGCGAGGGAAGAGAATGAGTGAGTGAGTGAGTGAGTGAGGGAAGGGATGATGTGAGTGAGTGAGTGAGGGAAGGGATGATGTGAGAGAGTGCGGGGAAAGGCGTAATGGAGTATGCGAGGGAAGGGATAGTAGCGTGTTAGCATTAGTATAAGTCCAGTTCAAGGTCAACCCACGCAGCCTCCTGGTCAACTGAGGTCAAACTATTCCTTCATAGACTGCATTAGGGTGAGGGGAGGAGGAAAGGAGGAGAGAAATGAAGGTAAACGTCGAGGAAAAAAGTGTAACAGGAGGGATAGATGAAAAGGATTGTGTGTGTGTGTGTGTGTGTGTGTGTGTGTGTGTGTGTGTGTGTGTGTGTGTGTGTGTGTGTGTGTGTGTGTGTGTGTGTGTGTGTGTGTGTGTGTGTGTGTGTGTGTGAGAGAGAGGGGGGGGGAGGATTGGAGGGATTTTAGGCCACTCCCTACCCCGACCAACGACCTCGAGTGACTCGGTTTTACCCATTCCTACAGGCACGTCAATTTCGTGTCATTCCTCCTCCCGCCACACCACTTTATTCAGCTGGGGCAACCATTTGTGGCAAAGGACTTAATGAGTTTTATTTATAGCCTTTTCACTACTAGACGTATTGCCTCAACTGAATAGAATCGTTCTGACAGCATAATTCCATTATTTTATACATACATACATTATATTATATACATACATAGAGATAGATAGATACATACATACATAAAATATTGATAGATAGATACAGATATAGATATATCGATAAAGATAGATAGATAGGTAGAGATGGACAGATAGACAGATAGATAGTATACTGAAATTACTAAAAAAAAAATAAAAAAAAAAAACTCTTGGAAAGGAGGAGGAGGAGGATTAGAGGGAGGGGGAGGAGGATTAGACGGAGGTGGGAGGCAAAGATGGGATGGAGGAGGAAGGGCAGGGATTCCAGGAAGAGAGTAGGAAGATGAGCGGGGTGGGAAGGGATGAGAGGATAAAGAAACAGCGTTACTGGAAGAAGGAACTGAACGGAAGGGAAAATGACACGATGAAAGAGGAAGTGGATATAAGGAGGAACTGAAGGAGGGCTGGAGGAAGAGTGAGAGGGTAGAGGCAGAGTGTGGATGAAAGCATGGGCAGAATGAAGGGGTGAAATATAGTGTAAATTATGGAAAGAGAGAGAGAAGAAACAGAGTGGCTGGAGGCATGGATGAAACATGACGGAAGGGAGTAGACGTTGGAGGGAAGGATGGAAGGAAGGAAGGAATGATGAAAGGAAAAGAGATGAGCGAACGAAGTGTAAAAGAATGAGAGGACGAAGGATTGGAGTGGGTCGATGGAAGAAAATTGAAAGAATGGGAGGCGAGAGTGAAGGAGGGGAGGAGATGTGATAAAAGACGAGTGAAAGGATGGTGGAAGGTAGAGGATGAAGGAAGGAGATGGACGGAAGGAAGAAATGGATTAAGATTGGGAAATGCATAACAAAATTAAAATTACAAGAAGAAAGATGGTGGGTGTAATTAGTATTTATAGGGTCTCTAGGGTGGAAGACAGAAAGAGATGGAAGGAAGAAACGCTGGAAGGAAGAATAAGATGAAGGTGGGAACTGGAAGGAAGAAAGACAGGGAGAGAGGCTCAGGAGAGATTTTTCTGGAAAGGTTGGACTATAGTAGGTGTACAGCCTTAATTAAATAAACTAAGAAGGTAACTAGAATAAACTCAAATAATACGTCATCGTGAAGACGAATTGTTGAGGAAGTGGACATGAGAGACGGTGATAAGACTACAGTATATCTAAGGAATATCAGGAATGAAAACTAAGGTAAACTAGTTATCCTATACTAGGCAACTCTAACATGTGGACTACAAAAATAAGACAGGTGAATCAAAGTAGTCGGTGAAGGAAAGAAAGGGTGAAAGGATGGAGGAAGGAGAAAAGAATGGGAAGAAACGAGCATGATGCAAGGATGAAAAGGAGAGACACGGAATAAGAGTGACCGGAGGGAAGATTTGAGAAAGAGAGGCTGAAAGTGTGGAGGGAAGGAAGGAAAAGAGAGAGGGAGAGAGCGAGAGAAATGTGAGGAAAGGGGAAAGGGGGAGAGAGGTTTAAAGAGGGACAAGTGATGTGGAACAGACAGACTGGGACACGGAAGAAGGGGACAATGGAAGAAGTGGATGAAGGGAGAAGAGAGGAAAGAAGACATCAGAAAAAAATACTGGTACGAAGGCTAGTGGAAAGAAAGGGAGAGACACCGCTTCCCTCTCCTTCCCCTCCCCGCCCCTCCTATCCCCACTGCTCTCACCTGCCCGCGTGACCTGCCCTGACCTCTCCCCCCTCCCCACCTTCCGTCATCTACTCCTCCCCCCAGGTCTTGTGATTCACCTCTCCCCTTCACCAGTTCCCGTCATCCCCCTTTCCCTATACTGTGATTCCCTCCTCCCACTTCCCCACACTACCCAATCCCCTTCCCTTCCCATCATCTGGTCCTGTCATCCCCCTTCCCCTTTCCCTCCTTACCAGCCTCCCTCCTCACTTCCCGTAATCCCCTCCCCCTTCCCCCAACGCTTCTCCACCCCCACCCCGTCTCCCGCCCCAGCTCACGTGATCCCCCTGAGCTCTCCCCCTTACTTCCCTCAACACCCCGCCACCCACGGTATCCCTCCCACTACTTTCCACACACACACACGGGCGCATCCAGTCTTCACCAGATAAAATGCACCTTCACCGCTCCAGTTCGATAGACTTTTTTTTTTTAATACCTATTACCATTTTTCAAAACTTTGGAGGGACGACTAGCAGTAAAATGGCTAGGAATTGTTTATTAACTTCTTCAGTACGATCACGCTCTATTCAGTACTACTACAGCCAGGAGATTTGTTTGACTTTTACAGACGCCTCGGGGTGAAATGGCTGGCGTGTTTTCTGTACACCTGTAATAGCCACGGTTAGACGATTTAAACAGCACATAAACACTCCTCAGAGTTACGAGGTTGTAAACAGTCTCCATTATCTGGAAAACATACACCAGTATCAAGATGGAAATATTCCGGGTAAGCATAAAAGCATAAAACATTTTATCTTTTAGGAATATGTTGATATGCAGCAGCAGCTGCTGCTGAAATAATAATGATAATAATAATAATAATAATAATAATAATAAAAGCCATCATCATCTTTTTTTTAAATAACATAACAGAGGAAGGAAAAACAAAATGAATAAAAATTCACCAGATTACTGGTGTCCTGTATTTATTTAAAAAAAAAAAAAATCTAACAGTTGGGCCTGAACAGCTGTAGGTTGAAGTTTTGGGGGAAACAACTCTGGGAAGCGAGTTCCAAAGAGATGCAGTTCGGAGAATAAAAGAATTCTGATGGGGGGAATTTCTGCAATATGGCATTGTGACATTCCAGTCATGAGCGCTACCAGGTGCCCGTGTAGCACAGGGAAAAGCATGGAGAGGTGGCACAATGGATGCAACTTCGTCTGTGCATTTGTCATACAAGTATCTGTAAAATAATGCAATGGAGGCAACATTCCTTCTTACTATAGTAGGGGAGGTTGTTAATTTGTAACAGCAGGGTTATTAATAATTCTAACACCTTTGTTCTGAATTTTGTCTTGTTGTCTTGGTGCAACCCTTCCACATCCATTCCACAAGGGTAAGCAATATTCCAAATTATATTATATGCATTTAAGCTATGGATAAGATCAAATTTTTAAGTACCGGTAACTGTCTCTCTCTCTCTCTCTCTCTCTCTCTCTCTCTCTCTCTCTCTCTCTCTCTCTCTCTCTCTCTCTCTCTCTCTCTCATGAAGTAACCCGAGCCCAACCCTTGCCCCACCACCTGCTGCGCTGCTCCTCCAAACATCACAAGTGTCTGTGGGTTCAACATCCTTACACACACACACACACACACACACACACACACACACACACACACACACACACACACACACACACACCTTCGTTACTAACAATTCGCAAAAGTGTTATCTTCGCTTTTTTTTTTTCAATACTGTACTTGGTAACACAGGAAGTTCAGCGACATCAGGTATCAGCATCCATCCTGCTTGCAGTGATTCCTCTCTTTCTGTTGACTAAGAAATCCGTACTACTGACTCTCCTCGTCTGACAAACTCTGCATACAAACTGCTAGCAAACCAAACATACCGGTAGCTACTAACAAGAAAAACCCTCCTGTGATCCTACACTTAGTGGCATAGTTCTATACTGAGAAGTCCTATAAACAAGGAAGAATGTGTCAGTATCTGTTCTCTTTCCCAACATCAGAGGGCTGACCATCGATGTATCTTCGTACCTCTACCTCAACTAGTTTCTACTTGTGTCTTTTAACTTTTTATATACCTAGTTACCCTTCCCATTTCATCCACAATAACTGGCAAAGTCACACAGGATTAGGATACAAGTAAGACAGACACAAAGGTACAAAAGGTTAAACAAAGGAGACACGAAGTTGTCAATAGTATGGTGTAGGTTCGGCTGACTGGCTGAGGAAAGGCGTTGACTTGCGAGCGTCCTCCCCACAAACTCCGTGGCGGTTAATGGAACTGGAACCCACGTCAGAGCGTCCTCCGTCAATAAGGCCAGCACCGAGCCCAACGGCCCAGAATAGACTACTTATCTCTCCTCCCCCTCCATGCCACCCCATCCTATACCCATACGTGGCCGAGGCATGACAGTGAATGGTGGACCGAGAGAGTGGGGGTGAAAGGCTGTAGATGGAGTCATGTTAAGTGGTAAAAAGTTTCTCTGGCCTTCCGTCCGGCCGGTCACGTCGTTTCTCATTCCCACACGCATCTCTGCCTCTCTCCCTTCCTCCCTCTTTTCGTCCATAGCTGTACCCGTATCCTTTTTCCTCAGTACTTCCTAGTCTCTACCTCAAAATTTCCACATCTCTTCCCCCTGTTCTCTTCTCTTCAATGTTCCCTATGTACTTTCTCCATATCTACCCTCCTCCATCCTTCCCTTCCTCAATCTACCTCCCTCCCCGCCTCTCCTGACCACTCCACTACCCCTTAATCAGTGCCTCCCCTCCAGTCTGCCTCCTCTGCATTTCACCCCACTCATTAGGGTCCTCTCACACCCTCTCAATCACTTGCTTTTGTTCCTTCCCTCCCTCTTCCCTCATTTCTTCATTCCTCTCTTCTTTTATGTCTTTTTCCTCCTCTTTTCTTGTTTATTTTTTTACCGAAGTCGTTAATTTTTGCTTCTCCCTCTCTTTCCGTGTTCTTTCTCTTATCCTCATTTCATCATTCTCCTCTTACTTTCTCTTCTCTCCTCTCCTCCCCTCCCCTCTCTTCTGCTCTTCTTAGTCTCCCCTCCTCTCGTCTCCTCTCTTCAACTTATCACCCTACTCGTTGTGTCCCTCTCACAGCCACTACATCACCAGCCGTGGGCAAACTTTCCATCATTACACACACTCTCGCCTCTGTTCCCCCGTCTCCACTCCTCTCCCTTCGTCTCCCCTCCTCTCTCCTATTCTCTCCTTCAGTCCCTGTTTCTCCTTCTCTCAATCTCTCCACTCCTTTTTTCTCCTCTCTGTTCTCATTTCCTCACCTTTCCCCTTTCTCTTGTATCTCCTCCCCTCGTCTCCAATTCTCTCTCGTTTTTCTTCCAGCCTTTCCCCTCTTTGTTCCCCTTTTCCCTTTCTTTTTCTCCCTTCCTCTCCCCTCCCCTCATCTCTTCTTCTGTCTCTTTTCTCTTCTCCCCTCTTATTTTTTCTCCATTCCCTTTTGTTCTCCCTACTTCAAATCTCCCTTCTCCCATCTTCTCGTTTCTCATCACTTTCAACTTCCCCTTCCTCTCCTCTTTCTCCTTCTTATTCCCTCCCCTCCCTTCCTCTCTCCTTTCACTCCATCTCTCCCCTTTCCTCCCCTACCCCCATCATGCCTCTCTCCATTCTTCCTAACTTTCACTCCCGTCCGTGGCTACCTTACCTCACCACCTCACTTTCGCTCCTCTGATAAGCACTCACGTACCACTCACACCTTGTTTTTGTAGCTTTTCTTGCCCAAGCGAAGAAATGTTCCGTATATCCGCACAGTTTCTGGGATAAGCACACCTATTTGGCACTTACAGATATCAGAGGAAAGACGAATTTTAAGTTTTGTTGTATTTGGTGTATGGCATTTTTTTTTTAAATAATCGATGCAACATTAATCATACGTGTTCAGATATTCAGGAATAGTACGGTAAATGAGATTAAAAGACGGATACCTGCAATAGGCCTGTTGACCCAAGTGAGGCAGCTAATACTACTAAAGATACTGGTATGATTGAAACCCATGACGAGAGTGAGGTAAAAAAGGGAGGGGAAAAAAAAAAAAAAAAGCCATTACCTATAAACGACGGTAATGGTGCTGGAGAATTTAGGTACCACAGTTATAATTTCAGAGGGACAATCAATAGGCGGACCAACTCTACGCTACAGTGACAAATTAGCTTGAGAGACAATTACTACCGAAGAGGTTCATAATACTACACTATGTACTTAATACTGATCTAAAACTTTCACTATTATATGCCTGCTAATGTCAACGATCTTCCTCAGCTTCGAAGTGACCCCTCGTCGTCTAAGGGTTAATATTATCAGCCACATATTCTTAGGATCAACAGGTACATCTTAAGTTAATCAGCTATATATTCTTAACACTCTCAGCTACATATTCTGAGGGATAGCCACATCCCCTCGGAGCCCAGCCTCTTCTCCCGACACGACCAAAACACAAGAGCGCCTGAATTTCTACATGTAAACAATAAGATCACACAATACCACCCACCACCTGCCAGTCCCAGCCACTTGCCTACCCACACACGTCACACCAGTCCTCAGGGTCCACATTTACGAACATTCCTGAGCTTGTACTGTGCATAGGGTTATTTGTTTGTATCTCTAAATTCGGTCATTCAGCTATTATAAACTCCACAACCAAACCAAAATTTATCGTTAAGGTGAAAGAGTACGAGTCAAAATGATTTCTGACGATTACCAGTGCTGAAGGACACAAGCATACTATAAAAATTGGATAAGATCTTTTATAAATACGACCCTTTACTAATACTAATACTGCAACTACCACTACCACTACTACCACCACTACTGTACGACCCCGGGGTGAGGGACTGCCCATTTCGACCCCGTTCCGCTCTCGGGGCACGACTCGCCACCACAACCCACTCGCACGACACCGATCAGTTTACCAGGCACGGAAAAGGAACGTGGAGAATATAACGACCGATGACACGTGAAGGTGGAGAATGACTGAGTATGGTGGGGTTCTCTCTCTCTCTCTCTCTCTCTCTCTCTCTCTCTCTCTCTCTCTCTCTCTCTCTCTCCCTCCCTCCCTCCCTCCCTCCCTCCCTCCCTCTCTCTCTCTCTCTCTCTCTCTAACCCGTGACTGTTCAACCGTACAGATACAAGCAAGAAAGGAGGCGGAGGAGGAGGAGGAGGAGGATATGGTGGGGTCACTTGCAAGCAGATCACGCTGCAATTTAACCCTAGCAATCTTACACTTCACGTTGATCAGTGCACCCTACCCACGTACCGTGTGTGTGTGTGTGTGTGTGTGTGTGTGTGTGTGTGTGTGTGTGTGTGTGTGTGTGTGTGTGTGTGTGTGTGTGTGTGTGTGTGTGTGTGTGTGTGTGTGTGTGTGTGTGTGTGTGTGTGTGTGTGTGTGTGTGTGTGTGTGTGTGTGTGTGTGTGTGTGTGTGCGTGCGTGCGTGCGTGCGTGCGTGCGTGCGTGCGTGCGTGCGTGCGTGCGTGCGTGCGTGCGTGCGCGTGCGTGCGTGCGTGCGCGTGCGTGCGTGCGTGCGTGCGTGCGTGCGTGCGTGTGTGTGTGTGTGTGTGTGTGTGTGTGTGTGTGTGTGTGTGTGTGTCTGAGAGAGAGAGAGAGAGAGTTCGTATGGGTTACCGTACGTTTCGTTCGTGAGCCTAGAGCAAACGAAGTGATAAGCGTGAAGGGGAGTGGATTAAGATAGGAAAGGTTATTTGGGAACCAGGGGAGGGGAGGGGAGAGGAGGGGAGGGGAGAGAAGAGGAGGGGAGGGAGGAGACGGAGAAAAGGAATGACGACAGGGCAAAATAGGAAGAGAAGGAGAGGCAATAAAGTGATAACTATGAACGAACAGATTTAGATAAGAAGGGTTAATATGGGAACTGAGACGAAGGGAGAGGAGAGGAGAGGAGAGGAAATGAAAGGAAAGGAAAGGAAAGGAGAGGAGAGGAGAGGAAAGGAGAGCCGAGGAGAGGAGAGATGATGACAGGAAAGCGCTGGGAATTAGACATGAAAAGCAAGCACACGTTCTGTATAAGCGTGTGGGAGCGGCTTAAGGTAAAGAGAGGGTTATTTGTGAACTGGTTATGAGACCTGGGGAGGAAAAAAAATGAAAAGAAAAATGATAAGAAGAGGAAGGAAGAGAACTGACGTGAGAAGAGGACGCGAGAGAAAAGAGAGGAGAGGGAAATGACGAGAGGAGAGAAAATGAAAGGAGAAAGAAAACAAGCGAAGAGAAAATGGAAAAAGACAGTACGAGAGAGGCAAACAAACTTCCAAGCGCGAGACAGTGAGTTACGATGGTTATCTGGGTAGCTGGTTGAGACGGGAAGAAAAAACGAAGCCTAGAAGAGTGAAGGGAGAAGAGAAGAAGAATGTAGAAGAGAAGACAAAATGTGTGTGTGTGTGTGTGTGTGTGTGTGTGTGTGTGTGTGTGTGTGTGTGTGTGTGTGTGTGTGTGTGTGTGTGTGTGTGTGTGTGTGTGTGTGTGTGTGTGTGTGTGTGTGTGTGTGAAGGGAGGGATTATGCGCGTGCGTGCCGCGCGGCATTGAGTGCATACTTATCAATTTTCGCCAGATTTCTCCCATCTCTAGGAAAAGCAAAAAAAAAAAGAAAGAAAAAGAAAAAAAAAAATTATATATGAACGCCACTTCGAGGAGGCAACTGAATCTCTCTCTCTCTCTCTCTCTCTCTCTCTCTCTCAAGATGTTGGAATGTGTGTGTAAGGCTGAAAATCCTGGTGGAGTGACAAGAAAGGATGGAGTTATTAGCAAGTTCATAAATATAAGTGACGAGCTTCATATCACCCCTCACGCGATGCCATCCTGCTCAGACATTCCACGCCGTTTTCACCATCACCTAAGTTGGAAAATGAAAATCGTGACTTGAAATTTAAACGAATGGCGAAAGGATACGAAAGGAATAACAAAAACAATCCCCCTCCTCCTCCTACTAACTCTCTTCCCACTACCATAAGTGAAGAGGAGCAAATTCCAGGCATAGAAACGTCCCTCAACTCCCTCCCTTTCCCCCGAGAGGAGGATGGTGGGTTGCAAGAGAATGACAACTCTAACCTGCAGTCCACTGGGTGCACGTTCAGCTAAGCATGGGGCCACGACAAAAACAGGATCCGGAAAGAGAAAGAACATGAAAGAAGGAAGAATTTTGTCAGGGTGGCCAACGAAACTGCTCCATACCTCTATTCACTTATCATTCAAACCTACAATAATAGCTATATATGATGGGTACTTATAAACCGTAGTCACATATATATATATACGAAATTTCAAACTGATTATCGTACAATTCTTCAAAACAAAGCCGATGAACTGATCTAAAAATCCATCTCTATCTTGAATGAATATGTAGATGAGACTTAATGCCGTACAATTTATCCAGCTAAATGACCTTCCCACTGCGACACGAGGGGACCTAAGTAATTTATGCTCGTTATTGCCACAGGAATTTCTATCCTTGTCCATGGTTGAATTAGTGTTTTATTCTCGCTACTGACAGACGATTTATTCAGCTTGAGTCCCCACTGCCATATAAATTAAATTACTTCATTCTCCCTAACAGTAACCGTATATATATTCACCTGGGAACCTTTACACCTGAAGATAACCGAACTTGAGTATTTTCTTATTCCTAAAACCAGACGATTTAATTCAGGCAGAACGCTTTTACTGCGACTGTTGGACTCTAATTTGTTCTCGCTAACGACAAACGATTTCATGCAACCAAGAGAAACCCGACGCAGCTCAAAAGTGTACATACGTCGACAGACACAGTGACACGACTTCTGAGACGGGTTATTGCCCTCTCTTGATTACAGGTGAGAGGTGGGAAAGGTGAGGGAGGGGAGAGGGGAGGAAGGAAGGAAGGACCGAAGGAGGAAGGAAGGAAGGAAGGGCCGAAGGGGGAAGGAAGGAAGGGGGAAGGGAAGATGGGAATTTGAGATGGATGCGTATAAGGAAGGAAGGAAAGAAGGATGGATGGACGGATTAATGGAAGGAACGAAGGATGGGAGGTGAGGAGGGTGGGAAGAAAGAAGGATGGGAGGTAAGGGATGAAAGAAAGAAGAGAAGTGAGCAGCAAAGGGCAGAGAGGGGAAAGAGGAGGAATGGAGCGAAAAGTGAAATATGAAATGAAAAAAGACAAGGATGACAGGATTAAAAGAGAAGACGATGAAAGAGAAAAAAGGGGAAGAATGATAGACAACAAAGAATGAAAAATTAGCGGGGAGAGAGAGAGAGAGAGAGAGAGAATGATAAGCTTCACTGAACAGAGATGAAAGGAGAAGAGGAGGAAGGAAGGAGGAGGTGAAAGGAGGAGGGGTGGGAGGAGGAAGGGGTGAAAGGAAAAGGGCGCGAGGTGAAACGGGAGGGACGATTAGCGAGAAGAAAAAGCAGGAAAAAATTAGTACATGATATAATACAAATACGAGACTGTAGGAGGGAAGGAAGGAAGAAGATGTGGGGGAGGGGGAGGATGGAGATGAGGGAAGGGGGAAGAGGGGAGGGAAAATGGGGGAGGGGTGGAGATGAAAGGGTGAAACGGACGCAGGAGGAAGGAGAGGCAGAAGGAAAGAAGTTAGAAAAGGTGAAACAGAATGGAAGTGATTGAAAGGAGAAGAGAGAAAATGAATGATGAGCAACTGGAGAGTGAGAGGAGGAACAAGAGAGGCAAGATGAGGAGGAGCAGAAAGCGAAAGAGTTGTAACTCAAACAATAAGAGGAATGAGCCGCGAGGAGGAGGGGAGTGATAAATAAAGAGTACTTGCAGGAGGAGGAGGAGGAGGAGGAGGAGGACTGAGTGAAGTAATAAGAGATGCGAGAATAAAAGAATCGGAGCCAAGAAGTATAAAAGACAGAGACGGGGTAAAAATACATACAGTCCTTCAATTACATGTACATATAAATAAGACGAGGAGGACAAGAAAAAGAAAGACATGAACTAAAAATCAAAGTGTAAAAGTGAGAGAGGCATGAATCTGTTCCAAAAGGTGAGAGAGAGAGAGAGAGAGAGAGAGAGAGAGAGAGAGAGAGAGAGAGAGAGGAAGGAGGAGTAAACAGAGTACTTTAAGACAGATATATGAGAAGGGGGAAGGAGGGGTGGTTGCGAAAGGATGAGTACAGTACGATGCTGAAGTGTAAGGTGAAGGTGGTGGTGGTGGTGAGGAGGAGGAGGAGGAGGAGGAGGAAAAGGAGGAGGAGGAGGAGGAGGAGGAGGAGGAGGAGGAGGAGTCGAGGAAGAAATTAAGATGAAGATGAGAGACAGGAGCACCAAAAGTAAACAATATCTAATGAACTTATGGTAAAAAACATGGAGGGAGGCGGGGGGGTTAAAGAGAAGTATTAGAGGAAGATGACAGGGAGATGAGGTGAAAGAGACAAAAGGGGATGATGAGTGGGAGGGAAGGAAAATTAGAGATGAAGAAACAGCGAAGACAAAAGGATATTCAAAGTGGATAGGAGGTGAGAGGAGGAAGAAGGGTTGAAAGACAAGAGGGACAGAAATAAGACAGGGAGGCCCGAGAGAGTGGAAATGAAAGGAAGAGGAGAAAAGACAGAACGAAGAGGAAAGAAAGGAGGGTGGAAAAGCGATGGAGGGAAGAAGAAATGAGAAAGAAAAAACAGGAAAGGGGTGAGGATTTGGAGGGTGAGGGAAAGACGGTGAGGGAAGAAGAAAGGAGGAAGAAAGCAACGGAGGGGAAAAATTCAGAGTGGTGAGGGGAAAGGTAGGAAAGAGAATCAAGAGGGGAATTAGGGGTAAGGGGTGGAAGGTGGTGGTGGCGGAACTAATGGTGTTAGGTGAGGGGGCTCCGGAGTTACGCTCGCCTACTCCTGCCATCTCCATTACTCCGCCCCATCGCTACTACGGATTTGGAGGAGGAGGAGGAGGAAGAAGGGGGTATATGGGAAAAGAGAAAAACTTGACATAATCTTTGAAAGTCCACACAATATTATACCAGCGTGGAAGGCGGTGGTCAGGTGGATAGGGAAATGGTCTGCTACTGTCAGGGTGGAACATGAGCAGTCTGATGATATGAATTACAACAGACTTTATTCATGTGCCACAAGACTTACCGACATATCCTAAAAACACCTCTGCTTACACAATTACACCAGCTGGGATGACTGAGCGTAGACATGTATTCAGATTTGTAAATTTCTCCAAAGTTAAGCAGACTTTCCCCAACGCTGAATAAAATCTCTCAAAAGCTCGAAGTCAAACAGTTAAATAAAATCTTCTAATCCTAAGCTGAATAAAATCTCCTAATCCTAAGCTGAATAAAATCTCCTAATCCTAAGCTGAATAAAAACTCCTAATCCTACGCTGAATAAAATCTCCTAATCCTAAGCTGAATAAAAGCACCTAATCCTAAGCTGAATAAAAGCTCCTAATCCTAAGCTGAATAAAAGCTCCTAATCCTAAGCTGAATAAAAGCTGAATAAACTCACATGGAGGTATCAAGAATAATGTTTACAGAGACGCCAGGGTGGACTTTTATACACAATTTAATATTTCGTCGGTAAGATAAGAGTGTGAGTCACATTACCCTGTATCTCCATTCATTAACTGACTGATAAATAGTCAGGAATTTCCATGACAAAGAAAACATAAAGCGAACAAGATGAAAACAACGTAAAACTAACAACAGGAATTATATACTACTACTACTACTTCTAATAATAATAATAATAATAATAATAGCTACCGTAATACCAATGTATTTGTTGTGGCCCCATCTTCAACCCACAAATCACAAAATTCTGACCCTTCATACAAGTCAGCCCTTTCACAAACAATGACGGATTTTACATTTCATTTTCCGTACCTTCAGCCGATGTTATTCAGCGTAGAGTGCAGCCAAGTGGTGGTGGGGTTAATGAAGGCTGTATCTAATCCCTCCAGTTCCAAAGGTCTATTAATCAATCTTACGGCGAGATGATAATAATAATAATAATAATAATAATGTCACTACTGAGAGGGTTATTTTCGTGTACTATAGCCTATAATGGCATGGTAATTACACACAAGTTAATTATACGAGTGAGGACGTGGATGTAGTACAGCGAGATCCAGTACAGTGTGCAAATTACTCGTACAATAATTACTTTGACCTACTAACTACACGCAAAAGAGGAAACCACACCCTGCTATAACAACAACCATTATCGTACCTCCATTAATACCAATACACTCCTACTAAAACGGATACATCACTCTTGAATGAGAAAACTTTAGCGTGTTTTCTATTCAGATGGTGAGTATTAGTTCACAGGTAACAGGTAGAACTGCTGGATCTTGAGGGATGAAAATTTATGCTTATGGCCAGTCTCTCTCTCTCTCTCTCTCTCTCTCTCTCTCTCTCTCTCTCTCTCTCACACACACACACACACACACACACACACACACACACACACACACACAATCACAACCCCACAGCACAAGACACAAGTGAGGTGTGGTGAGGTGACGGGCGAAGCCAGAAGGGCTCTTTGAAGGGGTCACGAGGTTAACTGTTCTGCACGCGCACGCAAACACACACACACACACACACACACACACACACACACACACACACACACACACACTATACTCATTCCACCACCCTTACACTCTTCTCGATACCGGTACATTCCACACACGCGCCCTTCCTGCATTATTCACACCATCACGTAGACATACACCCATCTCCCACCGCACACTCAGTCCTGCAGCACACCTATATCACACTCTTCATATAATACACTTAAAGCGGCGAATTAACACAGCGATCATACCCACTCCAAATTAACTGACAGAAATAATAAAAGTTAACCAAAACTATCTTAATCACAAACAATAACTCGTGATAACCCGAAGTAATTATTTCAGAGGGCTAGACGTACGTAAAGATGTACTACTGCTATCAATAACTCACATAAATCACGCTGGCAATAATTTAAACTCAGGAATCACATAAGCAGCAACTCAACAAGCGATAATTGCTTTAAATATCAGAGGTCGTAATGTATGTGAAGGTGAAATATTGATACCTATAACGCCCATAAATCACTGGCAATAACAACCACGCTTGCAATAACGTAACCCACAGAACAAACTGGTAATTGATTAACAAATACTAATCATAATCACATTTTTTTTTAGCTCAGGCAAACTACATATGCAACTTCCATATTATCCTGTTTCCAATAATTTTTCTCACATAAATCACACCGCCATTAACTCAACAATCATACTAACAATTCTACCACTCATAGCAATTAGAGTGGCAATTAACTCCAGATAACTCGAGCAATTACTGACAGACGGCTTGAGGGAGAGTGGAGTGGTGTGGGTGTCTAATCCTCTTATCTATAATGACTGCAAGAGAAAGGTGGGTCAGGGTGTAACACTGCTATCTATAACTGCAGCAATCACAGTGGCAATAACTCAAGTGCTGATAACCAGAGTAATTATTCGAGACCGACCAAGCGAGAGAGAGATGTGAATGGAGTGGGTGTCTAAGACTGTTATCTGTAATTGTTGCTCAACCTCACCTTCCTGACCAGTCCAACCTCGCCCCAACATCTATGCACTCTCCTCTCCAGACCCCCTCCCCCCGCAACACACCACCGCCAGTTCCGCTCCCCATATCTAACACTGAGTAGGATACCGAGCCAATGAATAACTAACACGGAAACAGAGAAAAAGCCTGAAACGGAAAACGCAAATGCTCACAAAATACACTCTATCAATAGCACCATACTGTGACCCACTTGTCAAATGGAAAAATGATGGTTTTAAAAATTCTACTGAGAAAAAGAAATGTATCAGGAGGGCAACTTAAAGAAAAAAAAAAAAACTACAACCCACAGCTACGAGTGCAAGGAAGCAGAACCAGAATATCAACATGAAAAAATTCTAAACAGGAAAGGCAAGGGAGTATCGCCGGTCGTACAACTCTTATTTCACACCAACACAGGTCAGTCAGTTCGGGGCATGCTGGGCTAAAGTTGAGATAGAGCCAGCGTAAACATCACATGGAGAAAACGTAAATATCACACACAAGGAACATAAGAACACCACCAAGACAAAACGTAAATATCACATACAAGTAACGTAAGAACATCACAAAGACAAAACGAAAATATCTGTATGGAGTAAAAACCAAAACATGAACACAAATACAAGTGTGGTATACCAGAACAGATCATAATACCTGAAATATCACTAAACTTTGTGATCAAGGAACAGGCTACACAAACGGAAATCCGCAAAAATACATTAAATATAAACTGACATCAAGATCATAAAAAGACTGATAAATAAAACTGTAAGACTGGGAAAACGTCTTACTCAGGAAAAGTATAAAATGATTAGCTAACCAACCGACACACTGTCAAGCTTAATTAATTTCCAGAATAAACAGTGATAAAAATAATAAAACAATACGATAAGATTAAACCTCTCTCTTAGATAAGGAGAGGAGGAGTTAAAATGATGGACTGGAGGGGAAGGGAGGGGAGCGAAGGAGAGACCAGGAGGGGGGAGAGGGACGATATGATGAGGAGGAGGGTATGGGAGGGGTGCGGAGGGGAGGGGTGAAAGGGGGGGATAAATTGAAGGGACAGATGGATGACTGATGAAAGAGAAGTGAAGGGATAGACGGTGAGGAGAAAGGAGGAATGAGGAGGCGAGGAGTGGTAACGGTGCAGAGAGAGAGAAAAAAAGGGGGGGGGGAATGGGGACGGGAGGTGAGAGGGGAGGGACAGCTGAGGTCGGAAGTAGGGGAAGAAGAAATGATGAACTAGGGACGGCAGGAGCGGAGTTAAGGGGCGGGGGGAGGGGCAGAGAGGCTGGAGGGGAAGGGGAGGCATAGCCTTATATTGCAACCTACTAGGGTGAGACGGTACAAACCTCTCTCTCTCTCTCTCTCTCTCTCTCTCTCTCTCTCTCTCTCTCTCTCTCTCTCTCTCCGTTCACAATATTATGTATGACCTGTCAATTACGGCAAGTTCACTGATCCCACACTTTCCCCTTCCCCTCCACACCTACCTCTCCCCCAGACCTACACCATCCTCTACCCCTGATCCACACCTTCACCTCCTCAAGCCCTCGCCTTCCACACCTCCCCCCAGACCCCCTCCCTGATCTACACTTTCTCTTCCTTTCTCCAACAAAAATCCACACCAGCTCTCCCAGACTCGCAACTCCTCTCTCACCCCACCCCTCCCCTCCCCCACAGTCTCCACGTCCCCCTCCCCAAAACCACCACCCTAGATCCACACCCATCTACCCCTTTCTGGTCAGTGTCTCTACTCCAATTCCCACATCCACACCCCGACATACACCAACACCTTATCAATACCGCAGTCTCCCTAACTACCCCCACTCCTCCAATTCCACAGCGTCCCCCTCTCTCAAGACCCCAACCTTCTCTCCCCATCCCCCACCCCCACCCCGACCCCTCCTGGCACCAGCATGACCTAGTATGACCCACAAAGGAGACCAAGAACACAGGTAGGTGACATTTAAGGCCGTATTATTAAAACTGTGTGGGTGAAGGTGTGGATGAGCCTTTAATATCTGATGGGCAATTAAGGAGCACAGGTAATTGTTAGATGTAATTAGCCTGCATCCAACACTACACGGCGAAGTCAGCAATGGCACAGAAAGCTCAGACTTGCCCTATCATCAGCACAAGCTTAAGAAATTAGCGTTAATTATTCGGGTCCTGTTCACACCTCCAGTCGCTGTTGTAATAATAGGACCTTAATCTTGCCTGGAAGTGTCTATCTCAGTATTTAAACATTAATTAATAAGTATCACAAGGAACAATATCTTCGCGGACTTAGCAGATTCCATAACACGTCGTTCCCAGCGATTTATTTTTCATGTAATATCTTAACCCCTTAACGACGAAGAGGTCAAACTGGGTAAGGTCAGACTACGCTAAGGTTCATAGCAATTGCTGTTGCTGTAGAAAACCGCGGCCGGAAGTATAGTAGTGGTTAATGGACTGTTACACCAGGACGTAATTGCTCGTTTCGTCATCTCATCTTCCTTCTCTTCCCATTCCCTTATCTATTCTTCCTTTGCCTCCCTTATACCCCCCCTTTTACCCTTCCCTCTCAAATATCTCTCCTGAATTTCTCCCTGGCTACTCTTTCCTCCTGAATCCTGTTAATCTGTTTTCTTACCATCTTCTCTCCTCCATTATATCTTTTGTCGCTCTCCACTCTTTCCTCTTCTTTATTTTACCCACCAGTGTCTCTTCTCTGAATCTTTTCTTTCTCCTCTTCCATCCTCGAGAGGGAGAAGGAGGAGAAGGATTACCTCACCTCTTCCACCGACCTCTCGCTCATCATCCAATTCCGAAGCCATCCACTCTAGCCCTTGCCCCGCTCTTTCTCTCCCTCTCTCTCTCTCAGTACGCACGTCCTAACACTTACCCTGCCCCTACTACTCGCTCCTCCCAGCTCTCTCTCTCTCTCTCGCTCATCATCCAATTCCGAAGCCATCCACTCTAGCCCTTGCCCCATTCTCTCTCTCCCTCTCTCTCTCTCTCTCTCTCTCTCTCTCTCTCTCTCTCTCTCTCTCTCTCTCTCTCTCAGTACGCACGTCCTAACACTTACCCTGCCCCTACTACCCGCTCCTCCCAGCTCTCTCTCTCTCTCTCTCTCTCTCTCTCTCTCTCTCTGACCTCCCCCCCAACCACCGCTCCTGCAAGCTCTATCACTTTCTCCCTCTCCACTTGTCTGTCTCTCCTTCTACCCCCCTCTCCTCCTCCCTCAACAATACTACCACTCTTGGAGCAGTTTTCCTCCAAGTTTCCTCTCCTCTGTTTCCCGCACTCTCCCTACCTTTCCTGATGTATCCTTTTATTTTGTGCTTATTCCTTTCCTTTTCATTTCATCCACTGAGTATTCGTATTTACTCCTACTTACCTTCCTCCTTGCACCACAGCTACTTCCATCATCTCCAGTCCTCTCCCTCCCGCCTTCTAGTTACTCATCTTCTTCCCTTCCATCACTACCACACCCCTCCCTCCTCTCCTCTCCACACCACCCCTACACCGTCACTTCCCCTTCCTCCACCATACCCAACCCTCATTTTTCTCCTCCTCCTTCCCCATCATCATCCCTACACCCTCTAACCACCCCTACCTCCCTCACATCCCCCTCCTCTCCTCATCTCGTTGCTTCCCCTCATCACTCTTACAACCCCTCTCCCCCTTACTTTCCCCCCACCCTTCCCCTCACTCCTTCCTTCCCCTTCATCATTCTTACACTCCCTCCCTCCTTTACTTACTCTTACATCATCCCTACCTTCCTCACCAACACCTTTAACCCCCCCTCCTTTTTTTCTCTTCCTTTCCCCCTCCATCACCCCTGCACCTCCTCCGTACCTCTCTACACCTCCCCAACCTCCCTCAGTTTCTCTTTCATCCCCAACTTTCTTTCTCCCATCATTCTTTCCGCTCCATTTCCTCTTCCTTCCCCATTCTCGCCGCATTTCTTCTTCCCTTTTTTCAACTCACCCTTCCCTCCACCCCTAACCCTCCTCTTCTTTCTCCCTCCATCACCCGAATCCGTCTTCTTCTTCTCCTCTTCCTTTTTCTTTCCGTCAACCATCTTCCTTTCCACCCATCCCCTTGTGCCTCCCCTCCCATCACCCCTGTTCTTTCCAACAATAATGGTATTTTTCTTTCTTTTATTCTACCAGCTATTACCTGTATATTGGAAGGTGTGGTGGTCGGCACAGAGTTTTCCTCGCGTGTATACGGTATATTCTTTTCCCACTACAGTACCTTGCAATGTCAGCTACAATAGTTTACCTCAGCAGATCTTTAAACGTCAATAGGCTACCTGGCTAGTTCTTATCTTCAGTTCACAAAAGACCCAAGACTATCCTAAAAAAAAGTTCCTATGTTCCGCGAAACACAACCTGAGCCACATTCTGCCGTCGTCTACGTTCTTGTGTATCTGGGTGTTTACAGGGAAAAAAAAAAATACTCTGATGCCAAACTGTTATTCTTCTGAGTAACAGAGTAAAGGGTAGGGTAGAAATATAAAAGAAAAGACACACTACACCATTTCAAAGTCTCACGTCCTGTTGCAGTTTGTAATTCAGTCTCTAGATACTTTTACTTAGGGTACCTTTATTTATTTACTTACGGCACTTTTTCTTTATTATTCACCTATATACCGGTACCTACCTTCATACCCCCTCCATCACCTCTTCCTTCCTCATTTCTCTCTTACCCCATTTCTCCTCACTCTTCCATCATCAATCTCTCCTTTCTCTCCCTTCTTCTTCTCTCCACCATCCCAACCTCCTGCTCTTCCATAACCCTCCCTCACCTCTTCCTTCCTCAACCTCCCTGCCCCTTCCCCTCTACCACCCAAAACCCAATTCTCCCTCACATCTCAATCCACCTCTTCTTTCGTTCCTTTCCCTCACTCCTCCCTCTTCCTACTACTCCCCTTTCCTCCTCCTCAATTACCCCCCAACTAATGACCCGCGACATCTGCCCGTCATGGCCCCCTTTAAGTCTTAATTACCCTCATTTGCATTTATAATGGAATCTCATTAGTCTTTGTATTACTTGATGCAACTTTAGGTCCAGGCACAATGAAATTTAACATAGCAGCGGTTTTAACTGTGAATACGATCTCTCTCTCTCTCTCTCTCTCTCTCTCTCTCTCTCTCTCTCAGTAATGCACATTTATACCTCTTTTTTTTCCTTCTTTTTTTTCCCTCCTCCTGCCTCTCTTATCTCTAATTCACCACTGCCTCCCATCCTCTCTAATTAGCTCTTCTCTCTCTCTCTCTCTCTCTCTCTCTCTCTCTCTCTCTCTCTCTCTCTCTCTCAGCCTCCTTCCAACGCACCCCTCCCCTACTCCACTTCTCTCTCCTCCTCCTCATTAATATTCTACGTTCCTCCCTCCCAACATGGCCCTACACTCCCCTTCCCCCCCCTCCCTTCCTCCCTCCCTCTCTCTCTCCCCCTGTGTGTGTGTGTGTGTGTGTGTGTGTGTGTGTGTGTGTGTGTGTGTGTGTGTGTTATCCTAGATCTTCAGCATAAACAGTTTAACCCAGCCAATAACCTCATTATATGCTAATACGTCCCTTGTTATCAGTATTTTCATGTACTCCTTCCCTCTCGCCTTAGCCTCAGATATAGACCTCTCTCTCTCTCTCTCTCGTTTTCTTCCCTTCTCCACTTACACTAACTTTATTCTTCATACATCTTTCTTTCCTTCACATTTACTTCTTTTCTTACCCTCCTCTCGACACCCTCTTTCACTTTTCCCTCCCTTATTCTTCCCCATCCCACATCACCCCTCCCTCTTCATATCCCTTTCTTCCTTCTTTGATTCTTTTCTTCTTTCTTCCCTCCCTCCTCTACCCTTCCTCCCCCTCTCCACCTCCCCTCCCCCTCATGTTCCTTCTCCCATCCTCCTTACTTCACCCAACTCCCTTTCCTCCCACTCCACTCCCCTCCTTTCTCACCCTCCCCCCACTTCAACCCCTCGGCGTCCCTCACTACAGACCTTTTCTCTCCTCCGTACCTCTCTCCCTTCTCCCCTTTTTGTCTTTTTTCCTCTCCCTCCCTCCTCCCGTCACTACCATCTTCTTCCCCTCCTAATTCCTTTCTCCTCCCCTCCCCCATCCCAACCCTGGCACCAGCGAGACTTTTTTTTCCTAACATTCCCTTCGTGTGAGTGAGGCATCTCTGTCCTTGCCGATAACTCACTCACTCCGCACATTAAATATCCATCTAGGTTAAATATGAAATGGCAATCTGCAGTACCGGTAATAACACACTATTAGTAACAGTAATAATAAAATGTCTGATAATAATAAAAGTGAATAAACCATTGTACATGAACACACACTCGTAGTCGTACTCATCGTCGTCGTCGTCGTAGTAGTAGTAGTAGTAGTATTTGTTGTAGTTGTGGTAACAGTAATAGTAAACAGCTACCGTAATAATAATAATAATAATAATAATAATAACAAAAATAATAATAATAAAAATAATAATAATAATAATAATAACAAAAATAATAATAATAATAATAATAATAATAATAATAACAAAAATAATAATAATATATAGCAACACTAATTATAATAATAATGAACGAATACCAATGAATAGTAATACCAGTAACATCACCAATAACTGTCAGTAACAATAAAAAGGATAATACAAACGACCCAAAACCACAACAATAAGTTCTTACCCTTCCTGAGATTCCTTTTACATAAATAATAAACAGACCAGCAGCTCGTGTAAATAATTAAATATCTATATCGGTAGCCCCACCCCCCTACGCCCTGCCACCCTGAGACAGCTGACAGATGAAGGTTAGCCGGTACTGCAGCAGGAATGTTAAAAAAAAGTAACTATGAATAATAATAATAATAATAATAATAATAATAATAATAATAATAATAAATACGACAATGACAATAATGTAAACCCAGCAGTATTAGTGATGCTATTACCGGATAGCTACCCTAATAATAATAATAATAATAATGATAATAATAATAATAATAATAATAATAATCTGCTGAGATGGTTAATAAGGACCACATATAACCCCCCAGGCTCCATTAATATCCCCCCCCCTTCTATTAGTATCTCACAAGCTAAGTAAAACATAAATACGGTTTAAATAAATGAAGATGACACCGTACCGACATTAAAATAAAATCAGTGGTCATCGTAGTGAAAGGATGGATGAGATGACGTACAAGCTCCCTTCCAAACGTCCCTGAGTAGTGACATCCCTGTGACACACACACACACACACACACTGACGGATGGAGAGAGGCGTGTACTGCGGAAGGAATGTGATGCGTCCGCCAAAATACACACACACACACACACACACACACACACACACACACGCCGAGGAATGTGTCTGCCATATTAAAAAGAATATAACCTTGCGTCGTACGCCAAAATCTGGTTCTGATTGAGGGGTTTAGTAGCCTTTATGACGTCACGCATACATACTGTACATGCATACATACATATACATGGACAGGTTAATAAACAATAAGTCAGCCTGGAGAAGGTTTGAAGCTTATATTGTTATGAAGCGACAAAAACTGATGATGATGATTATTATTACTATTACATGAATGGGTGGTTGCCTGAAACCGGTTCTGAGAAAATTTGACTTACAATCAACTATTAAGATTTTCCTTTGACGAACATAAAAAAAATACTGCACACGAAAATAAGAAGCCGATGAAAAATTACCAGAAAGACACACACGAGTGGGAAATAAAAAATAAATAAATAAATAAATAAATAAATCGTATGGTAACTGTAAATATATTCGATAACATCTTGTGGACCTAACATTCACCTTGATGAATGAAAATGTAAATAACTGTTCTCTTCTTCGGCTACAAATACCTTACATTTTCCACAACATAAAACTCGCCCCTGTAAACATAAATAGCACTTGCATTCAAGGCCCTCTTTCCTTTCTGTCTGAAGATCACTCGAAGTACAATGAAGCTTGATAGCGCTCAGTTAATTATGCAAGAAAGTTAAAAGTACTCTCTCATTTGCATTTGGTTGAAGGTGCGAAGTTCCGAAAGTTGGAGAGTAAGGATGTGATTGGCTGGGAAGACTACAGCCCCCCAAACTCCCAGCCAATAGGAAGAAGGAACACAGACGATGCAAGAATGGCCAGACGTACAATAATCTCTTCAGTACGATGACGTCTATATCAATTATATTATTCCTGTATCCGCCACAGGATCTGATTCGACTGCGTGTCTCAAGACTAGTATTTTGCACATCACACCTTTATATTGTTTTGTAAGATACTTATTTGCATCAGTAACGCATCTGAAAAATAAATCGCTAAAGAAGAGGTGTCACGAAATTTCTGATGCCATTTAGGAAGTGACACTATATCTAACCTCTACTGGATCTCGACGAGCCCCACTAAGCCTATACTGAATAAAATCGTCCAGACAGTGCATGAATAAAATATAAATTACGCGCACTCATACTGAAAAGATTAACGATTTTTATTTTTTATAAGAAAGTATATTTTTAAAACTGAATCCGCAGCGTTAATACTAGAGGGATAGGGAACCAAACGATAAACACAGGCACAAACCAAACACACGATGAGTCAGCCGCGTTTGTTTTCGCTCACTCGGAGTGGCTTTTTTCTTTTTTTTTTCTTAATCTTCCCTAGCTTACACAAACACAGGCAACTTGAGCAGGACCAGACATGAATGTTAACTCAGGCATATCTTTGAGACTTAGGGCTCGTATTCTCATCGGTTAAGGTCCCTATGCTCCTCGTTGCAGTTTTTCCTAAGCGATTTAGTTTGCATATCACATCTAAAAATTCATTTGCTTCATCTGCATGTTGTTCGTATATTTTTAACACTCCCATGCCCCTACGACTCACTCCAAGCTAAATATATATCAGCAGGTCTGGCATTTGATGGAGTGGGATACTATGTGTGTCCAATTACGATGGGACTGATAGTGACAATATTAACACTGAGGCTCTGGACTCTCACCCTTAGCCGAATACAATGTTACGGCGTTAGATGGAACACAAGAAAAAGTTGTCCGATCATGGGAGGGTTAATATCGACATACTCTACTACTTCATCATCATACAGGAGGGTAGCTACAAATATCACGAAAAATATAATTCGCTGAAGATATAGTGCTGCGAATTATCAACATGCTAAAGAGAATGTTGTACTCAAAATGTCATCTCTCTCAAACCCAACCGTATAATTAACTGCAATATTCCATACTAGGGAACTTGACGAAACATACATATTTTCACTGCCAAAAAAAAGAAAAAAAAAAATCACCACCAAAACCTTTTCTCTAATATAATGTTAGTTAGAAATATTAGGCATAAACTAGTTCAATATGGTTACCTGAAACATATAATTCTTTTTTATTCGTGTCTTCTGCAGGATGATTTTATACAGCTCAAAAAAAGAGAGAGGAAAAAAAAATTCCGAACGGGTTATATAGTTCCAAGTACTATTTCGGCTCACCTCACATATCTACCTGGATTCTTGCAGGTGAGCGACGATTTTATTCAGTCTAAGAAAATCCTCACGTTGGGGTAAAAATAACAATAATAATAATAATAATAATAATAAAAACAAAAGCCCATTAACCCCTTCTCAACGATGATATATACGTATTTTATTTTTGTCACCGCCATATATTACAAATTTGTAGGAGGATGTACAAAATTTGAGCATGATGTCAGGAGTAAATATGAAGGTTTATTTTAAGATGTCAGAGGTAATGATGATAAATTGGATAACGACCAGACACTTAACCACCAACTGCACAATTTTATCAGGTATTTAGTTCTCCAATTTCTGTCTTAAAATTGAAAACTAACACAGAAACCAACACCCACGCACCTCTCTCTCTCTCTCTCTCTCTCTCCCTCTCTCTCTCTCTCGTCTGAACACTAATCCAGCTAACACCAGGCGATTATGCTGGGCTGAGTGTGAGTCATAGCAGCCTTAATGTTATGGTTTATTTTAAGAGAGAGAGAGAGACAGAATGGGCATATGTGCGTGCAACCGTGTGTAGCCTATGTATGCATGTGTTCGTGTGCAGCAATGGTCTGTGCGCTTGTGTGTGCATGCGTGAGACCGGATAATCTCGTGGTCACTGCTGGTATAATCTAATGATGCCCCCCTCCGCCTCACACACACACACACACACACACACACACACACACACACACACACACACACAAAATATATACACAAACATACAAACATTCATACACATATACATGCATAGCCTAAATATACACACAATTCTTAGGCTATACATACACAAGCCTTCACACACACACACACACACACACACACACACACACACACACACACACACATTCAAGCATGAACATTTAATTATCATGCTTGCACGAACACCCAGACCCGGACTCAGGCACAGGCACACCAAACACCCAAGCAAACACACAACCATGAAAAAACACACACACACAAGCCCTGCACCAAACAGCTTCGATATACCATTACACAAGTCCTAAGTGAATATACAACTAAACACAGAAAAACACACTGTCAAAAGTAAACGAGGACAAAAACATTATCAATTCATACATTAAACAAGTCAAACAAACCCTAACAGATTACTAAACACGACCATATTTCACCGCACTAATTAAAACATAAACACCACCTTCACTACGATGGCGCTTTTTCTGTTTTAGCCTATCTTCGCTATTCCCTGACCTCTCAATTAAGGTAAGATTACTTGAAGGATGGGGTCAGTGAAGGCTACAGCTAAACCATCCACTTCTCTCTCCTAGGCAAAAGAGAAAGGTCAGGAGAGTGCAAGAATATAAATAATGATTCTCTCTCTCTCAGTCTCACTCCCTCTCTCTCTCTCTCTCTCTCTCTCTGTTTACAAGCACAACAGAATCTCGCTCAAAACATACACAGGGACCAAAAATAATCACCAGATGTGTCCCTCAAAACACACGACCTAAAATAAACTCACGTAAGACTGGCCATAACACAAACCACAAACACATTGAAAACACGCGACCTAAAACACAAACCACGAACTCACTAAACAAAACACTCCGTCTAAAACACAAACACATACCCCACAACATAAATACCGTATAACACTAACCACATACACACTTCAATCTTTACTACCATGACTCCATCTACAGTTTCTTCTTCCTAGCACCAGACAGTTCTAGAGAGCTCATGGGGAATCTTTTGGCCAAATTACACTATATAATACAAATGATCCCCAATAACCCTGCCTGTAAGAAAGTATTTGTCTATTTCTTTCATGCACCAGGTCGATGATTCTCGACTCATCACACACACACACACACACACACACACACACACACACACACACACACACACACACACACACACACTACCGGCTATACCTCTTACCTGCGTTTTCTTCACCCGACAATAATTAACTCAAAATTCGTACTTTAATTAGCTACCACCCTAAAAGCCCTTCACCCCGATGACACCCTTTCATCATTTACTCTTCTTTTATACGGACGATTTTATTCAGCTTAAGATAGATTTATTTTTCCCTCTGGTGTAAACATAATCCTTCATTAACCCTTCACAACTAGACATCTCCCTAAGCTGCATAAAACCGTCTATTGCTGAATAAAATGAAGAAGCAGTGAGGGGGTTAGTGGAGAGCCTTCTAACCCCACCGTAAAGGGTTTCGAAAGTCCGTGCTCTCATCGATTAACCCCTTCAATCCAATGACGCATTTATTTTACTCTTGCAGCTCAGACTAATTTATTCAGCCCAAACGTGACTCATCAGACTAGACAGGTACGGTAAGATACACGGTACCGGGAGCTTATCTTAACATTTTCTGTCCTATGTTGCATAAAATCGTCACGTGAGGACAAGAATTACATTAAAAATAAGGCCTCGAATTGAAGAGGATATGGAAGTTCCCTAGCACTTCCTCCTTACCAGTTTATTTCAGCATATGCCACGCTCATAGTCACTTTAGTCCGGAGACGCATTTGTGTGTGTGTGTGTGTGTGTGTGTGTGTGTGTGTGTGTGTGTGTGTGTGTGTGTGTGTGTGTGTGTGTGTGTGTGTGTGTGTGTGTGTGTGTGTGTGTGTGTGTGTGTGTGTGTGTGTGTGTGTGTGTGTGTTCGTTCTTGCAGCTACGAGACTACTTTATATAGCCTGGGAGAAGCCTTAGTCTACATCTGACTCCTGCGATTCTAAAAGTCTATCCTGAGCTGAATAAAATCGTTCAGGGATGTGTAGAAAAAAATTAACGTAGGTCATCTGACAATATAAATAAACTGTTTGACGTCTGCCGGAATATGATGCCAAGTTCGTACTCTGTCACCAAAGGGTTAAGTACTGACCTCCGGCATTGCAGCCAGGAAGTCAGCACATTTTAACCCCTTCAGCACGGTGACGCTTCTTTAATCTTGTTACCGGCTGACGATTTTATGCAGCTTCGGGGACACCTCTTGTTGTGAGGGGGATTACTGAAGACTGTCTAACCCCTCCAATTCGAATCATTCTCACGCCGAATTAAATCGTCTGACTGCAGCATGAACAACAAACAAAATCAGTCATCGTACTCAAAAGCGTCAGACAAATCAGCCAGTGATGCGGTACGACAGAAGGGAATTTTTACCCTTTCAGAGCAATGGTCGTTTTTTATACTGTCTTTGCTTTTCTTTTTCTTTTTTACTGAACCTAGGGGAATGCATTGCCAGTGAAGGGGTTAATGAAGGCGACAGTACATTTAACCCCTCCAGTTCGAAGTGGCACTAAGCTGAGTATCATCTGACTGTGACGAGGACCCAAGAAAGACTTCCTTGTCGCTTTCGGCACGATAACCCTACTAATTGGTGCTACCGCCAGAAAATTTGTATTTAGCTTTGCTGAAACCTCTCGTTGGGAAGGAGTTAAAACGGGGTCAAATGATCAACACGTCATTCCTCAGCACGTGCAGCATGAGTAAGCACGTGATGAGACTAGGCACACAGCAAGGCAGTGGCACGTGACAAGACCGAACACGTGAATAGGATTTATTCTTATACTTGATTCATACTCTTTGACAACAGCTGCTACCTTGGGCCAACCGACCTGCACTGTTCTTATGTAAAAGCCAAGCATGCAGCGGGCGAGTTGGCTAGGCGACCTGGCACGTGACAAACGACTAGGGGTAAGCATGAAATGACAAGCACGTGAAGCAGTTCTGACAACACGCTAAGATCCATGTGTGATGAGAAAGCACGAAGCGGAGTAGGGACGTGAGGAACAACTACCGCTATATACGCAGCTTCCGTACGTGATAAGGCAGGGCACGTGGTAAGGGAGTACGGTTGGCACGTCAATAGGTACTGCACGTGGGAGGCAGAAGAGTGAAGGAGGAGAGTGTAGAGGGTGACGTCAGGGGTGTTGGGTGTCAGACGGGGGGATATATAAACAGGGGAAGAGGAGGGGTAGAGATGGGGAGAACAGAGAGAGAGAGAGCGGGGAAGGGGTCAATACAGAATGTGCACTCATTAAATAATAATGTGAGGGAGTCTGAAAATGCGTGTGGGTGGGTGAGAATGCGTGTGGGTGGGTGAGAATGCGTGTGGGTGGATGAGAATGCGTGTGGGTGGGTGAGAATGCGTGAACGTGCCAGAAAGTGTGGAAATTCCTGAATGTTCATGAAAAAAGAAAAAAGGCAGCAAGCACTTGAAAACAAACGAGGCTGTCTGAATTTGCCTGAAGGTGCCTAAAAATAATGAATGAAAATACATGAAAGAGAATAATGAACAGCGGCTGAAAACGTGCGAAGGCGAGTGAAAATCCAGGTGTGAGAAAATGGTGATTACCTGGGGAAAAAAATTAATATTGATGAGAATGCCTATTTTTACTGCATCCAGCTCCGTTCCTTGTGGTCCAGCATCCCTCCTACACGCAGAAGATGGCGCACACACCTTTACATGTCACCGCCTAGGCGCTTAACACACACTGTCCATATTGAATACCTGGGCACAGCCTAGAACTGAGCTCTCGTCCCTTCGGTCAGAGGGCCAACACGCTTCCACCTGACCACCATGAGAGAGAGAGAGAGAGAGAGTCCAAAGATCCCACGAAAACACTACGGATGCCAGATACGCACGAGGGCTCGTTAATATGCGTAAGGGTGTCATAAATATGTGCAGCGTGGAAGAAGTGTGTGTGTGTGTGTGTGTGTGTGTGTGTGTGTGTGTGTGTGTGTGTGTGTGTGTGTGTGTGTGTGTGTGTGTGTGTGTGTGTGTGTGTGTGTGTGTGTGTGTGTGTGTGTGTGTGTGTGTGTGTGTGTGTGTGTGTGTGGTGGTGTGTGTGTGTGTGTGTGTGTGTGTGTGTGTGTGTGTGTGTGTGTGTGTGTGTGTGTGTGTGTGTGTGTGTGTGTGTGTGTGTGTGTGTGTGTGTGTGTGTGTGTGTGTGAGAGAGAGAGAGAGAGAGGGGGGGGGGGATGTGATGACTTGCAAGTGGCCCATGACCCCACGCCTTGGGAAGACCTGCGTGGCTGCCTACACTGACTCACTTACTCACTTCCTTGCTCACTATCTTACACAATTGTTCATTCACTCACTTTATGCTCAGCACAAATGAGACGAGGTGCTGTCTCTCTCTCTCTCTCTCTCCATTATGCTGAACTTTGTAACAGCCGTATTTCCGGTGGCAAAGTATACTTCCTAACACCTCTTCCTCAGTGACTCATTTTGTGCATTACAGCTTAATAATATCTTGAACATTATTGAGGTAATCTACGTTATTAAAAAGGTATACGGCGACTAACAGGCAAGAGACTATGATGCAGTAATAAGCAAATAAATCGCTTTGGAATAAGTGCAACAAAGTCTCCTGCGCCAAAGAAAGCGAAGAATAAAATCATGGATTTTATGGTGCAGGGTGTGTACACGATCTGGGATTTTAAAAAAAAATGGGGTCAGACGATTTTCAAAACAAGATTAATTGCTCGTGATGTGCCAAGAAAAATACAGTAAAGTCTCACCTGAATGTACAAATGATAATAATACGACACTGATTAAGAAATGTCACAAGCAAGCAATATATGGGATCTTTGTGAAAGCTGGGATACCGACGTGGGACAGAATCATCGGATATTTTGCAACACCCATCGTCTGTAGTGTCAAGATAGTTTCCCGCCATGTGTGCACCGATTCTTTTAGGCTGAGAACACGTATCATCTATATTATTATCTAGTCTATGTCGATATGACACTCAAGCTCTATGGATGGCTGTTAACAAATTCATCAGGAACGTATATATACCTCCCAGCCTCTTACCCTTCCATACCGTGTGTCACATAGGCTAGAAATCCCCAGTACTTATCCAATCAACAGGGAGCCACTTCCCCCTTCAGTCTCTTCCTCCTTCGGTCAATCATGCAGGCTATAACCTATCCATTCACTGAAGCCACTCAAAGCTGCCCTGTACTACTAGATACAACCTGCTTCTAACCCCACCACCACCACCACGACCTCACACACACACACACACACACACAACTTTATAAAAACGCAAGTGGGGAAAATCTGCCCATGCATCCGCACATTGCCATAATTCGTTCCGTCGTCTCGTCTACAAATCTTCCTGGGAAAGTTGCTTACCTGTTACTTATTTTCAGTTTCCTCATTTTTCTCTTTATGTATCTTTCCTCTGACTCATTATTAATTCCTTCCTTACATTTTTTTTTTGTTTTTACCTGCAGGCAACTTTACTGTGCTCGGGAGAAATTTTTTGAGCTCGTCTGCAGTAACCCATTTGTAGTAAAGACCCCTCGAACTGAATAAAATCGTCCAATGGTGGGAATAATGAGAAAATGGAAAGATGTCTCAAATTTAATGAAATCGTCTGGAGGTAGAAATAAAATAAATAAAGTCTCCTAAACTGAATAAAATCGTCTGAAGGTAGGAAGAATAAAATGAAAAATACCCCATTGGACTTAGGAGGTTCAACACGACGCGCAGGTATTCTCCTGACGAGTTTACAAGAGCCGTCCCCCATACGCTATCGGGCGCGTGCAAGCCGGCCGCTACGATACAGACCCGTCCATACGTCCAGCGCTCCTACGCTAATACCCTCAAATGTCAAACTGCTGGGAAACGTGCAAACATCCTTTCCCACGTGCGTCAGTGCTGGGAATCTGAAGCAGGCTGAACAGATGAGGCTCTTTTTAAAATTCCATCATTTTCATCCTGCTTTCGTTGTGATGTGTTCAAAAAAAAAAAAAAAAAAAAAAAAAAAAAAAAAAACACTACTTTTTCATTGCTGGCAGTATTACAGATTGGAGGAAATAATTAATCAGTTTTACATGTACCGCTGCGATGGAACTTAAAATTGGCAGTCGTTTTGTCACTTACTGTTCTTTTCTTTTCATTACTGTGGATTTAATTGGGAAAATGGCTGTAAACGTGAAACTAACTAAACAGTAAAACTTTGTTCCTCATTATGACGCTTTCGTATTTCCTCAATACACTCAGCTGTGGTCCCTTCGGCGGTGAGGTTGGCAGCCCGTCCGCCGGCCAAATCATCTGCATCTAAACTTCAATCCCACAGGGGAGGAGGGAGGGTATTTAAAAGCGTGCAGTAGTAGCCTTTGTCATCAGATGCAATTTCAAATCTTTGCACTCAATCAAGGTTATCTCTATGATGTAAAAAGGCTCCCTCATAAACAATGTAACTCCAACAGAATCAATTTCCACACGAACCTTCTCAACCTTCACTTTAAAACCCCTTCCACCTACCCCAGTGTGTGCAGAATAAATCAGGTGGGATGTATCATTTCCCCAGTGGTAAAAAGTGGTGTCTCCTGGCCTCACGGATCAGCTCCCTTCCAGAACCCGCAAAATATGGCCTGTAGAGCTGCTAAGGTGCCAGGTATACGGAAACTGACTGCGATATTTTATTTAGTCAATATATGTATTTGTCCAGCTTTCGTTAATTCTTCTTCCTCCTGTTTTTCCCTGTCAACAACTTCCACCTTTACAAACGTCATGTGCTCAGTTGTCGCCAAACGAACGGATATCAATTTCTCTCTCTCTCTCTCTCTCTCTCTCTTTACGATTTCCAGACTTCCAGCGTTCACTCCCTCCCCGTTTCTTGGACATACACAAAAGTAAAAATGTTATAATGTTTCCTTCATCATCATCAAACTTTCCGCACTGGGCCCTGAAATTACACAAAGCTTTCTTCAGTATTATCTAACATTTCCGTGTTTTCCTCCAGCCCTCTAGCGCCAAAATGCTGGGAAGAGAGCATCCATCTTTTCCCACGTGTGTCTGTGTCTGGCGGGGATGTGGTGTGAGGTGGAGGAATGAGACTGAGGCGAGAAGGGGGGGGAGGAAAGGTGAAGGAATGACGGTGGGGTGGAATGAAGAATGACAGTGGGGAGAAGAAGAGTGTGGGGTGGTGTGGAGTGGGTGTGGGGGGGAAGGAGGAATGACAATGAGGCGGGGAAGTGATGTGAATGATGTGGAGTGAGGGATGTCAGTGAGGCTGGGTGGCGGGGACGTGAATGACGTGGGATGCGGAGAATGACAGGTGGGGTGAAGAAATCAGGTGGGAGGGGAGAGGAATGAGGGGTAGGGATTGGGGTAGGTCCGGGGGGAGAATGAGAGGGTCCTTTTGCGGCGATTACGGGGCTTTGTGGGCGAGATGTGAGACGGCTCCGTAACAATGGTCGTCAGTCTTCTCCTTCCCTGCTTAGTTCCTTCACCTTCCTCCTTCCTTCCTTCTCCTTCTTCCTGCCTTCTTTCCTCTCTCCCCCTCTCTTGCTTTTCGCATTTTTCCCTTCAAATCTCCAAACGTACCCCATTCATCTGACTCACTCATTCCTTTCTTCCTCCCCCTTCCTACCTACTTTCTCAATATTTTTCTTCTCTTTCTGCGTTTCCTCCCTCCCTACCTCTCTTCAGTCTTCCTCTTGTCTTCCCTTCCTCTTTCTTGCTTACGGTATCTGCCTTTCTTCCTTCTCTCCTATTTTTCTGCTTTCCCTCCTTCCCTCCCAACTTTGTTTCTTCGCATACCTCTTTCCTTCATTCTTTCTATACTTCCTGACCCCATTCCCCTTCTTTATTTTCTGCCTTTCTTACGTCCTGGATTATTCTTTCTGCCTTCCACACACCCTGCTTAAGCCTGCCTTTCTTCCTTCTTCCTGAGTTCTATCTTGTATTCCTTCCCAACTCGCCCGCCCAGAACAACCTTTTCCTCTCTCTCTCTCTCTCTGCTTTCCTCCCTGCAAACTCAACTAGCCAACCCCTCCCCTTCCTCCCCTACCAACCCTCCATTGAAACTGTGCTTCCTTCAACTCCATCCTTCCTTTCCTCCCTCCCTCCCTACTTACCCACTCCCCCCCCCACCCAGCCTCTCTCCTCCTCCACCTGCCCCCCACCGACCCCAACTAACATCTTTCATTCTGTTCTCGAGCCGGTCACACTGCTGTATAAAGTTTGTTTCCTTTCAGTACCTGTTAATCTGGCAGTACCATCAGGGACTTGGATTTACATTAGATGGTTTCACGTACTCTAGAGGAAACTGCGACACAGAAAATATTAACTCTCTACCTCAATTACATTCGTGTCTTCGACAGATATTAAATCTAGGTCTTCTTTCCTTTCCTCTCCACTCTTCATCCATCTAACCTCACCCTATCACTCCTGCCTCTTTTACTTCTCCAGGTCTTTCTCTCCTCCCTATTTCCTGCTCCACTTCCATCTATCCTTCTCCCATCCGTCCACTCAACTTAAGCTACCTCCCTTCCCATCTCCAGTCTTCCTCCACCTACCTCTCACTTCCACCCCTTCCACCTACTGTACTCTCTCACCCCACTCTGGCTCCCCTCTCCCTTAGGCTACCTACCTTCTTACCTCCATTCCTTCCTCCCATCCCCTCCTCCTTACCTTTCCTCCAGCTCTCTCATCCTCTCTCCCTCTCATCCCAACCCTCCCTTCGGCTACCTCTCTCCCTGCCTGCCTCATCTGTCTTGGGAGCGGAAGCGGCAGCCTCCCACACCTGTTGATGCAAGGCTTATCTTCATCACTAGTTAGCCTACATCATGCATGAATGAATGAATAGTGAGGAAACCGAGCACCAAGCCTAGAGAGTTTATGTGGCACTAAAAGCCTCCACCATAACCCGTAGTTTCACCAAAATTTCACCACCGTCAGTACCACTCATCACCATCTTCATTACCGTATCTATCTTCACCACCATCACCTCCTAATTTCATCACCATCACGTCCACCCTGACTAACTTAAACACCATCACCCTCTCTACTTAACCTCCCTTCCATTCCCTCCACATCAATTATCCTCCTCACCATCACCACCACATTCACTCTACCATGTCCTCGGGGCGACGTGGTTCAAGCCAACAACTGACTCAAAAACCATCGACTCCATACAGTGCAAGAAAACAGAAGAACTACGAACATACAAATAACGGTATACGCAATAACTTCATAATACTGACAACGAAAGGCATACCGGTACCAACACTAGTTACAAAAAAAACAAAACAAAAAAATAACAAAAAAAAATATCATTAACCTCTTCACTAGGATGCGCCATTTTACTTTATTGTTACAGGTACTATCTCAAGATGATTTCATTCAGCTGACGGAAAAGTCTCGTACTGGAAGGATTAGCCTAATATATATATATATTTTTTCACTAACTCGGTATACGGAATCGTTGTAAGCTACTCTCACCTCCTCAAAAAAAAAAAAAAAAAAAAAAAGGGGGGGGGGGGGCCTCGTTAGGTGTTCCTGCCAATCAACAAAGACCAAGACCACACGGACCCTCAAACAAATACTTAGACCGATGGATTAAACAGAAGACCCACCTGCTTACAAATAGAAAACCAATACTACATCCCATACAATAACCCATAACACTGAATAGGGGAAAAAGCCTTTGGGATTTACAAATGCAAACGTACTGAGTCCCCTTCTCCCTAACTGGCTGTAACTCGACGCTAGGGTTGGTATGGGGAGGGGAGAGCAGGTATAAGCCATTCTCTCTCTCTCTCTCTCTCTCTCTCTCTCTCTCTCTCTCCACACAATTAGCACACACACGCTAACACATTCACCACTCTCACACACACACAAATATTCACACAGCCTTCGGAGCCTCCCCGTGTGTGTGTGTGTGTGTGTGTGTGTGTGTGTGTGTGTGTGTGTGTGTGTGTGTGTGTGTGTGTGTGTGTGTGTGTGTGTGTGTGTGTGTGTGTGTGTGTGTGTGTGTGTGATCACTCTTACATGATAGGTATTTCCCTCAGCTGAATTAAAATCCTCTCGAGGCAGCCAACACGGATTGCGTCATGAGTCTGTGAAGCTCCCCCATCCCCCTCTCTCTCTCTCCACACACTCAAATTAACACACACACAAAGACACACCCACCACACATATTCACACGGCCTCAAGCCCTCCCCTCTCTCCCTCCCTCTCTCTCTCTCTCTCTCTCTCTCTCTCTCAGCACCCGGATCCTCTGTAGAAGAACGTGAACTTGGGGTGCTTTTCCTGAGTGCTAGTGGGGCCTCAAGGTTTTGTGCTTCACGACAACTGTAAAAGGAGCGGAGGATTATGAGGAAGGATGTGAGAGGATAGAACGAAGAGGAATTAAAATGAGAGAAGATATGAAGAAGGGGAAAGGGGAGAATGAACGATATCTAAAAGATGAGTGGTGGATGGTAGGGGAGAAAATAAAACTAGGGAGATAGTTAGGATATGGAGGGTGAGGAAGTGGGGAAGAAGGTAGGGGGAAGGAGAAGAGAGGGAACAAAATATACGGAAAAGATGAGGGGATGAGAAAGAATGGAAGATAAGGATGAAGAAGGTGAGAAGAATCTAGGAGGAAGAGAAAAACATGGAATGAAACTTATATACTAAAGCTACCTGGGTTTTGGAAGGATGGGAGTTGAGCAGACAGGGAAAGACAGCAGGAAGGGAGAAGGGGAGCATGAGGTGGGAAAGGGAGAGAAGGTAGGAGGAAAGAGAAAAGGAGGAATGAGAGGTATCTAGACTGAGGAAGGTGGGAGGCTGAAGAGAGAAGTAAAGAGAGAAAGGTAATATAATAATAGGAAGATGGGAGGGAGGTTAGGTGAAAGAGAAAAACATATAGGGGGAGAGATATTTAGGAAGGCAATAAGGGAGAGGAAGAAGTGAAGGACTGAGGGGGAGAAGAGAGAGAGAAATGGGTAGGAAGGAGGGAAAAGGAAATCTGAGAAAAGGTGGCTGGGAGGGATGGGATGAGGAACAGATAAGAGTGAGCAATGGAAAAAGAAAGAATGGAGACTAAGAAAGGAAAGAAGACGGATGAAAGACGATGAACGTAAAATTCATCGTACAAGCTCAAAAGAGTAAGAGACAAAAAGAATTACAGAAAAGCGGAATGAAGAAATAAAAAAAATGCTGACAGGAAAGATGCTACAAGATGGTAAAAAAAAAAAAAAAAACGGGATGAAAAAACACCTAAAGAAAAAAAAGAAAGAAATGGGATTGAAACAAAAAAAGGAAAGGAAGGAATAGGAGGAGCGTGAAGAAGAATGAGGGAAAGGGGAAGACCAAGAACGATAAAACTGAAAGACAACAAAATATGGGGGAAAAAAAGGCATGACATCGAATGAAGATTAAACGAAGTGGGGGGAAAAAAGCTAGAAGGAAAGAAAAAAGTTAGAAGACTTGAAAGGCCGCAAGGAAGGAGGGGAGGTAATGAGTGACGTCACTAAAGTTACACCATTCTCTCTCTCTCTCTCTCTCTCTCTCTCTCTCTCTCTCTCTCTCTCTCTCACTCACACACACACATTCCTCCCTATTTTTGTCTCGAAAAGGGAACCATTAGGGAGATGTTATCCGGGAACACGGCGACTAACCCGACAACCGAGAATTTATAGTTACCTTTGAGCCACTGTTTTTGCTTCACCTTCCCAATAAGACGAATAAAATGGTCAAAAGGTAGCAGGAATAGAGAAACGATGACTATACCTTCACTGTTCTCGTTTTACAGTACGAATACCAAGCCTCTAATACCGCACTACCGAAAAAAACAAGTAGGGTAACGGGTAGATTACAGAAACGGTGACTCAAAGAGGAAGGTACCGGTATGGTTTTATTTGGCACTGGCGACGTCAGTGACAATCCCTATTCCTTGAAATTGCATCGTCCCTCTTTTATCGGTGACACAACTTCATTACGGGGCGAGGCACTGTACTATATTTTATTTTTCATCACCATCATGGGTCTTGATTTTGCAGTTCCGTCAATTGTTTATGTGGAAGTAAGTACTGTCAAACATTTGGGTTTACTGTGATGATACATTCTGACCCCAACTCGAATCCTCTCCAGGTAGCTATGTATTTTACCGTATAGCTGAAATGATCCAAGTGTGGCCAAAACTGCTCTCTCTTCACACAAAACACGACTTCCTTCTGTAGGTATAATTTCTTCCATCCATCAACGTCACAGCCGTATACGAAAAGTGACACCAAGTTAAGTCAGAAGAAACTGTGACTTTTAATGGTATCCTGATTCTGTTAACTAATTACATCATCATCACGCGTCGGAAGTGTTATCTCATTATGGGAACCAGGGATAGAACCACTGCAGTTATTTGTAACACTAACACGGCCACCATCGCATACTGAAACCGACTTAAGGCCGTACAAACTCGCTATAATTATCTCCATTACAATAACGTGTTTTTATTACACTCTTGCTACCTCCAGACGATTACTGTATATTGAGCTTACGTGAGTTTTCGAACAGGAGGATTTACATATACCTTTATTGAATCTACTTCGGTTTGAAAATGACATTCCTGAGTAGCATAAAATCGTTTCCTGGTAATAATAAAATATAATGGGACATCATCGTGCTACATAGGTTGTTCGTAATTTCAACATCAGTAGCTTCCCAAAAAAACAGTGAGTCCCATGCTAAAAGTGTAGGATAGTTTTATTTTGTACGTCTGCCTATTACATTAAGACGTACCTATTCCAACTTTGTAGCACTGCCTACCATAATCGCAATTGGCACAGCGAACTTAAAGCATCAAAGGAAAGTACGATTTACGTGTATTCTGACACGCCTCTCGTAAAATGCTACATATAAGATAACGTATTGGTATACTGTAGAATATACTGTGTAGACCACTGTACTGTATAATCTTTACCAAATACACGTCAGGTATTAATTAGCCTAAAACGGGCGTCTGCAAAAACAGTAAATGAAAAATGTATGGATACAAAACATGCAAATTATATATAAAATAACAGAACTAATCAAAACACACACACACACACACACACACACACACACACACACATGGTAAAAGCTAAATCACGTGTGGTTTTTACATACGCGTACTAATGCGGGGGAAGGATATTGCGCAGTTCTCAAGGACTCCCCCAGTATTCTCTACTCCGTCAACACATTCTTACACAACCCATCCTTGGTCAACATTTGGCTATAAACACAAATATATCCTACACTAGTATTCCTACTGATATCGAATGATTGATACACTAACTGAAGCCGACAGCCTACCGATGGACAATATAAAGTGGCTGGTAGTGAAAGTATATGAATTGTGGCGAATATTTCAGAAACCTTTTAAAAAGCCAAAAATCACCTAGGCCCACATGCTGAGGCAACACGAAACTGGCTAGCAGCCAACTTTGTACTGTCTTAGGCTGTTAAAATCTTTAAATAATGGTAAAATGTGAGATGCAGGTATTTCAAGGCCCTTCCGTTAATACCGTTGGTGTGGTGTGGTGCGGGAGGGTGATTTGGAGTGGTGTGGATTCAGTAAAGTCTACGGGAGTCAAGAAGCTCGCATCCAAAAATCATTAGTAAGTGACCGACGGACAAAGTCGCTCCTAGAGATGCTTATGCATCAAGAGCATACATAATGTAAGATATATATAGTACATCGAACCACCATCAAGCGCCTCGATCAGCCTACTGCTAGTTCCCAATTTTCTTCACGTTGAACAAATAGTTATTAGCCAGGCAATTTAAGCTTTAAATTATAGCCTATATACCGGTGTATATATATATAATAAAAATAAGATAAAATACAAAACTATTGTCCAGTGTAGAGACAAGTGTATAATGCTGCTATATTGGTGCATAAATGTGTGAAGACGACGGTATGTTAATATTTGCGAGGTTGAGCACAGGCCCTTAGCCTAAGTGACTGGCGGTACTGACTGGCTAGTGGCGAAAACAGTGATGATGTAAACAGTGGGGGCGGGTCATGGGGGCATGGCTGGGGTAGGGGAGGCGGGCATGGAGATGGGCAAGGCATGAGGGGTATGGAAGGGAGTGGAGTGTAAGGGAGGAAGAGAACGTGGAAGGGGCAAGGGAGGGCTGGGGTGCAAAGGGATAGTAGAGTAGGATGTGGACGATGGCATAGGAATAGTGGAAGGACAGGAAGGGAAGACGAAGGAGAATACCTAGCTGAGAGAAGAATGGATGGGGGAAGGAAGGGAAAGAAGGGAGGAGGAGGGAGGGCATGGAGGACATGAGGGAGGGCTGGGGTATAAGAGGAGATGGAATGAGTGAATGGAGAATAATTATGGGATGGAGGAAGAGGAAGGAGTATTACCGACTGATGAATGGATGACAAGAGAGTACATGGAATGAGTAAGTAGATGGATGGATGGATGGAAGACAAGAATGGAGAGACGAGGGTAAGTTGGTGAGAGGAGAAGAATGGATGGCATTACGGAAGGGATGGGAAGAATGTGGAAAGGAAGCTATTAGGAGAATGGACACACACACACACACACACACACACACACACACACACACACACACACACACACACACACACACAGAAATGGAACCGATATGGAAAACAGTATGACGGGAGAAGGGGAAGAGGAGGCGAATAGGCGAAGGAAAGTGGGAAGGAAAAGAGAACAAGGTAATAAGTACTAAGAGACGTCAGAACCAGGGATGAATGTGGGAAAGAGGGAGGATGAGTAGTCGGAATACAAAAGGCGTAGGAAAGGAAGGAAGAGGGAGGGGAATGCAATGACATGTGGAAAGGAACAGGATGTAGTAGGTAGGAGAAAAACGATGGAGGGGTGAGGGGGAGGAAGGAGTAGGGAGTGGAGCGAGCATGGTGAGTAAGAAAAGGGGAAAGGGCAAGGGGGAGGAGAGGAGGAATAAGGGTAAGACAGGGAGAAGGAAAGGGAGAGATGACAAGGATGGGTAAGCTAGCCTACGGGGACCATGAGAGAAAGGGTAAGGAAGGGTATGCGATATGGGTAGGGGAGGTGGGGAAGGAATGAGGGGGAGTAACTGAGGGCAGGGGAGAGCAGAAGGGATAGTGTGAAAGGGGATGAGAAGAAGAGGCGTAGGTGGGGACTTGTTTTTGACTCGAGAGGAATAAGAAACAGTGAACGGGGAAGGGGAGAGGGGGAACACGATGAGGAGGGGAAAGAGGGCGCAGCATGAACGGTAGGGGATGGAGAAGCCGGGGGTGTAGAAATATTGGGGCGTGGGTGCTGATGGGGGCTAGTAGCAGTCGAGGGATGGAGGGAGGGGAGACGTGAGGAGAGTGAGAGGAGGAGGAGATAAGGGAGGAAAGAAAGAGGGGAGGTACGGTAATATGTATGGGATGAGAGGCAGAAGGGAAAGTTGTGAGGATAGGAGAAGTATGGGTAAGAGAAGGAATGGAAGGGGTAAAATGGGGGAGGAAGGAGGGATGCAGTAGAGGAGTGAATGGGATGGTGTGAGTGTGAAGAACAGGTGAGGGTAGAGAAGGAGGGAAGGGGGAAATACGTGGGGAGGATTGAATAAGAGGGATAATCGTGAGGGTGAGGAATAATATAAAGGAAGACGGGATAGAGTGACAAGTGCTGTGATGGATTAGGCGATACTTCTATACGATTACCACTTTCTGACACCATAACGATGTAAAAGTGATAAGAGTATTTCATTTTTCTAGTGTTCTGGTTAGTATAGCATTGTGCAGTGAAAGGGCGAGTGGAAAAGGGGGAAAGAGACATAGTTGAGGTTGGAGGGGCGAGATGTGTGTGTAGGGGTAAATGGGAGAAGTGAGAAGGGGAGAGAAAGGTTGGAAAGGTAAATGGAGGGGAGGGAAGGGAAGAGCATAGTTGAGGTGACTTTGGATATGTAGGGGTGTAGCTATGAGGGGAATGGCGTGTGGGTGAGAAAACGGTGTAGAGAGAGGGAGTAGGATGCCAGAGGGGGAAGAGTGCTGAATGAGAGATCAAGGAGAGGGGAGCGGGTACAGATGGAAGAGAAGAAAGAAAGAGGAGGAAGATACGTGAAAAAAGGAGAAAGATGTAAGACAGGGAAGAGAGGAGTTAAAGAATGCGTAAAGAAAAGGAGTAGGCCTAAAAGTATGAGAACAAAGCACCTACTACTTCCCTACGAGGTCTGACCCAAGCTAAATAAAATGCTCTGCGGTAACAAGTTAAATCAAACATCGTATAAATGGGTTAATAAACTTCGTGTTAACTTTTTCAGGTAACTAATGATGTCCTTCCTGGGAAAAATAAGACTGTCCGGTGGTAGCTTTGCCGGAAAGAAATTACAAAACATAGGATATACAGCGTACATTAACTTCTTTCGTAAGAGGTCCTTCCTACATTAAATAAAATCGTCTGGATGCAATAATGATAAATATACTGGAAAAAGGAGTCATCTTAGTGTACGTGTGAAATGAGTGGAGGGATGGCAAACAGTAAACAAGGAAACAATACGATAAAATTAATAAAGTTTAAACCAAAGAATAATAGGTCGTAAGTGAATAAATCCAGCAGGAAAATAATAAGGCGAATTAAATGGGAAATAAGCTACATGATAATTAAGAGAAATGTAATGAGTCACTACATGGTTAGAGTTGAAAATAAAATGAATCAACCAAATTACTTTACTCGTGAGGAAAATACAATGAGTCACAAGCTGATGAATAAGAAGGGATGATAAGGCAATAAAAGCAATGAGTCAAATGGTTGGTAAAATAAGTATGTTTGGAGTGTGTGTGTGTGTGTGTGTGTGTGTGTGTGTGTGTGTGTGTGTGTGTGTGTGTGTGTGTGTGTGTGTGTGTGTGTGTGTGTGTGTGTGTGTGTGTGTGTGTGTGTGTGTGTGTGTGTGTGTGTGATGAGTCGAGAATCTCATCTAAGTGGGCAAAGTGAGAATGAGTGATGACTGGGACAAGTGTGAGGCCAGGAGGGGAGGGAGGGAGGGAGAAGAGAACAAGGAGGAAAGAAGGGAGTGAGGGAGTGCGGTAGGAATAAAGGGAGTAATTTAGGAAGGGAGTGAAGGAGGATGATGAGGAGGCTGGATGAGGGAGGAAAATGAGGGGAAAAAGAAGGATTGGAAGATGATCAGTGTGTGTGTGTGTGTGTGTGTGTGTGTGTGTGTGTGTGTGTGTGTGTGTGTGTGTGTGTGTGTGTGTGTGTGTGTGTGTGTGTGGAGGGGGGGGAGGCCGGAATGCACTAAACACTACCATATGAGTCTCACATGTCACTCTGGCCTTGCTACATCCTACCCTCACGCGCACACAGCAAGACAACACCAAACATCCTCTACTCCCACGGTCTCTTACTATCCTATCAGTATATAACTAAAATAATATTAACTGTAGTTTCATGTTTAACGGACTGAAATTACGTCCTCGTAAACCATCACTTCTTTCACCAAAATTTTATTACGGAACTTCATATATTGCTTCGATAATGAACGTCCTTATAAATTCTAATCACGATCCTCCTATTAGACTTGGATTTACCGTAATCAGGGACAGGTGTGAAAATATAATCTTTTTAATATCTGCTGAAGAATGGTACTGTAATTACGGTAATACCTCAACTATGATGAAATATTTACCGCCTCCTCTTCCTCTTCCCACTACTATTACTACTACTACTGTTCCTGCTGCTGCTACCACCACCTGAATTACTACTGCTATTCATATGTACGGATATTTCCATTAGAATTTAGTAACAATACAAAAAATAATTAAACACAATCCACGAGCAACACATTCGAAGTCACACCCAACGAGCTGGAAAACCCGAGGAAAATACAGAAATAAATATATAAGTAAGCAATGTGCATAAACCATCAAGAATCCTTTTTACAAGCACATACTTTTCCAGCCGTTCCCCTCCACCGGCCAAGGGAACCAGCGGACAATGGAGACGCCACGAACGCAGAGAATTATAATCACTTTCAGTTTTACTTAAACATTTGGATATTTACGATTTTCCGAGAAGAAGAGTTATGTGGCTTATTAACTTTCCCCTTCACCCTCTCAGGCTTCTATAACTCACTCTCAGCTGAATACAACTGCGTAGAGTGGCATAAAATGGCTACTAGAGTTGCCCCGACGGCCCAAGGGTTAATAGTGTGACAGTACATCTCCCTTAGGTTCCTAGATTCACCCAGTTCAATAAATCTTCCGGTATAGCCTGACTGATTAACTGGAAGAGAATATTAGAGTTGTCCCGACCATGAAAGAGACTCTGGCCTGTCAAAATTTCAGACTTCTTCTATCAGTCCTCGAAAAATTATCATCATCTTTCTTTTTCCTCAGCTAATCACATGAATAAAGTTTTTTTTCTGAAGATTTTACGTTCATCCCTCCCGCACCTTGTATGGCTTTCCCTCTTCCAGCGTTCAGGCTTTTTTTTCTTTCTTTCCTTGTGACTCACTCCTCCTCTCCTAACTCATCCCCTTTCCTCCTGTGTGTTTTATATCTAACATTTCTCTCTTCCTCTAAATCTTCCCTCCAGTTTCTCCTTTGGTATAAAACTAATCTATCATCTTCTAAGACATCTCCTCCTCTCTTCCTCTGCCCATCCTTCATGTGACCAATTAATCTTTTTTCA
>NC_136959.1:67497008-67542008 GCF_032717465.1 Coenobita brevimanus | reverse complement strand
AGGGGAAAGACTGGGCGAGTAGTAGGGGAGGAGCGGGGGATGGAATGGAAGAAACGGTGAAAACAGTATGGATAGGAATGGAGGGAAAAAAGAGTACAGATGCAGTGTAAAATGGAGACGAAGGATGGGTGGGTACTCTCATGGGAGGGAAGGGTAGAATGGAGTGGGAGGGAAGGGCAGGATGGAGAAAGGAGTGGATGGGTATGGAATGGTAAAGGGTGGAATTGGATGGGGGTTTTGAATGGTATTTACTGCAAAAGGATGGGACGGTAGGATAGGGAGTGCAACAGGATGGGATTGATGGGTAGAGCCGTATGGGAGAGGACAGGAGAGGGCTGCATGGAAGGCAAGGGAGGAAGCGGAATAAGCTGAAGGCGAGAGGCGTGTAGGATAGAGACTGTAACAGGAAGGAAGGGAAGGATAGGAAGTGAAATGAGAGTGGATGGGTATGTAAGGGGTCGGTTGGGAAAGAAATGGGAAAAGATGGAGAGGCAGAAATAGCATGAGAGAGGGGGGAAGGGTAGGAAGTGGAGGAAAGGCTGAAAATGGAATAAGAGGGACGGGGAGAGTGTTAAATGGAATGGGAGAGAAGTCAATAGAAGTAGGAAAGCGACGGTGAGGGAAAGGGAGTGAATGGAGATACGGAGGAGAATGTGAGGGTAAGGTAAAGAAGAGTAGGGAGTGAAATGACAAGGGAGGCAGTGTTGTTAAAAAAAAAAAAAAAGAGAGAGAGAGAGAGAGAGAGAAAGAGGGATGTTGAGCTGGTTAGGGTAGATAGGATTACGACCTATTTCACAAAAGCCGTAGACCCTTAGCTAAGTTCCCACGTAAACCAACCCACCAGAAGAAACACATTCAGAACATATAACATCATCTTATCTGCAAACAGGTCTATGTATACATTACCTTAATACCTTCACTACAATGATGTTATGTTTACTCTCTTCCTGCTATACTTTATCTTACAAGTGGACATGACGCATACATTACATAATCTGCCCGCACCTCGAGGACATCATTCTATTCCAGCTCTATTTGACTCTCCTTAGAGGATATTTTTCAACCTGCTGGGGTTGGTTAGCTTTCCTTAATCCCCTTCACTATGACGCCTTCCTTAAAGCTGAATAAAACTAAATGGAAGCAGAAAGACCTTCAAAATACGTTATGGAAATGATGGGGTTACTACTGAACCCATCCCCACAGCATGGTTCCCACAATTACCTGTACCGGTACCGCTTATATCAATGGGATCGGTAAGAGCCAATTATTAGAAAAGTGAGATACACTTGTTGTTGTGCAGGACCATCAACGGCAGGAATGCAATCGCCCCTGCAGGACCATCCCGTACAGTAAACCGATGTTCCCCTGCGGCAGACACCACCTCGCTGTGGCAAGGTGCAGGGATTAATAGAGGAGCTATGGTTCCTGGATGGACGCTGCATTTGCATCTCTCCGCCCAGTCAACTGAGGCAAAATAGTAGACTCCACAACATCCTGCTGTATGGTTACCGGTACATGGTTACCAGCCAGTGCAGTAACTGGTATTCTGAGTTACAGGAAACCGTTTAGTTTGTCACTCTGTGTAAAGCCACCTAAAGTGGAATGAGTAACAAAGATGAAGGCTGGAAGAAAATTGGAAGAAAAGAGGGTAGACAAAGAAAAGGAACAGGCTAACAGACGTGAAGAAAGAAGCAGGCAGCCCTACTTAAAGTAAGATGATGTGCGCTAGACAGACAGTACAGATATCACGAGAGTATTATACCTAACGAAAATGAACCACACCTCCACTCACACATTACTCAAGCCTTAAAATTCTCGAAAGCAATACTAATAAATCAATGTGGCCCTTTGGTATATCGAAACCACTAATCCTTTTCCCCTATCATGAAGCCTGTTACCACCTTAGCTATCACCTTCTTTAAACCTTTAACCCCTTCACGAGGTCCTCCCTAAAATAAATAAATAAATAATCCTCTGGTCGCGGTAATACACCCCCCCCAAAAAAAATAATAATAATAACAATAATACTAATAATAATGTGAAGACGCTTTCACCGACTTCATTACGTTCACTGAAAAGGGTCTGAATGATGGGGAAACTCAGAGAAAACACAACAACAGGATGTGGGTATAATTTGGCCATTTGAATATTCACGCCAGTGGGTGACAAGACACGCTTGGGTATTCTGACCACGTATTAGCCAGGTCTTCCTCAGCCGTCTTTCCTCTTGCCTACGACCGTCAGTCTTATTTTTAGACACAATGAAAGGAGACTGATTCGGATTTTGCATAACCTAAGCCCTCTCTCTCTCTCTCTCTGTATGTGTGTGTGTGTGTGTGTGTGTGTGTGTGTGTGTGTGTGTGTGTGTGTGTGTGTGTGTGTGTGTGTGTGTGTGTGCAGAGGGCTTTATTCACCAAGACACAACTGCTAATGAAAACTTTAGGCAGTACCACACTGATGGAGATCCAGATGGTTTGTTTCCGGGGCAGGTGAGTGGAGGCGTGAAGGTGTTTAAAGCGCGGCAGGTGCGAATGCAAGGCGACACCAACACGATAACACCTGAGAGATAACACACGCACCAGGTGAGGCGGTGAGGCGGCCATAGGTAGGCTGGCAGGAAGGTAGGTAGTGAGCCCAAGGTCGGAGGGAAGGGCATGGGGGGTTTTTGCTATTATCAGACGATTTAATTCAGCAACAGGACACCTTTTCAATAAGCGCTTTACTACGACGACGCTGTTTGAATCACGCTACCTCTGGCGATTTCATTTAACCTACAGTAGAAAAAACCTAATATACTGAAGAGATTAATGACAGGTACCTATATCTAACATTTGCACGTCTGAGTTCGCCTTTGCTCTCAATAATAATAATAATAATAATAATAATAATAATAAAACGGTAATAATAGAAATAATAATAACAATAATAATAAAGGTAATAATAACAGAAATAATAACAATGATAATAAAGGTAATAATAATAATAATAAAACTTAACAGCGACGTGAATAAAAATGTCACTGGACTAAAGGGGTTAAGCGGTATGGAGGCGTCAAGGTGTTTAAAGAAGGCGCCACCCTCACGATAACACCTGATGGATAACACACGCCGACAGGTGAGGCGGTGTAGCGGGCACGGGTGGGTAGGTAGGTAGGCAGGTAGATAGTGAGCCGAAAGTGGGGTTGGCACTAAAGGCATACATTACCTACACACCTCCATAAAATACTCAAGATTATAAGAAAGAAAATTATAAGGCTACTCTTCATCTATTCCATTTCTTTCCTACAAGTGGGCATGTTACACAATCATCAAACTTAATTAAAAACACTAGGATCATGTGTGGCTGCTAATAAAAAAAAAAAAACACACACACACACAAACACTAACCACCCGCTTCACGATCCTTTTTTTTTCCCCCATTTTTTTCGTGATCATGTGACTAGAGAGCAAACAGGATCTCAGCTGGATTTTTCCCACTAATCCCGTAAAAGCTCCGACAGGTGTGGCCTAATCATTACCTGTACTCCATTTTCCCAGGTGACATCTTTACCTGCTATGCTGAACAAAATCATCAGGTGAAAGTAAAAATTAAATAAAAAAATATGTTATCATACAGGAGAAGTTAAGAGAGGTGTGGCGTGATTAAGACTTCAGTTCTCGCTCGCACCCCACCCTTCTGAATGATTCCTGCCTTACCTCCTCTTGTGGCCAGGCAGGGGTGAGGCAGGTGAAGGTAATAGCGGTGCTGCGATATAGAGGCGGTGCAGCACAGTAGCGGTTAAGATGATAATGGGTAGGTTAGGTAGGCCAAGCGACCCCAACCAGCAAACCGTCACCACATGGCCGCCATTACACTGCACTAATCACCACACCACCGACTTAAACCACCACTTTATCACCACACAACACCCTCACACCAGCATCGTGCTCCTCTGTCACCCACACGACACATCACTGCCACCGCCAACCAGGTATTCCCAACTCAGGACCGACGGACATCACACACCGACCACTCTAAATCCCCGACTGAAGCGATGGCTGGTGCCCGGCCTGCAGGGGTAGCTTCGTCACGGCTCAAACCCCACCCCCATCCCTAACCCCACTTGCCTAGTGCCAACACCGAGGCATTTCCTTTGGTCTCCAGTGTCTTGTGTCGTCAAGACGCATGACACCTGGCCAAGAAAGAGGCTAAATAAATGAAACACCAGAAAAACACAGGAAAGGTGGAAGATGCTGGGAAGGAGAGAGCGAGGCGTGGCAAGACTACCCCCCGCGTGACAGAAGTACCCCGGACAGGTTTCATAATGGCAGCCACAGGATGAAGCGACTGAGATGCAATCGAGGCCCCTGATACTCCAGACCGTGTGAGGGCCGCGTCCAAACTCCCGTCACCAACCAAACACTCCGCCAAACACACACACGTCATCAAACACGCCAGGCAAATGGTACACTGGCGTCTGGGAGTCAATAAATGTCACGGCTTCATACTCCGCCTGGTGGGGATGTCGTAATTTAAATAACTCCGAGATGAAAAGATATATAATCCTATTCCTGACGTATCTGGGCACCACGAAAGAAGCCGAGAGGATAATGTACATCTGTACTTTTTGTCCTGAGGGAAAATAAATGTCTCAATCAAAATAATTCGGTGCAGATGTTAACATATTTGTGCGGCATCTTAGCATCCGGAAAGAGGTGGAGTGTATGATAAACACTAAAACAACTACACTCTTCATGGCCACGCTACGTCTGCAGATCTGAGCATCGAAAAAGGAAAGTTGAAAAAATATATATATATAAACCCCGACAGGAAGTGAATCTAATCGTGTTTTTTTTTTTTTTTCTTCAGAGTACAATATTTGAATATGTGTGGACGATTCTTGTGGCCTACTTCACTGCGAACTCTGGTGATATTTCTTCTACACCTGTGCTTTCACTTTCCTCTTTCTGGATACCGCCTACCCAATTTTTGAAGTGGGAAAGACGATGATGATGATGGTGATGGTGATGGTGACGGTGATGATGATGATGATCTATTGTCACGGGCCAGAGATAGCAAGAAACGGCAATAAAAAGCTGCATAATTATTGGAGGGAGTTAACTGAGCTCAGAGTAAACAAACGCAAATAAAAAAGATATATAAATAAACACAAATCGTACCCTAACACTATCTCAACCAAAACAGTAGGGCACACACACACACACACACACACACACACACACACACACACACACACACACACACACACACACACACACAGCCTCTAGGATAGTAACACAAATACTAAATGAGTGCGTGTATGGATGACACCCCATTAATCTGCAGGGTGAGAGGTGAATGGGCGCGTGAAGGCGGAAATGGGGTGCGTGGGCGTGAGTGCGTGCATGCGTGTGTGCGTGCGGATGAATGAGTGCCTCAAGTGTGAAGGGGGGGAGGGAAGGGACGGAGGAATGGAAGGGGTGAGGGGAGAAGGGCGGGATGGCAGAGTTCGGTGGGGAGAAGGAGGGATGATCAAGAAAAGTGGGGTAGGGGTGAGGTAGGGAGGGGGAGGGGGAGACTCAGATGTAGGTAGGGCAGAGCTGGAAGTATACAGCAGGTGGGAGTAGGGAGGGGGGAAAATGGGAAGAGGAAAGGATGCTCTGTGTGTGTGTGTGTGTGTGTGTGTGTGTGTGTGTGTGTGTGTGTGTGTGTGTGTGTGTGTGTGTGTGTGTGTGTGTGTGTGTGTGTGTGTGTGTGTGTGTGTGTGTGTGTGTGTGTGTGTGTGTGTGTGTGTGTGTGTGTGTGTGTGTGTGTGTGTGTGTGTGTGTGTGTAATGACGAACAGTGTGGGATAAAGATGGAGTGTGAAGGAAAATGCAGGTATTAATGAGGAAGGTAGAGTGGAATGTGACGATGTGGATGAGAAATGAGTATGACGAAGGTGGAGAGAAGGGACTGGTGGTGGAATGTGGTGTAAAGAGAGAGGAAATCAGCACCAGGTGGAGATTGAAGTGTGGGATGAGATGCCGGGACAGGTGGAGAGTGAAGTGTGGAATAATAATAATAATAATAATAATAATAATAATAATAATAATAATAATAATAATAGGTATACTTCTTGCGGACGGAGTTAGAAGTAGGGGCGGGATGAATGAGGATATAAATGAAATACGAGTAAAAAGTAGATGATGTGGAAATGAATAAGGAGTATGGGTGGATGAAAAGTGCCACCCCCCCCTCACTTCCACTCCCCATCTCCACCTACCCACTGCTCCCCCCCCCAACCTCCCTATAGTACTGGCATTGCCCCACAACCTCCACTATCATTCTACACGCACCTGGCTTCTACCTGAGGTCTGTGTTGTGTTTGTGAGTAAACGTGCCGTAACACTAGTCTGGCCTACGCTACAGCCGCTGCCTACTCCTCTTCCTGCTACTACTACTACTACTACTACTACTACTGATGATGATGATGTTGCTGCTACTAGATAAAAGAGAAGCAGGCTACGGTAGCATGTGGTATATGTCGAGTGTGGTAGTGTGATGTGGCAGTGTATAAAATGTGGCAGTGTGATGTGCTGTAGCGTGAACTGTGGCGGTCTAAGGTGTGCTGGTGGATTCGACTGCACGCTGCTAACTCACAGCATTACGATTTTTTCCCATATAAAAATTCCTCCTTTGGATTCTACCGATATCTGAACTGATGGAAGACAATTCGGATGCTGTTATTCATCTGTTACTACGACATTTATCACAGGAACTGAAATATTACCACTCGACTTACACACTTTCGATGTCAATAATCTGCACCAGCTTCAATTTCAGCATGAAAACGTGAAATCAAAACCGAAATATCAAGAATTATTTGGTCTTGTCTATTTCTTGTTTAAAAAAAAATCTGGGATGAAAAAAGGTGCAGTATAATCACCTCCACTACCACAATCACTACCACAATATCCACCAAATCCATCTTCCACTACACTAAAACCACGATCACTACATCACCACTACCACTACCACAATCACAACCACTACAATTACCACTATCATCACCACTCCACCCACCACCAAGCCTCAGCCATCACCACTCCATCATCAGTCATCATCAACATCACAAAAACCTCACACCATAACCAATCACCATTCCTTTCTCTACCACCAAACCCACCACTACCACACCACACAGCTACCATCCCAAAATACCACCCCTCCCAGTCTATCCGGGAGTGACGTTGGGCTGGGTAAGTACATAATGCACGCCCACGCCCACGCCCACACCCTCACGCCCTTATCCAGGTCAAGTAGGGGCTATATACGTACGGCTTGGCGCGGTCCGGGTGGGTGGGTGGGTGGAGAGGGGGTGTATGGCGTGAGGGTGGGTAAGGATGGGTATGGGTGTAGCTGCCTACCTATCTATTTATCTATTTAATTATATGTGTATGTACGAGTATGTGCATCTATCTATCTATCAATTTATCTATCTGTCTATCTACGTGTCTAAATTTATGTGTATCTATCGGTCTATCTCTCTATCTATTTATGGGATGAGTGGGTGAAAGTGAAGGAGGATGCAAGCAGAGGCTGGTGGGTGAAGGCGGGTAGGGGTGCATAGATTGTAGGTGGGTGAGTGAGGGCTAGTGGGTGGGGGGAGAAGGGGTGCATGGGGGGTGTATAAAAGTAAAGTGATAGCTAATGGAGGGGTGGACGGGCGAAGGTGTAGCTGTGATGTTAAGATGAAAGTGAAGGAAAGTGAGAGCGAGCAGCGGTTAAAAATGATGAGAGTATAGACATTGGCAAGAGTGGGTGAGAAGCGAGGGTGGGTGAATGTGAGGGTTGCTGGGTGGGGTGAAGGAGGGTGTACGGAATTATGGGGCAGGGGGCGAGAGGTGACCGGAGTGTGTGACTGAAGTTATATGGTGTGAGAACTGGTGAAGGTGAAAGTTGGTGACCTGGTTTGATGATGGTGTGAGAGGGACTCAAAGTGACAATGGATGAAAGTAAAGGTAAGTGAAAGTGACTCTGGATGAACGTGAAGGTGTGTGAAGAAGAAACTGGATTAAAGTGAGGGTGGGTGAGCGTTAAGGCTGTGAAAGTGAGGGAGGATACGAGGAAATGGACGGGTGAAAATAAGGGTGAAAATTACGGTGGGTGAAAATGAAAGTATGTGAAACTGGAGGTGACAACATGGACATCGGGAGGAATGAGTGGGGAAGGGTGGATGGGAAGAGTAGAACAGAGTAGAATGTTAAAGGTAGGGAGAGATTAAGAGGTTAAAGTATGGTTAAGCAGGTTGAAACAGAAGGGCACGGTAGAATAAGGTAGAAAGGCAGGGTCGAATAGGATAGGGTGAATGGGTTGGGTAGGGCACGGCAAGACTGGAACACAATAGGCTAGGACATGTGGAAAGGGTTGGGAACAAAATGTTGTATACTGCACATAGGCTGGGATAGGCCAAGGAAGACTGGTTAGGTAGGGTTGGCATAAGCAGGGTGGTCGGGTAGGGTTGAGTGTGATAGCTCGAAGGAGTTGAGCATCACAGGGCAGATTCGGTGGGAGAGAGCAGAAATTAATAAAACAAAAAAATAGGTAGAAGGGGAAGATCGGGAACACGGAGAAGGGTAGGAAGAAAGGCAGAAAAGAGTTGGAAGAAAGGCAGAAGAGGGTAGGAAGAAGGGCATGACAAGGTATGGTTCGCAGAAAAGGATGCAGGTGGATTGGCCAAACAGTATCCAGCAGGCTATACAGGAAAGGCGAGATGAAGAGCAGTTGCGGACATAACTTTCAATACACCTCATCACGATAAACAACGAGACAGTGAGCAATGACTTTCGAAACCCAGTATGACGAACTCTGCAATCCTAAATCACTTCTCAGAATACTGTGTAAGGGTTTCATAAATGTTGATGTTAAAAATGGATGAATTTTACTGTCCGGCAACCGTAAAAAAAGGGGGGGGGGGCAAAACATTACAGTATTGAACAAGATACGATTAGGGATAATTCGGGTACCGGAAGAGAAGAAAGAATAAATTAAGGTAGGATAAAAGAGCATAGGTGTAGAAATGACCAAGCTGTGAGTACGTAATGAAGGGCAGAACAAGGTAGGGCATCAAGGGGTACGGGAGTAGGGAAGGAAAAGACTCATTACGCAAGACATGATTTAACAGAGAAGAACATGACTGAATTTTAAGACTGTATGGAAAAATTCACGGTCAAAAGAGTACATAGGCAGAGTAATCCAAGACAAAATACGAAGAGAATAATTAGGGTAGGTGGTAGGATAGATGTTGGATTGGATGAGCGGGGTTTAAAGTCGGTAAAGTAAGACGTTATAGTAGAGAAAAATGTTAAATTAATCTCAATAAAATGCACCAAGAAGGTACGAACAAGGTAGGTGGGTAGATGTTTGGGCAGATGGGCAGAGTAAATAATGTTCACTAAAGAAGATGTGTGTACAATATTAGGGTAGATGGGAAGGTTGTATATGACAGCTAAAGTACACAGAGAAGGAAAGAACAAGGTAGGTGGTAGGGTAGATGTTTGGGTAGACGGGCACGGTATATAAGGCTGGTAAAGTACACAAGGAAGGTAAGCTTAGGGTAGACGGTAGGGTAGATGTTTGGGTAGATGGGAGGGGTGTACTCGTCTATGGCACGGAAAAGTAGATTAGTGTAAGCCAACGCCAGGCTCAGACACAAACATCCTCTCAAGTCCACACCTTCTACGGCGCCTTGTTCAGGAAGACCCCACCCTCCCCTCTAATTCTCTCTTCTGTTTCTGGGGACATTTTTACCCATGTTACTCCCTCCCCTCCCCCTCCTTTTTATTTTTCCTTTTTTCCGATAAGGGGAAGACGAGTCCAGCGGTGGCGTGCGGAATTACATTTCAAGACGACACTAGATCAATCCCATTCTTAAGACAGGCAACAGACTGAGGAACCGAATTACTTAAAAACCACCTTCAAGGATCTTCCACAAGACTTACTGACACATCATATAACCCCCCTTCCCCACCCAAGACCACCAAACCTGCCCTGAATGAAAAAATCCCTACCATGTATTCAATATGGACGGTGGTCATTAATGATCAGGTGGTGACATGGTGTGTGGACATTAATAATCAAGTGGTGTTATAAAGGTGTGTGGAACCATCGGAACGGAATGTGTAGCCTATGCATTGAGTCTTCAGCCTTAAAAAAAAATGAAAGACTCGTAATTTAAAAGATATTCTAACTGTGACTCACGTGACAGACTGGCTATACCGAGAACACATGAAGTACAGTACAAGTTTATCAGAAAAGATTGATATTAGGATGCAGGAGTTGTGACAGTGTGAGATGTTACTGAGATCGAGGTGTGTGTGTGTGTGTGTGTGTGTGTGTGTGTGTGTGTGTGTGTGTGTGTGTGTGTGTGTGTGTGTGTGTGTGTGTGTGTGTGTGTGTGTGTGTGTGTGTGTGTGTGTGTGTGTGTGTGTGTGTGTGTGTGTGTGTGTGTGTGTGTGTGTGTGTGTGTGTGTGTGTGTGTGTGTGTAATGAGGGGTGGGGGAAGAGGGGTAGTTATGGAGAGGTACAGTGAATATAGTAAAAAGGGAAGAGGAGAGGGTGGAAAAAGTGGAAACGATATTAAATGAGATGGAGAGGTGGTAATGCCAGTGTCGGAAGTGCAGGGACTGATTTAAAAAGTGGAAGGGGTGGAAAAGGGGTGAAAAAGTTTTACTGAAAAGTGGAGAGGGTAAGCAGTGAGGTAGGGGAGGTATCTAAATAATGGAATGGATGGCAAAAAGAGGTGGAAGGGGAGGTGGAAATGATGAAAGGGGAAGTGGAAGAGAGGTAGGAATAGTGGAAGAGATGGAGGGGGTGGTGGAAAAGGTGGAAGGGAGGTGGAAGATATGGAAGGGAGGTGGAAAAGGATAAGAGGAGGTGGAAACAGTGGAAGGGGTGGTGAACGAGAGGAAGCGGAAGGAGAGAAGGTGGAAGAGATGGAATACGTGGTGGATGAGGAGGAGAAAGGGGAAGCAAGACGAGTGGGAAGGGAAGTGGAAGGGAGTGTCAGAAGCGACAACAGTACAGTGGTGTCTGGAGGTTATCAGTGTGGGGGTCCTTTGCCAATTTCTCTCTCTCTCTCTCTCTCTCTCTCTCTCTCTCTCTCTCTCTCTAAAACACACACACACACACACACACACACACACACACACACACCTGGCTCACTCTCACTTTCACACAACCCCAAGTACTATAAACCACCAGACACGGCCGCCATTTTGTCTCCAGTTCAATCCCGCCCTTCAGAATGGCACCAAAACACTTCAACCAGCAGTAGGTCGAATTAAAATGGCTTGATCACGACAGCCTAAATTAAACACAGCGATATTTTACAAGGGTTAATAGCAATCCCTCGTCGTGAAAGGGTTTAGTTTACCTTTCTATGTTAACTAATGTATTTCTGCATGTTAAGTAATATTTATTTTAACTCTGCCATTTATATACTACACCGTGACCGATATATTTCGTGCTTCACCGAATTCTAACTCGTACAAGAATGAAGACTATGGATTTATATCAACTGATGGAGGTTCATTAAGACAAAGAATCAATTTTTTCCCAAGTCAAACTCTTCCCCTTGACTACGACACACAACAATCGAGTTCACATTCAGGTCCCCAAGTGTGCTGTTGGGTGGAGAGAGAGAGAGAGAGAGAGAGACTAAAAGTGTGAATGTGTCAGTATGGGCGGTCCCTGACACACTTCAACACACACACACATACACACACACACACACATATACACATGGGGGGGTTTGACGTCCACACTATCGGGTTTCTTTACACAATCATTTTTCCCAGGGTGGTGAGTGCCATGACCTGGATACGTAATTGCTCACCCTCTGAAAAAAAAAAAAAAAAATAGTCTTGTTTTATCTGCCACCCCCCATCTTAAAGTTCCTTAGCCTACTATTAATGTTAAGTATACAAACAATCGCTCATCTAGTTAGCGTTCATCAAATTAGGATTCACAGTTAAGTTGGATAATTAGTGTACTGAGATCATTAACCAATTAGGATTAACATTTCTGGTCGTTAGAAGCCATAATTGGTGTCTGTCCTTCCAAAAACATTAATATCTGTCTTTAATATTTCAGTGTTCCTTAGTTCTTCGACATTTAATCTATTTTTATATTTTTTTCGTTTACGCAAGACAATTTCCTCCACCTCAAGAGTGATCTAGTGACACTCAAAAGCATTCAGAATATGACTACCATATACTTAGCCTTTTTAGTACCCTTAAACGCTTGGGTATTTTAATCTGGAGACGATTTTATTAATTTTACAGGCGAACAGTTTCATGACAACGGTTTTGATCTTGACTACATTTTATTTTACATCAATATACCAAAACTCACAATCATCATCATTCCAGCCCTATTCCCACTCGATCCTGTTATGGTTCTCCTGATACTACCGCCTTCTTCACTTGCTTAATCATATCCATACATTGATCAAAAGCCTAACAAAACCCCTGACACAGTGAAAATGCTACTAAATCCCTGTGTGGTACAAGAATCCAAAATCATCATCATCATCAACATCATCATTTCAATATGGTTTAGTCCAATAATATCCCTCAAATCCATTACAATAATACTCCAAGCCTCCTATGGCTCCAGTGTCACGTAATATCTCCAGTTCTACCAATAAATACGAAGACACGGTATAGGGAAATGTGGAGGTTGAGAGGGATTATTTTAGGAACGTTAATTGCTTTTGGGCTGTCAAAATACTCTAAAAGCTGGGGTGAAATCCGTACATTCCTGAGGCACTACTAATGAGAGAGAGAGAGAGAGAGAGAGAGAGTCAACACCCTTCCGAGCGAGTGTGAGTTTAAAATTAGCTCTAACTTTACGACACGAATATGATGGAGAGTTTCAGTCACCCCCGTAAATCATGTCATCCCGATCAATATATATCCCGTTTTTTACGTAACCACTTCCGCCCGAGGACGTACATTTACTAAAATAAAGGAGTGGGTCTCTCTCTCTCTCTCTCTCTCTCCCTCTCTCTCTCTCTCTCTCTCTCTCTATGAAATGGAAGCCACCGGAGAACCGTGACATTTAGGGAGCCAAAGGGGGGGACTAAATAAAAGATGGGGCTCCCGTGGTTGAGAGGGTGGGGTGGGGATGGGAGTGAGTAAGGGAGTGGGGGTGGGGTGGGGTGGGAGTGGCGGTAAGTGGGTGGTGGTGGGGTGTGGTGTGCGATTGGATAGGGACGGGGGGTAAGAGTGTGGGTGTGGGCAGGATGGGGTGTAAGGGTGTGGGTGTGGGGGTGGGTGTAGGTGTGAAATGTGAGGTGTGGGCGTGTGAGAGGGGCAGAGGCGCTGAATATGGAAGTGTAGGGATATGCGAGTAGGGGTGTGTATGCTGTGTGTAGGTGTGGGCTTGTGCGGGGACTGGGGTACGTGTACGTGAGGTGTGTGTGTGTGTGTGTGTGTGTGTGTGTGTGTGTGTGTGTGTGTGTGTGTGTGTGTGTGTGTGTGTGTGTGTGTGTGTGTGTGTGTGTGTGTGTGTGTGTGTGTGTGTGTGTGTGTGTGTGTGTGTGTGTGCGCGTGTGCGCGCGAATTTGTGCGAGAAATGTAGAGTATGTGTAAAGATAAGGCTGGAGAGTGTAAGGTGCTGGGAGTATGAGAGGCGGGGAAGGTGTGTGGGTGAGCGTTGGTGTAGTGAGGGGCTGGGTGCGGGTGATGAGGGTGGGGATGGTGTGGGAGTGAGGGCTGGGGTGGTGTGAGGGATGGGGGAGAGGGGGGTAAAAGACGCGTAAAAGGTCAGGGGAGGGGGAGAACCGCCCCCCTTTTTCCTCTTCTCTCTGCCGTGCTTGTTCCTCTTTCCTACTCTCTCTCCAGAAATGATGGAGTTTTTATCATTTCAATATTCCCATTTTTTATTATTTCATATCGCCTTTACATAATCGACTTATCTTTACTTTCCGAAATGTTAATTCGATCATAATTATGTCAAGCTCTGAAACACCGTATATATATATATTTTTTTCCAGGAAAAAAAAAAAAATTAAGCACAGCAGTGGTATATTCCTACGTGGTATTTGCAGTGTACATGAATAACTGTGTGTGTGTGTGTGTGTGTGTGTGTGTGTGTGTGTGTGTGTGTGTGTGTGTGTGTGTGTGTGTGTGTGTGTGTGCACTGGCATTCAGAGTGCATGTGGGTGTGGCAGTGTAGGCCGAGTGAGTGTAGGTGTAGCAATGCACGTGGGAGGTGACAGAGGCTGTACCGGTACCTGTGTAGGAGCAGTGATGTAAATACTGCAACATTTACGGGAACGTCCACTACCTGTTTAACCCGTTCAGTGATGTGACGTATTTTTATTCCTGGTACCGCCCACGATTCTATTCAGCTTGGGGGAGACTTTTCGAACTGAAGTGCGTTTGATACAGACTTTAATTACTCCTTCAATATGAGAAATCCACCCCAGTCACAAGAGAAGGGAAGAATAATAAAAGACGTATTCGGGATGAAGTGGTTAACCTCTATTTCTATTGTATGTTGAGTGAATGGATGAATGACAGTCTTTTATTTTTGTTACAGTTTGATTTCTTAGTCATTTTGGTGAGACCTCTCCCACTGATAGATTATAAGCGATCTCCCACAGGCCAATTCATTTAATAAAGGGACTACTTTTATACGATGATCTTGCTACCATTAACAGATTTTAGTCAGAGCAGGGATGGCCTCTTGCAGTGACGGGATTTAAAAAAAAAAAAAAAAAATCTCCACAGGCCTATTTTACAACCAAAGCGCATTTTTATTTGTCATTCTAAATACATCCAAATCATATTCACTCTAGAAAAAACTCTCGTTGTGAAAAGGTGAGAAAAAAATTAATTATAATCTCTTCCATACACTGATGTCTTTTTACACTTCATGCTTGCCATCGTCAGGGTACTTAGGCTAATGAGTTTACAAGAAATTCCTAGTAAATGGGTTACCTACTTCAACTACTGCAGAAATATCAAGCATATTGTGTGAAATCCCTCAATTCCCGTAAATCTCCCTTGAGCTGTAAAAAAAAAATCATCCGGTGGTAGCAAGAATAAAAACCAAAAGACGCCACCGCTGTGAAGGGAATACCCGTTCGCCCGTAAGATGTCTAATTTTGATCTGGCTACCTTCCGACCATTTCATTCTAATACGAAATTATTCGAACTGGAAAAATTAGATACAGCCTAGAGTAATTCCTTCAGTATGAGAGGTTTTCCTAACAAAATCATCAGGCGGTAGTATGAAGCAAAACAAGAACGAAAAAAAAAATCGTCAGGCAGGGGTTAATATCTGTGACGTGGCGTGTAGCACTTCGGGCCACGTTCCCACTCTACTATTGGTCCTGCCTTATGTGGTGACGCAACAACACCACGACATTTCAACCAAGGCACCGATAGGGATGTGGCGTGGCTGGTGTAGGGGAGGCAGGGTGTGTTTCTGGCAGGTGTGGAAGTTGGTGTTGTAGTGTGAGAATAAAGGAAATGAGGCGCTATACGGAGCGAAAATGGGTGTGATGACATGGATATGATGTCTTTGTGCAGTGGAGGTACGACGTGTGGCATGGTAGATGTGGATGACGGTGTGGATGGGTGAACGTATGAGTGATGGAACATGGTGAGGACATGGCAAGAGAGGTAGTGAGGTGTGAATAAGAGAATGAGTTTAGGTGAGGCGATGGGGATGTGATGTCTCTGTAGGGACGGTAGGGTGTAAGTGCAAGTGAAGGTGCGGCGGTGGGAATTTTTATACTAGTGTGGGGGTGGCAGTGCGAAGGAAGTGAGGGCGTGACAGTGTGATGTGTGGCAGTGGGGCGGTTGGAATTAAAGAGTGAGTGTGGGTGGAGCGGTAAGAATTTTAACTCAAGACAGCAACAGAGATTTGTGGTGTCAGCGTGGGTTGGGTTGGGATGTGTGGCTTACCAGGTGCAGAGGCAGAGTGCAAAGTGGTTATGGGTGATGAGGGAGGTGTAGGTGAAGCCATGTGAATCAGAATGAATGTGAATGTAGTTTTTTCTTCTTCATGAGTCTGGTTCCGGCTATAGAGTAGCCATTCTGTTACCACAGGCTCAGTATTCCTATTTTTCTCAGCAGGCCAGCAAATAAAGTGACTGCAACCCAACTCACTTCGGCACTCGAGTACCAGCTGTCCACCATACTTCTGAGTTGGGGGATTCTCAGGCAGTTCGTTGTAGCTATTTTATGTAGTCCAACACATAGGACGGAGTTCGGTATCTTCGAAAGCTAACTGAGGGGGAACTCTAAATTTGGCACCAATAAGTTTCGAAATAATAAGCCGGAAAGCGAAGGGTGGTAAGCTACTGTGCATACTGTAGAGCAAGGTCCAAGTAGTCTAGTTAGGCTATACTGTACCGTATTTGCCCAGCAACATATCACGCGCACCAACCCTGAGCAGCTGCAGGTTAAGAAGGTGTGAATACTGAAGAAATCTGGCCCAAACAGGGTACCGATACTGTAAATATTAAGAATGCGTGAATGTCAGCAAGCATGGGTGTGATAGTGTGGGTGGGGCGGCAGAGTGATGCCTTTGGGGTGGGGGTGGTGATGGGGTGGAAGGTGGGAAAGTGAAGGTTGGAATGGAAGTATAGGAGGGACAGGAAGGATGGGGATGCAAGACGGAAGGAAGGGTGAGGGAGAAGATGCGGTAGGGAGGTTGAAGTGAAGGAAGGAGGAAGGAGGAGAAGAAAAGGTTGGGGTGAGAGAAGAGAGAAGAATAATGAACGGAAAAGGTAGACAGAGAGAAGGAGGAAGGAAGAGAGAAGGGGTAAGACGGCTGGGGTGACAGACTAGGGGTGGAGGGAGGAGGACAGAGGAGAAAAGGCTGGGGTGAGGGAGGAGGCAAGAATAAAGATGAGAAGAGGGACGAAGCAGAAAGATTTGAGAGAAGAAGCAGGGTAAGCAGTTGAGGAGAGAGAGATGGGAAAATTAACCTGGGTAGAGAAGGGAAAAAAAAAAAAAAAGGCTGGGGTGAGGGAAGAGGAAAGGCTGAAGGGAGGAAAATGACTGGGAAAAAGGGTTGGGAAAGGGGATGACGAGGAAGGAAGGCTAAGGAGGCGGGAGGGAGAAGGGTAAGGAGAGGGTACGAGGAAGGAAGGAAATGGTGGGAAAAGGTGGAATGAGATGAAACTTTGAGAGAATTGAGTGAGAGAAGTTTAGGAAAAGGGAAGGGGGATAGGAGTGCCGAGAAGGAGGGAGAAGGGGAGAAGAAACGTTGGGGAGAGAGGAGAAAAGGGAAGGAAGTTTGGGGAGGGGGAAAGGTGCAGAAGGGAGGGGGGGGGGTCACAAGGCAACACACACATTCGTTGCCAAAACCTAGATGAGGAATGAATGAGAACTGGTTTGCCTCTCCCAACACGGCTGTGCCCCACACCAACACTCCACACCTCATACATCCTCCACACCTGTACTCCACACCTACATTACACCCCACTCTTATATTCCACACCTACCGTATATTTCACACCTACACACCTGTACTCCACACTTACACTTCACACCTCACACACCCGTACCCCACACCTGGCCACACCTACCTTCTAGTGAATTACTGACTGCTTAATCAGAAGATCGACTCAGGATTTGGCAAAGGAACAGTTCGAGGATATGGGTTTACTGATCTTCCCTGAGCCCCACCTGCTTGTTATAAATTAAACCCGCTAATACTACACCACCACTGCTGAATGAGATAGCCCAAGCATACCTATGTAGAGGGGGTTCGGTATTAGTGTCCAGGTGGTGGCATGTGAAGATGTGTGGTGCCACCTGTTCGTGAAAAATATACACATATGTTTACATCATAATCCTCCCACACAAATATTCTCTCTCTCTCTCTCTCTCTCTCTCTCTCTCTCTCTCTCTCTCTCTCTCTCTCTCTCTCTCTCTCTCTCTCTCTCTCAGCCCTGAACCCTCATACAGGTGACGACAAGGTAAACCAGAAAACGTGAGATATATCAAAAAACAATCAAGAAGCGGCCACACCACCTGTCTCACCTCTCTCTCTCTCTCTCTCTCTCTCTCTCACACACACACACACACACACACACACACACACACACACACACACACACACGCACACACCGGAAATACCTGTGATTAAACAAAGCAAGGCTGTGGTGGATAAGTGTGACTCTGAATCCCGCACGATAAAGGTCTTCCTCGGATGACTGCCAAGGTTAAACAGTAAGCAAGCAAGCATGTAAGTAAGTAAGTAAGTAAGTAAGTAGGTAAGTAAGAATATAAGTAGCTAAAAAGTGACTAATAAGTAGGGAAATAAGAAAGTAAATTAGGTAACGAAAATAAAGTAAATAGGCACTCAAGCAAATAAGTAAATCAGTAAGTAACCAAGCAAGCAAGTAAGTAGGTAAGAGAGCAAGGTGCAGGAATATATAGTAAGGCAGGAAATCCCTTCACTATGATAACATATTTTGCACTTTATTGAAGGTGCTGCCAGATTTTATTCATGTTAGAAATACTCTTGTTGTAAAGGCATTAAAAAGGGCTATAGATATAAGAATAAATAAATAGATAAATAAATAAGGCTATAAAGAAGGCTATATCTAACCATTCCACTTAGAAATACCTCCCCAAAGCCAAAGGAAATCGTCTGGATAAAGCAGAAATATAACTAATCCAATTTAAGACAGCTGTGGCCCTATTAACCTCTCTCTCTCCCTCCCTCCCTCTCCCTCTCTCTCTCTCTCTCTCTCTCTCTCTCTCTCTCTCTCTCTCTCTCTCTCTCTCTCTCTCTCTCTCGTTAATGCCAGACGATACTATTCAGCTAAAAAAAGACATTCTCGAACTGACTTGGAAAAACATCTTACTCTGACTAATGCCTTGAAAATTTTATCAGATGAAGGAAAGCACTGCCAACTACATGACAGGTGGAAAAATGCTGAATGAATGTGTTAAAACAGTAAAGGTGTGTGTGTGTGTGTGTGTGTGTGTGTGTGTGTGTGTGTGTGTGTGTGTGTATGTGTGTGTGTGTGTGTGTGTGTGTGTGTGTGTGTGTGTGTGTGTGTGTGTGTGTGTGTGTGTGTGTGTGTACCATGACTATTATGATCACCTTCGTTCTGGTGTTTGGTGGTATCGGTATTTCTCTCTCTCTCTCTCTCTCTCTCTCTCTCTCTCTCTCTCTCTCATCTATCACCACCCACCCCGCCCCCCCATCCATCACCCATCATCACCTCCGCTACTCCACCCACACACCCATCCCTCACCTCGCCACACCTTCCTATCTATCCGTATCTTCCTGTTTATCTATTTGTATCTACCTGTCTCTTATTCTATTAACGAAGAGCTAGACTACCTTGACTGTTTCTTCATTTATCTCTCTCTATCTCTCTCCTTATCTATCTATGGTATCTATCTGCCTATCTATCCATCCACCCATCCATCTATCTATCCGGACAACGTTACTACCAAACCTTCCTACCAGCCTACCTACCTATCAATAACCAAGTACCTACTAACCTTTTCTATCGATCTACCTACCATTCCCCTCATCTTTCTACTTACCTACCCATCCAAACCACAGCAAACCTTCCACCTAACTAACCAGACTATCTATCAATCTATCTATCTATCTAGCCCAAATGCTTCACTTCTTACCTACTATCTACCTACGATCCTGTCCTTTAGCCTACTGCCATACCTACGAATCTACCTACCTACCTACCTACGGATAAACTACTAACATATCTGCCTGTCCACTAACGTTCCTACCTACCTACTTACCTATCAAACAATCAAGGTACTGCTCTACCTTCCTACCATACAAGTAACCTACCAATCTACCGAACTACCTATGAGGCTCCCAACCCACCCACCCATCTACCCTCTACCCATCCACCAACCTATCTACCTACTATTCGTCCATCTATTTATCTACCTACTTCAATACCTATCCACTAACCAAACTATCCAATAACCTGCCTATCTCACTCTCTTTCGTTACGATTGCCGGGACACTTCTATGGTTTAGTGTTTTTACCTTTATTCAGTCAACTATCTATCTCCTTACCTACCAACCTGTCTACTAACTTACCTGTCTACGTACCAACCAATCAATACACTGACCTACTTATCTACTAACCTGCCTACCTACCCATCTACCTAGTCACCGCAAATGTTGGCACCGAAGCTCTCTCTCTCTCTCTCTCTCTCTCTCTCTCTCTCTCTCTCTCTCTCTCTCTCTCCCCTTCCTTTAAACATCTGGCAGCGTTTCTGGCCAAGGAGCAGTCGTAGGTATGCAATACACACCTACTACACTAATCTTTATTACCTTTCCAATATGCACCAAACTGAAATTATTAAAAACAGTGACTGCTTTCTCAAAAATTTATCATCGTTCTGCTAGGGCTTCAGTGCAGTTTTCACGGTTAATACTGCCTTCGAAGGTTGTTTTTCTGAGTTTCCTATACAAACATAATGTCACGTATTGTCCTCATACTTTCCTAACCCTTCACATGACACGGAAACTATTACGCCTTCACTAAATGTAGCAATGCAGTTGGCGAAGCATGCAAAATATTTAATTCCATATGCATCAGGAACTCTTACTATTTTTACTTGTATGTGCAGTAGCCCACGCCAGTAACTTAGGCTCCACTGTATGTAAGGCAAACTGAGTGTGGGTGTAATTCCTAGAAAAGTGAAGCATGAACTCTGCTGACCTCTAAAGCCCGGGTCACACTGCAGGCTGAGGACTGCATGAACGGTTCTTGTATATGACTCTCTTATTTGTGTTCTTATTTTTTTCTTGGAGGGAACAATCTTGCGGGCTTCTGGCCTTTGTTTCCTTCTTCCTTGCATTAGAAAAAAAAAATCCTAAATTGCAGTTACTACAAATAAGGTTAGCAAGAAGTGACGTTACGAACACGATCGAATCAGCCTGCGGGACACTGCTTTTAGTATCATATTCTTCTTCCCCGGCCAATTTTACTTCCTCAAACTAATCTTTTAATCACTGGAAAGATTAGGATTATACATTTAAATCAATCAATAACCAACACTTCAGAAATGCCGCAACCATCCTCATAAACTAGCCTTTCATGATTTTGGGCATCGTTCAAGAAAATGAGCATAACCCGTCCATCCAAAAAAAAAAAAAAAAAAAAAAAACAGGCTTGGATGTAAATATATTGTTCCTGTGCCTGGATTTACTGACCCAATTATCGACTTACATACATACATACATACTTACTTACCTACCTACCTACGTACCTACCTACCGAAAGGAATGAAAAAAAACCGACAGAGGAAGGAGAGTTTTAAGATGAAGAGGAAAGTTCCGGAAGTCTCACCATTAACATCGTCTCTCTCTCTCTCTCTCTCTCTCTCTTCGTAACCCTCACACAACACCATAACCGCCATTCAACCAACACCACCACCTCCACAATACTAACATCACCATCACCACACCACTGACGTCATCACAATCAGAAACACTGACGTAATCAAACCACTGACGTCACCACTACCACCACAACCACTGACTTCACCACCACAACCAAAGACGTCACCACCACCACTACGGCCTCTGACGTCAAGACCTTTCACTCTTACGTCACCAATGCTTCTTTGTCAACGCCCCCGACATCATAACCTTTACCACCACCCCTGACGTCACTAAATCTATCCCCAATCACTGACGTCACACCATATCGCTAGGAGTCACGGGAAGCTTCGTTGCACCTCTTCCTTAGCGATTTATTTTGCATAGTACACCTTTCCATTCTCTTGCACGTTATTTACATCGCGTTAATGAGGACACAGTTTCCAATAATAACATATCAGAGAATACAAAGTTATAACGTGCGCAATGAATCTCTAAAAAGGTTATAACATCTCCAAAAGCACCTAACACTACGGACTCTTACTTGCTTGAAGGTAAGATGGCGATTCGTACTGACACTTTTATCCCCTCTAGTCTCAGCTCATCCCAAAGACGAAAAGTGTTGTGAAAAAACAGCAAAAACTTTCTAGTGTAAATTAAATGCAAAAAGGCTAAATGTGCTACTTTTTACGGACGGTTTTATCCTCCCTGTAATCTTACACTGTGGTACCGAGACGGGTTTTAATGAGCGCTGCTTCTAAGACGTTTCTAAGATCTCATAAATGTCTATAATTATCTATTCATCTAAGTTAGGGGCCAGTGGGGACGAACAAGCCGCCTCCATGCACCCCTGCCCTCTGCCCTCCAGCTCACACCATCCTCATTCATGCCCCTCTCCACCCCAGTCCTCAAGGGTACCACATCCTCAGTCTTCCCCTCCCCCTCTCGTCCTCCACCCCACTCACATACACTTTCCATTCCTTCCATCTCTCCCCTTCCACCTCACATACACTTTCCATTCCTTCCATCTCTCCCCTTCCACCTCACATACACTTTCCATTCCTTCCATCTCTCCCATTCCACCTCACATACACTTTCCATTCCTTCCATATCTCCCATTCCACCTCACATACTCTTTCCATTCCTTCCATCTCTCCACTTCCACCTCACATACACTTTCCTTTCCTTCCAATACGGCCAAACCAGCTCGGGGCTTTTTTCTTAACAATTCCTAGCACATCCACATCACGTTATCTCCACTGAACATTAATTAGGCTTATACTCAGTAGTTCCGAAGTGAGTGTAGGCTTTTTAAAATCAACCCTGCTGTACTCTCCGTCACAGTCGTCTAAATTTCCCGCCCAAACAAATCCCGTCTCCCGCGTTCGTTCACTGGCCACGGCTTTGTACTCACCGACAGCTCAGGCGGGTACACGATGAAGTGGCGGAGGGTGAAGCCGAAGCCCTGGTCAGTCCTGGTGATTGAGATGAGTCGCGGGCCGCCCTTAGACGTCTGCGAAAACAAGAGATAAAACCATTGACGTGTTTTGATAAGAAAGATAAAATAACAAGCTACAAAAAATTCATGAGTCACTGCTTGGTAGTTCGGAGGAGTTTTGGGCAGTGATAAACAAAGTTGTAAATCATGGAAGGAAAATAAGGATAATGACCTACATAAATCAGTACACACACACACACACACACACACACACACACACACACACACACACACACACACACACAGGGAGAGTTATACAGTCAAATTATAAGTCACATTCTTCACTCTGACAGAAGAAAGATTAATGACAGGATTATACTAGTCATATTAACATTCTCAGAGGCTCCTATGACCCACTCTTGCCTTAATATACAGCAACTGTCTGATATTATGAAGAAAAAAATATGCAGGATACGATCTCGGGTTGGAGGGGTTTATTGACACTGCTGCTAACCACTTCACCAGAGAGAGAGAGAGAGAGAGAGAGAATGATTCGGCACGGGTGATAAATATGGCGGAGACAATCAGGGAGAGTGCCGGGTAATGACCTATATAACCTCTCTCTCTCTCTCTCTCTCTCTCTCTCTCTCTCTCTCTCTCTCTCTCTCTCTCTCTCTCTCCGTCCCCCCTAACCCCACCATCCGTCTCCACTTCCAATCTTCCTCCTCCTCCTCCTGTCTCTCGTTTCTCACCTTTCTTCATTAATCCTCCTCCTCTGTTTCCCCATCCCCCCCTGTTGCTCCCTTCTCCCCCTCCACCCCTCACCTTTCCTCCGTATTCCTCCCCTCATCTTTCCCTCTTACCTCTTTCTCTTGCACTCCTTCTCTCCATATCAATCTCTCTCTCCATTTACTTTCTCCTTTCCTCTCTCCTCCTTCTCCGCTCATACAATTACCCTTACTCCAACAACCTTCCTCTAATTTCTCCATTGCCTCTTTCTCCTCCCACCTTCCTTACCTCCTCCCCCCTTTTCTCTCCTCCTCCTCCTCCTCCTCCTCCGTTCACCTCCACCCCCGCCGCCACAATCAAATAAACAGCAGGTGTGTGCGTGAAGGGCCAGGGTCACTCACTCTCCCACCACGCACTCTTTTTACCCCATCTTATGCCGAAGAAAAATACGAGCAAGTGTGGCCCCTCCCTCTCCTGGGCTACTGGGGCTACGTGGGAGGCTACCTGCTGGGCTACATGACACTGATAACCTACAGGGGACGACCACCTGGACTACGAGGGACCGTAAGATTTCCGTGGGGGTTATTTGCTGGCCTACTGGTGCCATGAGAAAAGTTGGGGGTGGCTACATAGCGCTACCTGGGGACTAAGTGGAGGGCTACTTTTGAACTACTGGAACTACCGATGTAATTGAAAGACTACGTGTGGCGACTCCCTAGTGGACTACTGAGCAATGTGACCAGGCTAAGACAAACTACTGGAGGACTACATTACTCAGGGCTACGTGGAGGACTGCGTGACTGAAGGCTACGTGGAGGACTACGTAACCGAAGGCTACTCGGAGGACTACTAAGTCTACGTTCCTGTGCTACATCACCAAGATTAATGAGAGGAAGGGAATTTGGTGAACCAGCGGGGCAGCGTCTCACTAAATACTTAAGGGGCTACCGGGGCTACGTAGGGGCTACCCAATGAACTAATGAGGCTGCTTGACAGCTTTCGTTGACTATCAGCAAGCAACACACCATCCAATGAATAAACCACACATGACACCCTCCACCCTTCACCATTCATCGCCAGCTTCACTTTCATATCCACGGTTTTCCTTGAAACTCTCTTTTGAATCGTATTTGTGTACATAATGAACTACCACGGGGTCACTACACATAGCTGTCTCATTCCTGTACTGACACTTAACTATTCATTCAACTATCCATCTACTTTACACAAGCTTCGGTACTGTCAGAAGTCTTTAAAGCATTCACCGTTTTCTTTCCACACTAAATATACGTACCACCTTTCATAATCCAACTCTCTCCACTCAGTCATGTGCTTTTGTCCAGATACATTAATGTCAAAAATACCTTACAGTCCTTCTAATAACCCTTCTCCACTATCTTGCCTTAAAGTTAATATTTGATCCACATATCCTCTACCACTCAGAAAGCCTCTTGTGCATCATTCACTAATGTTTTGACACGTCACGTACTGTACCTTATCTGTTACTGATTATTATTATTAATAATGATAATAATACCGTAATAATAATAATAATAATAATAATAATACCAAAAATCAACATTGCATTGTTTTTACCAATTCTGTAACAGCGACAGGACTGACATTGTACTCCCTCTTACTCAATACCAGTTTTTATTCCAACACTGACCTTTCAGCTTCAAGGTTGTGCCACTCTGCCACTCAAGATCTCACGGCACACACACACACACACACACACACACACACACACACACACACACACACACACACACACACACATTACACGAAAAAAAAAAAGATGGACACGTGTCATTATATTCCACTATGATCCAATTCACTACCCAATTACAATAAAGCATCACAATCCAGTATACAGTGCAATATAAGGCTCGTTATTTCCTACATGTCTTAGTATTGCATATTAACCACACAGTATTTAATGGTGAGGTTCCCATGCGTCTACGTCTCTTAATCAATTAGTTCTGTATTAATCACTTCGCTACAATGACGTCCTTCTGTAGCGTATTCTTACTACTACAGGGGTTTTGTTCAGGTTAGGTGACCCGCGTGGTGATGAAGGGGTTAATATAGGCTGTATCCAACTCCTCCATTTCAAGAAATCTCCCCTACGCTGAATAAAATCGTCTGGAGATAGCAAGTCTTACATCAAAAATACGCAATCAGATCGAAGGGGTGGCTCTCCCCCATTTGTTACATCATTTGCTTCACAACACCATCTATTTAACTGCCTACTACCTGACGCTGTAGCCTGACCACAGTGACTCCAGGCGTTTCTGTCCCTCCTCCGCAACGACCCTTCCTTCCTTATATCCTCTTGCATCTTTTTGTTCCACCTAATTCTTGGTCTCCCTCTTCTCCAACCGATAATGGTAGTGGTTCCCCAGCTGTTGATGCATCTCAAAGTATTATAAATCAGGCTATGACTTCAGTTACAATACTCACCAATGTTTCACTCAGCTACCGTCTGCTCCAGTGACTGTGCAAAGTCCGAGAATAATCAGTAACCAATTTGGCAGCAAGTGTAAAATAACAAAGATGCCATCACCGTGAAGCAGTTAATATATACCATTACTGGACGCTTGGTTAGTATTTTAGCCAGTAGTCGTGATCAACCCTAATTAAACATCAAAATATAATTGCAGGCACAACTGTGACAAATCACTATAACCTTCTCCCTCCAATCCCCCACCTGATCACCACCCCACCCCGCTGGCCTGACCCCATCGCCGGCCGCTAGAGGGCAGCAGCTACTAGACCTGACCTCGCTCTCCACCATCACAGAAGAAGGTAATATTAACCTAGTATTCTTGCATTTCTGCATGTAAAAAGAATTAAAATGTCGGTACATGTGTGGTTTATGTATATTAATCAACATTTTACCTTCACATTCCATAAATCAGTTGTATGTATCACTACACTCATTCATACGCATTTTCAGAGGATTCCTGTCCACGCTACAAATATTTACTTCCATCTTAACAATCTGCTTCTTAAAGGCCGTTTGATTAAACATTATATTGCAAAGGAGATGGAAATCCATTTTTTAAGGAAGGAAGGAAGGAGGGAGGGAAAGTGGACGGAAGGAAGAAAGGAAGGGAAGGAGGGAGGAAGGGAAGGAAACGATTAAAACTTAGGTACGATTAAAAACTCTCAAAGATGTGAAGATGGATATCGAGTTTGCCAATGAGAAACAACGGGAGGGTGGGAGACGTGAACGCATCTGCCAGAACCCACACACCCACCCAGGCCACCAGAGGAACATCCGCATGCCGACGATCCTTCCAAGGCTCAATAAAAATCGTCCGGAGGTAGAAAGACTAGGAATTAATCTGACGTCCTCGTGGTGAAGCGGTGGGGTGTGCGTGCATGACCCCCTCCCCCCCGGGCACCTCATCCCAGCAACATCCGCATGCCGGCACTCAAGACTAGAACCAATGTCATTCGAGCCAGGCCCCCGCCACACACAGGGAGACGAGACCAATTCATTCCTTCCCCTTAACAACGTCACACACACGTCACTTCCGCCAACACGCACTACACCATTCACTCGTCTATCTTCCCTCTGGACAGAATTCTCGATGGCTCCGTACATTTCCTAACGCATCTTCCTTAACGATTTATTTTTATGTGTCCGACAGACTTCACGGTCCGTTCCCTGAGGTCTAGTAGTCGTATATTCATCTATAACTCAAATGATCACACTGCTCCTGCCTCACTCTTTCGGGCAGATCACCCACTTCTATAACCGTATGACCACCGCTCCCTATACGCATTAATATTCTCTAGTTTGTTACTCATGCATGTGCTGCAGACGTCAAATATGTAAGAGTAACATGCAAGGGTATGTCTACGTGAAATATAGCTACAAATAAATCCCTATGGAGGAGAAATTAAAAAAAAAAAAAATCTATCCTCACGAGAAAATGGCTCTAACACTACAGGAATTCAGTCTCGTTGCTAAGAACTTTTACATCACACCAATCTTCTGACGTCCTTTCTGTTTTCTTATTGCCCCAACCAGAATGTATTATTTTTCTTGGGAGACATTTTTCGAACTGGAGGGGTAACATAAGGCATGCCTCTTCAATCCAAGATCTCTCCAAAGCTGAATACATACTTTCGGCGGTAGAGAGATGCACAAAGACGTCATCATAACGAATTCTCCCCACCCCTCCTCTCTCTCTCAGGAGCAAAGCGACAAATAAACATCTACATATCCTATAAATCACCAAGCCCTTAGGGAAGAGTATCCTTCTGATCCCACGTAGCTACAGTCAGGCACGAAAATTAATGGCTATCCTTTTCTGTTTCTCAGTATCTTCCGCCGGCAAATATTCCTACGCTGAGCGAGGCCTGGTATGTTCCTCCACAAATCATTTACTCTCTTTGCTACGACGTGTCAGGGAGGAAAGAGACGGACATGCTCTAAGTGTGAATCAGAAGCAATGGAATAGTAAGCGAACTTTTATCTCTGGCTGTTCCACCCAATCGAAGGGGCCTTGGGGTTTGAGGGCCGGGGTGGGGAATGGGGAATGGGAGGGGGAAGGGGGAAGGGGAGGATGCGAGGGAGGACAAGTGGGAAAAGAAAAGGCATGCGACAATGACAAGGAATGAAGGAAGGAAAATAGACACATGACGTGGAAGAAAGAAAGGGAAAAGATATATAACAGGGAAGGAAGGAAGGGAGAAAGGGAAAGACAGATGACATGGATGGTAGGAGAAAAGATGTATGCTTTAGAAGGAAGGTAGGAAGGAAGGAAGAAAAGGAAAGACATGATATGGATGGACGAAAGGGAAGATATATGACTAGGATGAAAGGAAAAGAGGAAACAAATTGGAAGGAAGAGGAAAGGATGAAGAGAAAACGAAAATGGAAAGGTAATGGTATGTGGAGATAAAAGGAAGTGTGGAAGGGAAGACAAATGAAAAACAAAGTGGAAAAAAGGAAGGAAAACGAAAGAATGAACGAACTACGGAAAGAAAGAATAAAAAGAAGGAAATATGAAATAAGAAAACACGTTTGAAGAATGCGACAATGAAAGTAATGCACGAATATATATAAAGGAAGGAAGCAAGCAAGAAAAGGAAGTAAAGACTACAGGAAGCAAAGGAAGGCAGACAAAGAGAAGAAGAAAAAAAAACGAATATATGTATGAATGAATACAGGAAGCATGGAAGGAAGAACTGAAGGAAGGAGTGAGTGCAAGAAGGCTGGACAGTAAAGTGCGATAAAACTGCCTAAGAATCTGCACGATCTTTTTGTTCCAAGCTGATGTGAGTTTGCAGGGGTCTCTCTCTCTCTCTCTCTCTCTCTCTAGTTCCTTAAGTTTATTACAGGCGATGTTATTATTATTATCTTTTTTTCAACCCTTAGGACTTACGGTAGGGACTTCAAGGCCTGTATGACCCATTAACTAATCTTCTCTCTCTTCCTGACTCACAACCCTCATCGCTCCCCTCAGCCGCCCCTGCTTTCACCCTTACTACGCTCTTCCTCATCCCTCACCCTTCCATTCATCTTAGCCTCATTTCACCCTTATCTTCACCCTTACCCTATCCTCACCCTGACCCCACACTCCCATACCCCTCTCCCTCACCTTTACCCTTCCTCCTCTCTCCCTCACCTCCAACCTCATCTTCACCTCTCCCTCTCCTTTATCCTTACTCCTCTCTCTCTCACCTTCACCCTTACCCCTCTCTCCCTCACCTCTAACCTATCCTCAATCCTCAATCTCGCCCTCCTGAAACGTGTATCAAAACAAACAATTAATTAAGATTTAAATTCACAATAATCCCCATTTAGGGTAAACTACAAACTGCTCCTAATGATATATACACGAAAACAAATTTCTCTTCGTCTCCAGCAATACAAGGAGAATACTATTTCGATGCATGTTAAGAGTTAAAATCTAAATACTTTACTACTACTACTTCTACTACTACTACTACTACTACTTCTGGTACTACTACTACTACTAGGAAGAAGAAGACCAATAATAAAAATAAAAGGAAGATTATGAAGACCATTTTCTTCATATTCGGTAACAAAACTCAATTATCAAACCATCACAGAAGAACAACAAACAACATACACAAACATGAGGCTTCTACAAACCTCAGTAAACAAATATATAAATAAATACACAGGATGTAATATGCGTGCCCAAATACATGAAATTTCCCTAAGTTTGCTTCTGTATAGTATCCCCTTACAGGCTATACACAAGATCCGTTTTCTAGAGGGCACGTAAGAACCAAACTCCTCCTTACTGTAACTAGCCTAATTGCGAAGTAGAATGGAAAAACTGTCTTTACTGGGATGACTATTAAGACGTCTGGTGGTCTCATGGTCTGTCTTTTTACACTCTTAAGGTTATGACACCATTTTAAAGGCCTACACCGAGAACCAAACGTGTCTCAAGCTATCAGATCCAAATGAGTTTCAACCCAACTGGCCCAGAAATAAAATCGTGGTAACAAGTGTCGACATGGAATAAAAAACACCAAAGTCAGTGGAGAAAATATATAAATAAAAACATACATAAATAAAAGCAGGAAATATATAAGCGTGGGTTACGAACATATAAACAAACTAAATAAACAAATAAGAAAATAAATAAACATATGATAAAGACAAGTTTCGGAAAGCCACCAAGGTTCACTAAGCTCCAAAACCTGTCCCTCGTAACCTGCAATTAAAAGGCTGACCCCAAACGCAGACAGGCGCTTAAATAATAATACCCCCCCCCCTCTCTCTCTCTCTGGAAAAAAATAATAATAAAACAAAAACATAATCGCACCGTACCTTGGCAAATTACTTTCCATGAGTTTCTACTATTATTCAATTTTCCAATTTTCGCCAATTTCCTTAGTCACAGACAAGTATGCAGATACGATAAGAGAAGAAATTATAATCGTACGTGTGTTACGGAATTCATCCATCTGCTGTCCGAATTCATCCTGCTCACCTTTTAAAAGAGGGGGGAATTTCTTACGCAGACACGTGCACTTTGTAATATATCAGTTAAAAACACAATCTGTTAAAGGAAATTTGTTTTAAGTCCATCGAACCCTTCCTTCCTTTTTATTTTTTTTCACAACTAAAGGAAACGAATTAAACATAAAAGATAATAAAATCCACTGCAATAATGTACAGGCTACTGTAAATACATGGTTTAATAAATAAGTCGCAGGGTATGTAGGGGAATTACTTCGGTCCACTTTATTCATTTCTTCAGCATATTCCTCAAGCTTCTACGTATGTTGATACCGTAATATAACAAAAAGAGAAAAAAACAAAATGAAAGACAGAAATCCTAAGGTGTCAAAGCAAATTTATTTTACGTCGGGAGTTTTCAACCGATTTCTTCTATCATTCTCATCTCACCAGCTATCCTCACGTCTCCTCTATTTGCGTCCCCCCTTAGCACACATCAAGAGAGGGAGCCACTGAGACGACCAGCCTGACGTACAGAAATCCAGGTTAAAACTGTTACGGTGACGGTAAAAGATCTTCACAGTTTTAGCAACATTTTAATCAATTAGTATTTTCTTAAAGCTAAGAGATATTTTTTTCCTGGGAGTTTAGGAGGCTTGTTCGTCCCTTCACTACCGAGGACATTTTATGGACAAAGTTTCTACACATATCTGATCCAGTATAAAGTTTTCTGTGTCTGTTTCCGTAGTGTAGAAAGGAGTGGGTGGAAAAAGCTATTACTGCCTCTCAGTTCTCTCTCTCTCGCCTCTCAGTTCTGTCTCTCTCTCTCTCTGCGTGTGTAATTCACCGGGTCGGTCAGGATCACTTGATGGTCGTGATCGTCAGCTTTTTACCCTCCCGGAAGGGAGCTGAGAGCTCATATAGTTCGATCTAAGGGCAAGGCTGTGACCTTCACACACGCACACACCCGTCCCCTTGCTCAAGGGGGACAGGAACCACCCACTTCGTCAGTGAAACTTTTGCAACCTGAGCGAGGCGCGAACTCCCGTCCACCAGTTGGCAAGCGAGAACGTTACCACTGCACCAGCGAGCGGTGTGTGTGTGTGTGTGTGTGTGTGTGTGTGTGTGTGTGTGTAAGTTGCGATGGAAGGCGGTGTGGGTAGATGGGTGGTGAAGACACGTGTGATCAGCGAGCAGGTGAGATGATGAAAGGTGAAGTTAGTGGAGCAGGTAAAGTGGAGAGGTCAGATGGGTGAGTCACAGGTGGAAGTGAGTGAGTTAAAAAAATGGAGTGAATGGGGAACGCAAGAGAATTAGTAAGAGTAATGTGAGTAAATTTTGATATGAATGAATTTAGTAACTGACTGAGAAGCTGAGAAGTTGGTAAATGCATACGTGTGGTAAAGAGAAAAAGTGAGCATGGGTGAGTGAATGAGTGAAAGGCTGCGAGGAAGTAAGTGAGAGACGGAGAAAGTGAGCAAGCACTGGTACTGAGGTCGGGGACTTCCGATGGGAGGTGAGGCATGACTGATGACTAAGGGAAGGATGAGGAAGAAAATCTGAAATGAGTGGGTATACAATGAACAGTAAGTACTATGGAGAATTAAAGGGTAAAAAAGTCAAGGAAAGAATAAGAAAACCAAAGACAGTATAAAAAAAAAAAATGAAAACGATCAACAAATAACAAAGGACAGAAAACGATTAGCAAGGAATGGGAAACAAAAGAAAAAAAAACAAGAGCCCAAGGCAAAATTACATCACCTCAAACTCAAGCCATCTGACGCAATACCACTTTTTATACCCAACACACACGTGCTTCTGGTACTGCAGGTGTGATGTGGTGGAATGCAGCTGGTGTTTATGGTATAGTGGTATTGCTGTAGCCTAATGTGGAGAGTGTGCTGAGCTGGCAAAACTGAGAAGTGGATTTGCTATTATTAAGGTGTGGTGCGGTGGAGTATATTTAGTACCTGTCGCATGGTATTTCTGGTACTGCTGGTGTGATGTGTAGGTGTGTAGTTGGTATTATCGTAGTGCTGGTGGAGTGCATCTGGTGTTATTATGGTGGCTGAGGAAGGTTTTCGTGATGGTATTAGCCTCCTTGGTTTACGCAGGAATATACAAAATGAGCATACCTTAATTCCACAACTCCTCCTGTTTACTGGTATGGGTAGATTATCATAAAACAAGGATATAAAAGAATCTCTCTCTCTCTCTCTCTCTCTCTCTCTCTCTCTCTCTCTCTCTCTCTCTCTCTCTCTCTCTCTCTCTCTATTATAACGGGACGCGTAAGGAGTTGAATTTAAGACGACTGAATGCGAGGGAGACGAGTTTAAGTGCAGCTTTAGGGGACAAATATGAATCGGACGAATTAAGGTGGTGTTTAAAGGAAGAAAGGATGGGCCGTGCATTAAGACACAAACTGTTCAATGTCTTAGAATCCAAGTTATCTTCTCCGGTGACTCGTCCTTTAGTCAGTGGGAGGCCTGCTCACCCTTGCTCACCATCCCACGAGTTCACCTTGAGTGTTTATTTATGCACGAATCTCATATCACTTCGGCAGGGGAGGCTGGGGTGGTGAGAGATGACTTATTTATGCCTTACCTTAGGGCACTTGCCATCTTAACCCCCTGACTGTGTGGGGTTTACTGCAGCTGAATAAAAACATCACGTGGCCTGAACAGTTAACCTCTTTACTATGATGTCCTCTCTCTCTCTCTCTCTCTCTCTCTCTCAAGTTACTTCAAGACAATTTGAGCCAGCTTAGGAAGAACTTTCGAACTTATAGATAAATGAAAGCGATATCTAGCCCACCCCCACCAATTCGACAATCCTCTCTAAGGCTGAGTAAAACCCCTTGGAGATAAGCAAAAGACGTCATCGTAGTGAAGGACTTAGAGAGTATGGGTTGCACAGATATGTCTACCTTTGCAGATTAACCTCTTCAGGCCCAGACCATGTGAAGAGGTCTGAAACAATCTCCAATAACCCCTTTAGTCCGATATATTATTGCTCACCAGAACAAAATCACCCAGTGCTAGCAAGAATTAAAAAAAAATCACCACAGTAATGAAAGGTTTAATCCTACTTTTTCCAGTGTGATAGAAACAATGTGGGTATACCTGCAATGGGGTCAGGATCAGTGGCAGGTGGATGGGGCTACGTTGATCTATATACTTGTCTCCCTTACTCCTTCCATTCCCTCCCCCTCCACATCTGTTCAATTCGCTCGTGCAAACAGATCGGTTCACTGGAGACTGTCTGGGGGAGGGGGAGACTTAAGGGAGGCGGGGAGTGGTGCCACGTTTCCAAGATAACGTGTTGTCTCTTAAGATTCCGATTTAAGTCGCTTTAGGTGTCACAGTCTGTACTGAATTAATCATCATCATCATCATCTGCTTGAGGTATTCCACTGCGGGAAAAAAGTCCGCTCCAAACTTTCTTCAACCGTAACCTTTGGTGGTTAACTTGTTCCACTCCAGTCCGGCAAATTTACGCACTTCATCCCATCACCCGCTCCTCTACTCACCCCTTCTAGTCATCTATCCTTGAGTTGCCACATTTTATTGCTGTACATCTGCTTATGTTTCCTTAGTGGCTTGAACCACCCATGACCCCTTCAGCCCCAGAACACAACTTCCAATTTATTATTGCTAACGCCAGGTGACTTAGTTCTACTTTTGCAGAAAACTTAAGGTCAAAAACCCTAAAATAAGGTGTGCATCTATCAGAAAATGACACAAGCTTGTGTGGATGCGCCGCTCCGGTACGCAGCACGTCATTTATATCACAACTTTCAGGTGGATCAGAAGTCCCCTTTAACACCAACGCCGCCTTAACAACCCCATCGTAAAAGCCGTGTCCGGTGTCGTGGGTGTCGTTTATCGCTCCTCCTCGGCTCCTTCACATGTCGTTTCGTAGGGCCTGTAAAACTCGGCAGCTCCGTCGCCGAGCCTCCTTGTCAAGTCGTTTCAAAGCACTTTCTGTCTCTGATCGTCAGTATGAACTTGACCTGGGATTTCTGAGCGTTCTTGCACTAATGCGATCTTTTCTCCCTACTTAGGCTCTCTCTCCGCCTTCCCCCCCCCCTCTCTCTCTCTCTCACACACACACACACACACACACACACACACACACTTACCAACAGATTCCAAAATCGTTCTGTAAAGCCGGATCTCCATCATCACGCGTGGGTTCCGTTTTTTACCAGCTAAGGAATGGTATGTGAGTGTGTCGCGTGCTTACTTTCTTCTTCTCGTATTTCCAAATTTCACATGCCGTCCTCTGACACTTTACAGCTCTTTCTGCAAATATTTGCCGCTTCTAGAAAAACACTTGATTGCTTTTTCAGTTCGTTTCTGTATACAATCTCATGTGTTTACGATGGACTGTTACTCTTGACGTTTAAAAGCCATTATTGTTTACTACTTCGCTGCGATGGCGTCTTTCTATCACCAGATGATTTTATTCTGCATGAGAGACTTTTCGAACTGAGGAGGTTACATTCAGCCTTCGTTAACTCCTTCAGTACAGGAGATTCCACCTTAACTGCATGAAAACCTCTGCTCGGCGGCAAGAGGAAAAGGATAATGGCGGAACTATACCGAAAGGGTTACAGTGCAGGCACATCACTGGCTCCACTTACATTCCAGTCGAGCTGTCAGTCATTCACTGCTCAAAAATCACATCAGAATAACAGCTTCATTGTGTTATTATTTTTTCATGTCTTTCCTTTTGGGAAATTAACAGACTGAATACAACATACATATGACGAGTTTTCTCTCTTACCATATCACTTTCAAACACTTCTTTTGCGAAGTTCATGGCTCACAGTTTCCGACCTTTCTTTTGGGGGTGGGGGGAAACAGATTCAGATTCTTCTTTCACTCCACTTCAACACCGTACTTTTGGGGGATTTACAGCACTATTTCAGCATCGGAAATCAGAATCTATTTCACATCTCTTTTCGAGCAGTGATTTAGCGGAATCACGGCACATAATACGACACCAGAACTCACATAGGACCACACCTTTTTCAAACTTCTTTTTGGTATTCAATGGACGAATTTAAACGGTGAAGACTGAAGCGGAAAAGTAAAGCGGCCGATTACAGAAAGACGAGTTTATAGAGAAAGAACTTAAGAAGGAATTAAGGAGATGAAAGTGTACGAGGATGAAGTTAAAGGAGGAAAAGTGTGAAGACGAAAAGTACGAGTTTAGGGAAGCTTTAGGGAACGAGAAAGAAAGGGCGAGTTGAAGGTGTTTAATCGGACCAGAGTGGCAGGGGGAGAATGAAAGGACAAGTTAAACGTGAAAATCAAGAGGACAAGTGTGGATGAGGCAAGATTAAAGGAAAGAGTAGGAGGACGAGTGTGTAGGGGACGAGTTTAAGGGAGCGAGAGTAAAATGTCAAGTATGGAGGGGAAGAGGGTGAGGGAGAGGACGGTGAGATCTGTGGCACCGCGGCAGAGAGCGAGGGGGGGGGGGATAAGTGAAAGGTCACGAGGGGATGGGAAGGGGGGAAGAGAGAAGAAAAGGAGGAAGGGAAGAGGGATGGGAGAAGAGAAGAGGAGGAGGGTAAGAGGTGGGGAGGAAGGGAAGAGAGAAGAGGGGAAGAATGGGAATAGACAAGGAGGGAAAATGTAAAAGGGGAGAGAGGACGATGGGGGAAAGAGAACAGAAAACGAGAGAGTATGGGAAGAAGGCAGGGGGAGAAAGGGAAGGAACAGAGGGAAAAGAAAGAAAAGAAAAGTTGAGGAGGAGAAACAGAGGGAAGAGAAGGGTGATCGAGGGAGGAAAAGGAAGGGCCGGTGAAGGAAGGAAACAGCGGGTCGGAATAAAGAGGAAGAAAGGGAAGGCAGATGAGGGAAGGGAGAGGGGAGGAGACTGGGGTGGGAATGTGCAGGGGGAGAAGTGATCGAAATAAGGTGGGGAAAACGCGGAATGGGGTGGAGGAGAGGTCGCTGAATGCAAGGTAAGGGAGAGGGGGATAAGGAGGGAAATGTAGGGATGTGGGTGGGGGAAATAGTCGAATGCCAAGTGGGGAGGAAGAAGAATGATAAGAATGTGGTCTGTGGGTGGGGGAGATGCACTTATAGATACAGGGTGGGATTGGGAGATGGACGAATGTAAAGTGGGGAAGGAAGGAGGGTGGTGAGAATGCACGGCGTAATACGAGGGAAAGGTGACCGCGTACATGACAGATAATCATCTATAAATAAAGAAAGGAATAGGGAGATAGGTAGGTGGGCTGGTTTTGTGGGTAGGTAGGTGGATAGGCATGGTTTGTAGGTAGGTAGGTAGGAACTAAGAAATATAATGACAGACAAAACAGATATTCGTTTATATAAATACACTGCTATAGAGATAAATAAACTGAGTGACTGACTGATCCACAGACATATAAACAAGCAGCCAGGTAGGAAGGTAAGTAATGGGTACAAATAAAACAGAAGTCGGTAGGTAGGTACGTAGGTTGGCAAGTACTTACCGAAGAAGTCCAGAGGCAAAAAAATAAATGAGGTACTTAGTAGCAACAGGAAAGCCATCTGTATGAAAGGTAAATGAGAAGGAAGGCTGCAGTGTGGGTGGGCAGATGATGAAATGCAAAGGTTACGTAGCTGTGAGGAAAGGTTGTGGAATGCAGGGTGGGAGAGGGGGAGGGAAGATGGAGGGAGGGAGAAGGGGGAAGGAAGGAGAGGGGGGAGAAGGGGGAAGGAAGGAGAGGGGGGAGAAGGGGGAAGGAAGGAGAGGGGGGAGAAGGGGGGAGTATATAAGGAAGGGTGACGGAAAGGGAAAACGAAGAGAGAAAATACCTAAGAGGTAGGAGGAACATAAAGAGAGGAGGGGTAGGGAAGGGAAGAGGCTGTCATCCCCACCCCTCCCCCCTCCCTCTCCCTCCTGATGTCACCCTTCAACATAGGCTTCAAGGACATCGCAAGGCCTACCCACATTCTGACATCACGTCCACCCTGTAATACCAATAAATACAAAACGGTGGGAAGGCCATATAGTTTTTGCAGTTCTAAATAAGTCTGATATTGAGGCACCGGCGTGGCAAAGACGTATCAAGCAATTTTCTTTAGTCTGGGATTAAATTATACCTTATCCGATTTTCTTTAGTATGGGATGAAAATACGCGGTACGCAATTTTCTTTAAGATTAAATTGTACGGTATATGATTTTCTTAAGTTTGGGATTAAAATATAAAAACTAAATCTGGGTTTGATATTTAATTATCTTACGTCTAGGACTCGAATATATGCAGTTTTTAATGTCTGGGATAAAACTACGTATCATTTTCTACACGACAGGCTTAAAAGACAATATTCGGAAGCTTAGTATAATAATCCCTTCCGCCCGAGGACGTCATTTTATTCTTGCTCCTACTAGGCTATTTGCATCACTTTATGACAGCACAACAACTGGAGACAGGTGTGTGGTGAGGCAGTGTGAGGTGTGGCAGTATACGGTGAGTTGTGGTGGTGTGTGTGAAATAATGTGTGGTGTGGTAGCTGGGTATGGTGTAATGTGTGGTGTGGTAGCTGGGTATGGTGTAATGTGTGGTGTGGTAGCCGTGTATAGTGTAATGTGTGGTGTGGTAGCTCTGTAACGTGTGGTGTGGTAGCTGTGTACAGTGTAATGTGTGGTGTGGTAGTGTGTGGTATGGCAGTGTGAGGAGTGACTGTGAGGTGCATTTTGTATCCCAGTGAGGTGCAGTATCGTAAGGTGTGACCGTGAAGTGCGCGTGAGGTGTGGCAGTGTAAGATGTGTGACTGTGACGTGTGAAGTGTGAGGTGACTGTGAAGTGTTGCAGTGTGGTGTGTGTGTGTGAAGTAAGTGTGAAGTATGGCAGTGTAAGTAGAGAGTGAAGTGTGGTAGTGTAAGTAGAGAGTGAACTGTGGTAATGTAAGCAGAGAGTGAAGTGTGGTAGTGCAAGGTGAGTGTGGTATCGTGCGAGCGGAGGCAGAGTGTGGAATGTGGTAGTGTGTTAACTGACTTTTCTACCGCCTTGTATTTCAAAACAATGAGAAGAAAAAATAAGACATTCCGAAAGAGTGTTGTGCTGGAGTGACGGCTCTAGCAAGTTCCATAATCACTTTCATTTTACCGAACAATTTCCTTGAATCACTAGTTCTAAATATACAGTAAATATTTTTCTTATATCTGGATTTACAACACTATCCATTACTCTCAAGTCTGTATCTTAAATGTAAACAATATTCTTAAGTATGGACTAATTATTCTTAAGTATGGAATAATAATAATCTATTTCTGGCGAGGCAGCACGATTTCTTACAGTATTTGTGTGTGTGTGTGTGTGTGTGTGTGTGTGTGTGTGTGTGTGTGTGTGTGTGTGTGTGTGTGTGTGTGTGTGTGTGTGTGTGAGAAGTGCTTTAGAACACGATCTCTCTCTCTCTCTCTCTCTCTCTATCTCTCTCTCTCTCTCTCTCTCTCTCTGGGTAGGAACGATAATGACGTGTACCCGAGCTCTTCACTTTTTACAGGTGCTCCGGGCACAGACTCTCAATACTCCACAAATTCCTGCCTTTCCTTGGCCACCACCAAAATTAAACTGGATACATGTTACAGGTGGAGTGTCGCAGGGTTCAGTGTTGGGACCCACTCAGTTTTTAAAATATGTGAATGGTACTTAAGGAAAATTATTTTGCCAGATTTCTAAAATAGGCGATGATACAAAAAACTGGTAACACGGCAGACACGTGATGAAGATGTCAACAGCCTTTTACGGCACTGATATCAACTGACCCCTGGGTGGCGAAGATAATGGGGGTTCCTTGTATATGTAGAATCGTCAGGTTAAACACATGAAATATTTAACTGGGCGACAACATTTACTACAAAACCTACTTGTAACCTGCGTACCTATAACCATGCGTAATTTCCATCATCGTTATTATCAATCATCATCATCGTCATCACCATTATCATCACCATCACCATCATCGTTATTATCATCATCATCATCATCAAGAGTAATAACGAGAGCAGAACACTTCCAGGGTGGCCACCAGGAAAGACTCTCTGTGCTACAAGGTAATAATAAAATCAACTGCAAGTATTTATCCGTATTTGCCGGAGCTACGCCATAAAGGAGCTAAACGTGGGAGTTTATGGAGGGGGCACCTGCTTTCACGCCTCGCTCTCAGTCGTAAAATAAATCCAGCACTTCGTCAACACCAGCAGAGAGGGCACGGCGGCAGGGGAGGAGGTAAGGCGGGGCAGGGGCTCAGCGGTAGGAGTGGCTTTTCGAACTGGAAGTGTTAGATGATCGCCTTCATTAATCCCTTCACTATGACTTCAAATGAGGACTCCACTGGCTTCAATGGATTAATTCTTTCCGGAAGGTGATCTCATTGAGCTCAGAGTAGACATTTCGAACTGGAGGCGCTAGGGAGCACCTCCATGACCCTTCACTATCAGAGGGCTCTTCTAAAGTCAACGCAATAATTTGGTGAAATTAATATTACACACACACACACACACACACACACACACACACACACACATATAGATAGATAGATAGATAGATAGATAAACAAAATAAAGAAAACTGAATACCACAACCAGTCCACCAAGAATGCACCAGTTGGCCCGTCATGGAACAAGCAGCGCCAAGAAACTAAAGCGGTGATGATGGGAAGCTGTAGATGATTTTGTAACCCTGGATATAAATAGCTATTATGGCCACTCAGACACGCACAGATACACACAGCAAAAACCAAGACTCACACAAAGCTCTGCCAGGGTGGTCTGTTAGAGGAGAGGTCGGAATAAAAAAGGTCTTTTCCTTTACTTCGATGACAACAGTTTCGTCTCACTGTTGCCGTCAACTACTAGGGCAACTGAAGTCCCGCACAACGCTATCCTACAGTGGTCTGTGAGAAATGAGCGTAAAAAGGGAGTAACTTCTTCTTACAAAAATTCTCCTACCTTATTCTTGCTCTTAATAAATCCTCGGGTAATCTAAACAACTTCAACACGGTCAGACCACCTCACAAAAAGCAGGTCCACACAACGATCTCCAGGGGCGGTCAGAATAAAGAGAGATTAAATCGTTTACTAAATTCTTCTTTCCTAGGCAACCATACCCTTCTGGCTTATTCCTGTTAATAACTCCCAGAAGCTCAGATAAAAAGGGTCTCATCCAACGCGCTTCCAGATAGGTTGGTGAGACAGGAACAAGAGGAATAAAGAGAGCCTATTTCCTTAACTACCATGAAAATTCTATCTGTACCTACTCATAAACTTTCCCGGACTAGGAAAAAACAAAAAAAAAGTCTCACGCGACGTTTCCCCCGGATGATCAGAAAGGATGGAAGGCCGGAACAGAGAGACATTGCATCCTTTACTTACCTTTCCTTCGATGGTAAGTTTCCGTCTCATTCTAGCAACTACCTTTAACATGTAGAGAATTTTCTGACTCATGGGGTTAAGGTCATACTCACAAGGCCAGATATACAGCGCAATAAGCAGGATCCACACACCTTTCCATGAGAGAGCAGCTTACGAAGGAAAAAAAGGTAAATATATAACTTTCTGTCGAGCAAAGATTCCCTCAGATGAATAACATCGTGTGGCATTGGGGAGTGAGTAACCCATTTGTGCTACTTCCTAAATCACCTTCCCTCCTGTTCTGCAATCTTATCAGTTCTCTTCCTAAACGTCCCCACTCCCCTTCCCTTCTATTCTAAATCCCTCTCATTCTCCTCCCCAACATCCACCTTCTCTCCCTTTCCCCAACAAACCCTCTTTTCTTCCCCGCCTTCCCTTCCCTTCCCTCTCCCCTTTTTCTTCCCCATTTCCCCTCTCTCCTTTCTCTTCCCCACCTTCCCCCTCCCTCATACGCTTGAGTGGTGAGCAACAATGGACAACTCCTGGGCGTCGTCACCTCCTACCCCTCTCCCTTCCCCCCAGCTTACTTTCCCCATTGTCACCCGCCCACACTCACAACCCCGCCCCCGCCCACCTCCTCCTTCCCTGGCGGGGGTACAATATGCTTGGATACAGGAAATATATATATAAGAAAAAGCTGCAACTGTAAGGTAGAGATAAAATACATATACGACAAAGCCTGGTAACTCACGAAATATATACGTGGACTACGATACACATAATACTGCTTAAACGAAGGAAGACGAGTGGTTTCTATGTGGCGGAGTACGTTCGTGTGATATCAGCCAAAATAAAGTGCTTCGGGTACGGCTAATTGTCGCCGTTTTGATGTTAACTGAAATATTAAACTTTTAACCCCTGGATAAAGAGAAGTTTTTTCCGGCATTCACATTCAATCGTCTAGCGCTGGCCACGTTAAATAATAATAATAATAATAATAATAATAATAATAATAATAAAAACAGTAGCAGTAGTAGTAGTAGTTGCAGTAGTAGCAGTAGCAGTAATAAGAGTAGTAGTAGTAGTAGTAGTAGTAGTAGTAGTAGTAACCGACCATTTTAGGGCTTAAATGCTAATGGGCAGGAAAAACTAGTAAATTACTTACGATACAGAAGATACGATAAAAATAGAATATACATTTCGGGCTGAGAAGAGACACTAAGAAATTAATGATCAAGCCAACCACTACGCACATAACTGTGTGTGTGTGTGTGTGTGTGTGTGTGTGTGTGTAAGAGAGAGAGAGAGAGAGAGAGAGAGAGAGAGAGAGGAGGGGGGGACTATGCAAACTGGGTCGATTTCGTGCTGCACTTTGACCTACATTCTTCATTTCCTACAGGTATGCTCGTTTATATTGGTCTGTTCGGTTATATCAATAAATCCAAGTCACTATACTAAGCCCTCCTGCACTGGTATGCTCTCATCAGTATACTTTATTCGAGACCGTCAATATATTCTGAGGTGGATTTTAACTCTTCAGTGTCCGTGGTCCCCCCAAAAGGAGAATTTTTGACCAATTTAAACATTAATTATTTTCTGTGTTTTTCCTTCCTCTGTTCGTCTGCAAAATTTAAAAAAATATATATAAATAAAAATAAAAGCAGGGGTTATCCTTGTCTGGACCCGTGACATCATTATCAACAGGTAAACCAATGACGTACGTTTATCACCTTTCTCATTAACTCCACGCACAGCAACCTGAGACAATAATGATTATACTGTATACCGTATTTTATTTACCGACTGCAGTAGGAGGGGGGGGGGGTCTTAACAACATATTCCTTTCTTTACTACAATATTTGCGATTTATTTCAAGAGTCTGCGTGATCTGTTCCAAAGGTTTTTACTTCTATACTGATGATACATAGAGATGTTAAACTCCATCCCTAATCGAAGGATCATGATGGAAATTTATATGAAAGTTCCTACTGTATCAAGAATAAAGTAAATAAATTCAGAAAGTAAAACAGGAAAATAAAAATATATTGGTGTAGAGATTTACTTCCATAGAGTTTCAACGCTTAAGGGTCGACCTCATATACCCAAACCAAGGTTGAAAGAGTCCCTATCATTTGACCTGGGTAACAACTACTGGGGGTGGCGGGGGTATGCAGCCAACCGAGTGTTTTTCTAGTGCCATATTCCATGTCTGTCCGATATCAAATGTTAAATGTCTCTTTTTGTAATACGTGTATGTACGGTGATGATCGAATTGTAGTCGTAACTTGGTAAATACGGTCTGTAAGATGTATATTCAAGAATACTGCATGTAACACTATTAATTAACAGCAACATTCCACTGAAAACCTCTCGGACCTTTACTACGACATCCCTTCTAAACTTAATAAAACCAATGGTGGAAAGAGGTATATAGTATGACCAAGACGTCATGGTAATAAACGGGAAAATGGAGTTTTCATCGCCTACACTACAAAACGTCTCCTCTAACCTGAATAAATGTGTCCGGTGGGAGGCAGAATAAAAGTAGCAAAGCGTCATCGTATATCGACGGGCATAGGTTAAAGGGATGACGTAGGCAAGAAGAGGCAGGGCATCCTCTTGCACGAGAATAGCGAGTACAGGAGGCTCCCAGGCACCTCTTCCTATACTAGAAACAGAATACTTCTATGTAATGTTAACAATCTCCCGTATAGTCTTCTAACATGAAAATTACGTGTACAGTAAGCGTTTAATCGCAAGCATCCCCTCCTTGAGATAAATAAAATCTGATAGTGGTGAACACAATACAAAGAGGGATCACTGTCCTGATGGTTATAATGGAGACGGCCTACTAAACCCTTCACTGGCAAAGGTACCGTACATTAAAAGAGTCCCTCGTATCAGGTAACCGTGACATCGTTTTCTCCACCTTGATTCCCACGCCTCCTCCTCATCTCGCTGCTCCTCCTCATCTCACCTGTCAATCCTCATCTCACCTCCTCCTCCTCCTCTTCTCCCCTCCTCACCTCACCTCTCACGGCCATCTACACTTCTCCCACAGTTTCCAAAGCCGCTCCGCTCTGATTCATTTTGACCTCAGTATCAGTTTTAACGAAAGCGCCAAACCCTGACCGCAGTGATGGATTTTACGCAGAACCTCGACGCTTTCTAACCACAGGGATTTTTTTTTTAACTCACGCCCACTGATCAACAATGCAATATATTTTTAAGAATTTCCCACCCCAACCCTGCTTTCTCTAACCCACTGGCCGCTGGCTATTCAAACCCTTCCATTATATTTACAAGGAAATTCTTTTACTTTTCGCTTACTTCCTTATTTTTTCTCTCGTTCTTTGTCTCCTGCAACAACGTGTATGCAATTTTAAAGGCTCTTTCACTGATTTTTCTGTAAACATGAATGCGTTAAAACAACATGCAGTATTCCCCGAAATTTGCAATTCAATTTTCCCTGCCTGAAGTTTTACAGACACGAACCCACTAAACGCATCATAAATTTATCACTTAGCATTTTTACTTCATCATCATCACCACCTCCATAACCACCACTACTACTACTACCACCACCATCATCATCATCATCACACCACATACATCCATTTCATTTTGTAGACACCAGTAAAAGGTCGACTCACAACCACCTTGGCTTACTTCAGTGCCTGTCAAACGCAAGCATGTCATCAACAATAACAAACTCTCAGTCATCTCTATCAACGCTAATAGTTCAGAATTATATCTATTTCCCACCTATTTCTTGATTAATTTTTCACCCTCACCCTTGGCAGCTTCAGTGAGTCTCCAATACAACAACATCAACGTCACAATTACAACGGGACCATCACAATCTCTATTTACTATGATCATTACGAGCTCAGAATTACTTTACTTTCTCTAACCAAGTCTATGAACACCAACTACAACCTACATTGTCCCTCACCCCCTTTGTCCTCTATTTTTCTTTGTATTTTCTCTGTGTGTGAGAGAGAGAGAGAGAGAGAGAGAGAGAGAGAGAGAGCGCAGAAGAAAAACACCGACGAAGAAAAAACGAGAGAAACGCGCCAACAAAAGAAGCAAAAGTTGACGTCATGTTTCCGATTTAATACCAGCCCCAGTACTCCGAAGAACGATCT
>NC_136959.1:67417008-67492008 GCF_032717465.1 Coenobita brevimanus | reverse complement strand
ATCTCAACTATTATAAATCCTCCTTATTTAACCTTTATGTCTTGGGACGCTTCGTAAAGGCAAGTAAAATCACCTGGCGATACCTGGAGTTAAAAGGGTATGTCGCCCCCTCCCCGTTTAAGGATTGTACTTGGAGACACTGGCAGAAGCATCTAATAATATTCTACACTGGCTGCTTTATATTCCAAGGACATAAAAGCAGTCATTACGAATACAACATAAGGATGGAACTACGTAGCGCTTATAAAATTCATATCATCAGGCGTCTTAGCTTTGAAAGAACGGTAGTCTGTGGAGGTTTTATGGGTCATTACAACACTATCGAGCCTTGGGTAGCGATACTTTAGTCTAATAGGGTGATACACATGCACAGATACAAGCAACACGTGTGCCCTTGTATGGCGGAGTACTCATAAGCATGTGAGTGTACTACCACGGATTTACATGAGAGAGAGAGAGAGAGAGAGAGAGAGAGAAACTCCGTCCCCACGTCCCCACTTTCACTACTCGTCCTTCCTATTACATCCTCGTGACCCGACCCTTCGGAGGGAGTGGAGTGATAGGGGTGGAGGTGTAAAGATATATGACAAGACACACCTCCAGCAAAGAAGGAAGCATGGAGGGATGGGGACAACTAGACTTTACTGCATTTTAGTTACCCCATGTCGGGAACAAAGCCAAAAAGTATACCCGTCATCATCATCATCATCATCATCGTAATCCTAGCTGTCATTACTACATACTTAGGCAGATTTAAAAATGAGATTAGTAGGGCAAAAACCGACAACTACTATCAAGAGAATAGCTAGAGAATGAGCCACAAACTACATCTAATCTTTTCTTGTTCAAGCCTCCGAAATGCTCTGCTCTTATTCACAACACTAATGATATACCACACACACACACACACACACACACACACACACACACACACACACACACACACACATATATATATATATATATATATATATATATATATATATATATATATATATATGAAATGTTGTAAAGAAATTGATGACCACATCACAACGCAACTAAACCTCAAAGACAAACTACAGCCTCAAACCGCACATCAACTTCCATTACAACGAAAGACAGTGAAACAAACAAGTCCCCAAAGCAAGAATTTTCAGCCTCAACCCCCCACCCCCCACACACACACACCTTGCGGTACCTCTTCACCCCCCTCCCAGCCCAGACACATCTTCCCTCCGAATTACCTACGCGAGGCATTTAACGTCACCCACATGCTTTTTACACTGACACTAGCCACTTTCACCCCCCTCTCCTCCAGGTTTTATATCGATTCTCACTCCGCCTCACCTCTCGCCGCTACGCACCCACCCCGGCAACAATCGCCACAATTGGTGGTTCACTCATCCCCAAACTGAACAGCGTCTCTCATGGGCTCCGCGGTAAACACTGAGTACTATCACATTCGCTTTGTTTCGCCGGCCGTGGCAAACAAATGGGCGGCTCCGAACACTACTTAGAGCAAAATAGTCAACCTGGGGCGCCGTACCCAATATATACGTGAATCCTTCCGAGCGCGAAACCATTGGAGAAGTTCGCCGAAATAATGAATATCAATAGATCACTTCTGTCACGATACTATTCATCCGATATTTTAATTTACATTTGTTATAACCTGTATCAAAACATACTGCAATAAATAAAATGCACTGCAGAGAAATCGTCTTTATCAGAAACGAAAGGAAACAACATTACCAGATTGCTCATTATTTCAGTTAGTTACTTATGGTGCTGGCACGAATAATTCATATACTGATTTTTCCTTGAGAGTTAACGTTTTCCCTCACAACAAGTGCAATTACCGTATGATTTTATTCCGATTACGGTCAGGTAACTAAACTCAACAGAGGGTAAAGGGTTACGTTTGAACAGCTGTGATTCATGATGCAAAGACGACCACGAAGACAGGCACGATACTGTACTGTCATTCCATGTGCTGCGTCTTCCTTCACAGTTTATACCATCCCAGTTCACCCAGTCCATAAGTCACCAATACGTAAACCGGTACACATCTACACCATTCTTCCAACACTTACGTAGTTCGCTTACACCAGTCCAACTATCGGTTCGTCTACATCAACCCTCCATACCAGTCCGTAAACCAGAATATCACTTTTTCATACCATTTCATGTACCGCTAACGTAAATATTAGCATCGACGGACAGAGCTGACTCCAAACAATTTTATCCCGCTATGACATACCTGGATAAAATTGTTTGGCACTAATCAGAAAAAAACAAAAAATGTATCCGTCCTGAAAGCCGTCACGGGCAGATGGCCAGCATACGTCTTTGGTAGCTTCACATACTACTACTACTACTACTACAACTAATAATAACAATCATCATCATCATCATCCTTTCCGAATTTCAGATTTATACGCACAAAGCATGCGACCGTCACCCCTTTGGCCAACACCAGCCCACCTTGAGTAAAGTTAAAACAGGAAACAGTGCCCGGACATAAATTCATTAATGCAACCCTGGTAATGTCCTCCTGTGGCTAATCGTGCATGTGTAATGACGCAGGTGGACAGCCAATAAGCAGCAGGTAATGCGGGACGACGGCTTGGATAATTGATTAGGTGGATGGGAGGGGGGTGGTGATGCAGGTAGAACTGAGAGTGAAGTTACCAGTACCTCTGTGTATGGACCGAGTTTGGACCCGTGCAAGATGTGTACTGGTATTTAAGTGGGTGCTGCTGCGATAGGAATGAGGTAAGACGTAACATTTCTGGAGGTCATGGACGAAGGCAAACCACGAACGTGAATGGCAAGAAAGGAGGAAAGCAATTAATCCTCTGGCAATGACAATAAACGAGTTCACCGACCGCGTGACCTGCATCGAGTCATGAAACCGTCAAATCACGAAGTTAAAGAATTGGGTGTGGTGAGCAAAGCAATGGGCGGAATGGGCTGAAATTTTGTTGGGCGGTGGGGCTGGGGCAGGAAAGTGTACCGAGTGGATATGAATGTTGTAAGATTAGTTGTTTGAATGCAGTAAAGCTTTATTTTGTAATTACTCTACATAAAATTTTCGGGGGAGAGGTAAAGAACGTGATGGACAAAGAAATGGGTAGAACGAGCTGGCATTTTGGTGGAGGATGGGGAATCGCAATGAGAGTATTATCTGTGAAAATGAGTGCTGTACGACCCATGTTTATAGTTTTCTCCTGTAACAAGTTTGCGATCTTATTACGTAGTGTCTTGTGAGGAGATAAAACTTAGAAATAATATGAAGGATAGCTAGAGACAATTATAATCAGAGCAGGACTGGCCTTTAGCTGGTAATTCTTTCATCTTATCTTGGCCTTGATTTGTGTTCTTTTACAGCTTATTTCATGCAGATCAACGGGAAGAAAAATGCTACCACTCTATGTTCTTTACACAGCACTTCTTCGCGATCAGCATCATATTCTAATGTTAATCTGTTGTAGCAATATAGCGTTTACGGTAGCGATGTGGCAATTTTATGTCCCATTAAACTGAACAGGGTAGTGATGATATAGTCTCATCCACCGACTGCGAAAGAAACTTGAATAATGGTTATATTCACACGAATTTACGTAGCGTATGAGAGGCCTGTCGACGTGTAAGTGTTAAGATGCAGTGAAGTTCTTTGGATGTGCATGAGGAGTGGGTGCAGTGAAGACCCACAGCCATAAAGAGCAAGTGATGTGAAGTTAAAGATCGGCAGTGTATGACATGCTTTACAGAGACAACGAGGGGGGTAAAGATACAGTTGTCACATCATCACCACCAAAATCACCCCCACCTCCACTACCTCCATCATCATCATCATCATCCATCGACAACTCCACAAATTTTCATACTTTCACTGAGGTGATTTTCAGACGATTTTATGCAATGCTGGGGTGGCCTTTCGTCATGTCAGGGTTATTGCGTTACGGTTCTTTACGTGTGAGAGGTGAGTTGCCTGACTATAAAGAGCTTGTGATATGGGGCTGTGAGAGGCAGTAAATGAGATGATCAGTGAAAGACAGCGAGACAGTGGAAAATACAGTTGTCATTCTCTTCGCTGTCAGCATCATCGACATCTCTATCATCATCACCAGCTCACCACCACCATCATCATTATCTTTAATCATGTTCGCTTTAACCAATAGGGTGGGTATGATCCAGAAATACGAAAAAAGAAAGAAAGAAAAAGAATGAAAATATATGAGAAGAGCAGAAATCAGAAACGGGGAAAAAGTAAAACACAAAAATAGAAAAATCCTCAGAGTACCCAACAGAAAACAGGCGACATCTTTATTTAATACCGGATTATTCAAGACTTCCACTGACATACTAGATATTTACTCCTTCATTAAGAGGACGTCCTTCCTAATATTACAGTGATAATATGATACTTCACGAACTACTGAAGACTGCAAGGAGGAGGAGGAGGAGAAGGAGGACGAGGAGGAGGAGGAGAAAGCCCCATAGCCACAGGGCATATAGCAAATGCCCCCCTAACCCCTCTCCCCTCCTCCTACCCCTCCATTGCTCGCCTTCATTACGCTACCTGCATGTGCTACACCCCCTCCCCCCATCCCCAACCCCTCTCCTCCTGCCTCCTCCCCTCCCTGCCTCGCCCTTTGTTTCACCCGTTACCTGCCTCGCTCTGCCTCACCTGCTATCAACTAAAACTTCATCTGCCTCACCCCGTTACCTGCCTCACCTTGCCTCGCCCCCTCCTTGCGTCACTCTGCCTCGCCCATTGTCTACCTGACCCCCTCCTTGCTTCGCCTTGCCTCGCCTACTGTCTGCCTTATTCCTCTCTGCCTCACCTTGCCTTGCCGCCCCTTCCTTGCCACGTCCACGGTCAGCTTTACCCACTGCTGACATCAAGACCATCAATCCGATACTTAATTCTCGCTATCGCCACAGGAGATTATGTAGCTAGAGACACCCCTCGCGCTGCCCTCGGTGCGAAAACGTTCTTTATATTTTACTGTTGCTACCTTCCAGACGATTATTTTCGGCAAAGGGGAGATGTCTCGTCGTCAATGGATTCAGAGAGGCTCATTCTTGCTTGCCGCCCTTTTTTCCTTAATATATACTCCTTAGTTAAAACCTACCCTATTGCATAAGGCCTCGAAAAGACCAAGAGATATAGTAGGTTGCTGTATGCTTTCCTTCATACTGACTACTCTACCCTGCCTCACCTATACAACACACTGCTTCATTCAATACCGTATATCTACTTCACCCTGTCTCGCCCTCACCCTCACCTCGCCCTGCCTTACCTGCACTCCTCACACTACCTACTCAACCCTGCCTCACCCTCAACCTGCTACCGACAGTACCTCTTCCATGTTGTCAAGTAGTAAGCTACAAATATAGCAGGTACCCACCCCCTTTCCCTCCTTCTCCCCCTCTCTCTCTTTCTCCCTCCTCGTATTTCCCTCCCTCCCTCTTCGTTTCCCCTTTCCTTCCCCTACTTCCATTGTTCCTCCCTCCTTCACTATATATCTCTGTTTCCCTTCTCTACCTCCTTCTCTCCTCGTCTTTCCCTCCATCCTTCTTTCGTTGCTTCTTCCCTCTGTCTTTCCTTCCCTCCCCCTTCCCTCACTCTCTTCTTATTTTTTCCTCTCCTCCTTCCCTCCCTCCTCACCTACCTCCCTCCTTGTTTCCCTACCCTCCAGACACACACACACATTCAACAGGTCATCACCCACTGACCTAAAAACCACACACACACACACACACACACACACACACACACACACACACACACACACACACACACACACACACACACACACACACACCTGACACATATTACACACGTCTACAGGAAATTGACCCTTGCGTCACACTTTCCACACCACTGCAACGGAGAACAACAATAACGCTTTAGTGGAAAAAAAAAACGAAAAAGCAATATCACCAACAAAGACTAACGTAACTAAAAAAAAAAAAAAAAATCTATAAGTACCTACACATTTGAGTCATGATCCTTACATTCGTTTTATATAACTCTTTGGACAAACAAATAAAGAAACACACACACACACACACACACACACACACAAACACACACACACAAACACACACACACACACACAAACACACACACACAAACACACACACACACACAAACACACACACACACACACACTCACTGGCCAACTGGAAGAAAAAACATAGCTAACCTCTGCCCGTTTTATGTGACGAAGGTTACAAACAAAGGCAACAAAGCAAGAACATTAATAAGAAAAGAAAAGTCCACAGAAAGGAACACAGAACACGGTAAACAACAGAAAAAGGAATATAAATGGCAGACTGAAGGTGAAAATACATCAGTCCGTGCGAAATAAAAGAGAAATTAGAAATAGCTCACTAAACGATTAGAGAGAGAGAGAGAGAGAGAGAGAGAGAGAGAGAGAGAGAGCCAAGGCGTAAACACTATTAATCTTGCTTGGTTGGGGGAAAGAGAGAAGGGAGGGGAAGTGAAGGGGGTGAAGGGGCAGTGTGGGAGGGGAAGGGGAGGTCAGGGGAAAAAAGTTGGAAGTGGAAGGATGGAAGGGGCAGGAATTAACACCGCTTCACCCCCTTCAATCCGGTGACGTATTTTTCATTCCATTTTTTTCATTCTATTATTTCATTCCATTTTTTTCATTCCATTTTTTTTCATTCCATTTTTTTCATTCCATTTTTTTCATTCCATTTTTTTTTCATTCCATTTTTTTCATTCCATTTTTTTCATTCCATTTTTTTCATTCCATTTTTTTTCATTCCATTTTTTTCATTCCATTTTTTTTCATTATTTTTTTCATTCCATTTTTTTCATTCCATTTTTTTTCATTCCATTTTTTTTCATTCCATTTTTTCCCATTCCATTTTTTTCATTCCATTTTTTTCATTCCATTTTTTTCATTCCATTTTTTTCATTCTATTTTTTCATTCCATTTTTTTTTTCATTCCATTTTTTCATTCCATTTTTTCATTCTATTTTTTCATTCCATTTTTTTATTCCATTTTTTCATTCTATTTTTTTCATTCCATCTTTTTCGTTTCATTTGTTTTTCATTCCATTTTTTTTTCCATTCCATTATTTCATTTCATTTTTTTCATTCAATTTTTTCATTCCATTCTTTTCATTCCATTTTTTTTTTTTTCATTCCACTTTTCATCTAGGTTAATTAAAATCACCCGGAAATAGCAGGTGTATATATATATATATATATATATATATATATATATATATATATATATATATATATATATAGTTAAAGTCACGTCATCGGATTGAAGGGGTTAAGGGGGAGAGGAGGGGAAGGGAAGGAAGAAGGAGGAAGGAAAAGGCGGATGGGTAACCGAGGAAATATGGGTAGACAAGTTAATGGGGAGGGGAGGGGAAAGTAGGGTAAAGGTGAGAAGGGGTTGGAAGAGGAGGGAGTAGAGAAGGGAAGGGGGGGGGGGAAGGCTTGGAGGCGAGGGGCGGGCTGGGGAAAGAGGGAAAAGTTAGGGGAAGAGAAAGCGGTTAAGGGTGGGGGTGCTTGGGGAAAAGGAAAGGGTTGGGGAGTGAGTGATATGCTAGGGAGGGGGGAAGGGGTTGGGGAGGAAAGTGCACGTAGGAGAGGTAAAAAATGAGCAAAGAATGTACTGTAAAGGTTGGGAGGGGAGAAAGAGACTGGGGAGGAAGGTAGAAGTTGGGGAGGTAAGGGTTGAGCTGGGGAGAAATCCGAGAAACAGCTGAGGAAGGGAAACACAGGTTGGGGATAAGGGAGAGGGGTGGGAAAGAGGGGAGAGTTTAAGAGGAAGGCACGTGAGAGAATAAAACAGAAAAGAGGAAGGCTCTCCCCACCCCCTACTCCCTCCGGCATAATGCTAGCGGGAAAGAAAAGAAAGAAAAACACTTGAAAATTATGCAATCCAGATATTGTTATTTTAAAGACAAAGGGGAAAATACTATGACCTATTCAATAATTAATCTATAAATCTGAGGAAAAAGCAATCACAGACGCCATAATTACACTATTATCTGTCTTGGGCGCACACACACACACACACAAGTATAAACGGTGGCGAGGCAGGATGAGGGGCGAATAAGCCAGGAAATAAGGTGAATATTGATGAATGACGGACGGGTTAGGCAGGATGAGTGTGTATATGAGGCAGAAAGCAGGCAGAGAAATGGGTAGGCGAGACAGAGTGTACGATGAATAAGACAAGAAGAAAGACGGATGAGGCAGGACGAAAGGGTGACTGAGGCAGGAAGCAGGCAGAGATACGGATGAACGTGACAGAATGAAAGGTGAGTGAGGCAGTGGGAGGGGTGAATGAAGCAGGGAAGGAACAGCAGGCAGGAAGAGAGAGGCAGACGGTTTTTTCCTGTTTATTTCGAGGTGGGAAACACCGCTTGGCGCGACACAAGGGTTGGCTCATTCATAGGCTGCCTTCGTGAGGGGGCCAACAGACCCCACCCCCACCCTCTCTCTCTCTCTCTCTCTCTCTCACACACACACACACACACACACACACACACAGTAATTATATGCTTATACAAAGTCTAAGGCTTTCCTCTCATCCACGCTCTTCTTTCAGCCTCTCCCTCTCTCTTAGCTGCAATATCACAACACAGTAAAAAGCAACACAGTAAAGGGCAAGACTGGACAGAGCTGGCGAAGGTAGGGAGGAGCACGGTACGGCAGGGCAGGGCAAGGTAGGGCAGGGCACGGCGAGGCAGGACAGGACAGGCCAGGGCAGGGCCGGACAGAGGTCAGCCACAATCAAGCCTTCCAAGAATATCCCAGCAGGTGCCATGGGGGTAGGGGGCAAGAGGAGAAGGAGGGGGAGATCATACACACGTCACTTTATGCCCACTTCAACCCCCAGCAACACAACACCACTCCTGTAACACGCCCCTCCTCCCCAACAACACAACACCACTCCTACAACACATCCCTCCTTCCCTGCAACATATCTCTCTTCCCCAGCAACACAACACCACTCATGCAACACACCCCTCCTTCACCGACACCAACACTCCTCTTCCTCACCAACACACTTTCCAGACGTCGTAACACATCCCAACGCCCCCCTTCCCCCCAAAAAAAATAAATAAAAAACTATTCCTACACATCACTCCTGTACACTGTCTTCTTGCAAGAAACCATCATTCTGGCTCACATCATCAATTTACGATACACGATCCACTGCCTTACAAAACACCACAAATCACTAACACAATGACACCACCAGGTAACACGCTGTCTCCTCTAACACACCACTATCTTGCAAAACACAGGCACCATCTTGTAACACCCACAATCTAAGTCCTTGCAACACACTACCTCTATAACACACCACCGCTTTGCACATAACACCGCTCCAGCAACACACCACTGTCTCAAAACATCCCATCGCGTCACAACACTCCACCACCCTTCAACAATGCCTCCTTGCACCACCTCAACTTGCATCATTCCACCAACAGTTAGCAAAAGATCATCGGCAACACCCTACCTCTGTACAACACCCTAGCTCCTTGCAATACCATTAACCCTCAGACAAACTTCCACTCCTGAAAAAAAAAAAAAAAAATCCTATATGCTGAGGGGAAAAAAATAAGAGTACACAAACTACTGTCAGATGTCCAATTAAGCTAAACTAGTGTCCAATTAAGCTAAGAGGATATCCAATTAGGGTAGGAAACTGCCCACACGTGCCAATTATACTGTTAGCTAAGGGGTCAGTCTGTCAAAGGGCAAGACTGTTCATAATATTATCTACTCGTACACTTTCACAGCACTTTTCGTCCTTCTCCGCACAGTGACGTCTCTCGTTTTTTCTTCTCGCTACTGCCAGATGAAACACTATTTATACTTTTTTCTTATTCGTATATTTTTATCGTCCTTTTTAATGTCTGAGACCCAATGACGTCTTTGATATCTACTCTTGCCAATGTCAGATGGATTTATTTAGCTCAGGAGACCCCTTGAGTCACTCGTCACCGTTGAAGATGACAGTTTTTATATCAGATGGTATTTAATTCTTGCTGTCGCCATATAATTTACTCAGTTAAGGAGATCCATCGTACTGAATGAGTTATAACACCCATTAATCTAACTAATTCACTAAGATGATATTTTAATACTATATTCCTGTTACTGCCAGACGATATTGGTAAAGTGGTTGATGTATGTAGACTAATACCAGAATATTTTGCACACCTTCAGACACCCATCAGATTGGAGTGACTTATCTAGTAAACTTCCATTCCTCTTGTTTATATTTTAAAACAGTTAACTTTCCAGCAATTTATTTATACGAGTCACCTGTGTATATACCTTACTGACCATCTTATTTACCTTATTAAGTTTTACTGCGGTTTGAATGGGTGGTAAAGATACGCTCACTTAGTCACTTCTCAGTACTGGCCTTATATGACGACAGCATACAGAGAGACTATCAAAACAACCAGACATCAACAGACTGAAGCATAAAGAAACCTAAACGAAGTCACCTTGGACATCAACCACGTCAAACTCATGGCTCTATATTCATAAACGATCTTAAACCATTCCTACGATAAACAGAGCTCAACAGAAGTGAATTATTATCAGAAATAGCTCTTATTAGTCATTTGTTTTTCATTTAATATTAATCTTAGTTTGGTTGTTAAGTGCTTGGTAATTGTATACGTCCAATGATGTTTTTCGAAATGAGGGAACATGCATTTCTAGGCGCTGCCCTGCCCGTCTGTCGTACACTAACGATTTCCGGACTTCACTCTCGTAGACTTTAGCACAGCCACGCAACCCTAACCATCCCCTCACACCCACTCACATAAAATCACCCACACCACATCATACCACACCACACCACACCACACCATACCACACCACACCACACCACACCACACCACGGGCATTAACTGAATGGCCTTCAAATTCCCGCACCCACTTCTTTTACCCTAAATATATTCTAATCAGACCACCACCAGACGATTTTATTCAGCTTACAGGAAGATTTTTTGTAGTGAAGAGATTAACGAAGGCTATAACTAACACCTCCAGTCCGAGAGAGAGAGAGAGAGAGAGAGAGAGAGAGAGAGAGAGAGAGAGAGAGAGAAACTAGGCTGAATTCAAGGCCTCTGAAAGCCGCAAGAATAAAACACAAAGTAGGCCATCGGAGTGAAGAGGTTCCAACTCAAGAAAATATATATATACAGCTCCAATGCTGGTGTTCCCTTGTTTTTTTTTTTGGAGGGGGGGGCGGAGGGAGGGGGGATGATCTTTATAGAGTGTGCCAAATATCAGTGGAGCGAAGGCCAGTGCCACTCGCGTATAAATTTATCGGAGCCGAGTGATCAGTTGTCCTTCCTGTGTTTTCATTATTGTTCGTTCACTGGTATGGTGGAGGGGGGCTTGTTGATGTGATGATTTATGCTGATGTGAAATGGACACTGGCGATCTTAAAATACATAACACATGCGCGCACACACACTTTTATTGAAACCTCAGGCCATCTTTATCCGAAAAGTTATACCGTATACTTCTTGCCTAATAATTTTTCACCCCTCCCCCCCACACACACACTTCCAAGAAACTCGGCCGTTCCTTGTAACTATCCTCTCTCTCTCTCTCTCTCTCTCTCTCTCTCTCTCTCTCTCTCTCTCTCATCTTAAACCCAGTCCCTGTTTCCATTCTGCCTCGTTTCTAATACCCACATATCTTATCACTTTCTTCTTATTTTTTTTTCTAGTCACCTCCTTCCCATTCTCTCTCAGTTTCCGTCCGTCACCGTCCGTATCACTTCCGTCTCCGACAAGCACTTCCGTTCCGATATATCTGCGGTGGACTTCCCCATCCACGCACGTCATTTGCTTGGCGTCCGGCAGAAGTGATGGTTGGGGATAGTTAACGACGGGGGGAGAACCATTAGAGATGAGGGGGGAAGGGGGAGGGGGAAGGAGTGAGGGGGATGGGTAAGAGGAAGGGAAACGAAGGAAGGGGAAGAACCTGTTGAATCGTCACTTGTTTGGCGGAAGAGGAAGGGAAGGAGACAGGGTAAAAATAAAGACTGAGAAGAAAATGAAGAATGGAATTATGAGGACAGGTGAAAACGAGGATAAGACAGGTAAAGGGCAATATTTATTATACTGAATATAGTACCGTACGCATATTTATTTATTTATTTCGAGAGAGAGAGAGAGAGAGAGAGAGAGAGAGAGAGAGAGAGAGATCGCTTCGCCAAATGGCCAGGGTACGTGAGTGCGGCCAAACCAATTCACTTGTCGCTCACTCTCTCACTTCGTCACTCACTCACATACTCACTCACTCTCTCACTTTGTCACTCACTCACACACTCACATACTCACTCACTCTCTCACTTTGTCACACACTCACATACTCACTCACTCTCTCACTTTGTCACACACTCACATACTCACTCACTCTCTCACTTTGTCACTCACTCACATACTCACTCACTCTCTCACTGTCACTCACTCACACACTCACATACTCACTCACTCTCTCACTTTGTCACTCACTCACACACTCACAAGTTCACTCACAAGTTCACTCACTGGGCCGTGTTTTGATGGGCCTAGGAGGATCCCCGACATCACCGTTTTACTCGTCCCTCTTCCTAATGTTCCTTAATAATTTCCAGTTACATAAATAACCAGACTAGGCTAATACATGAAATACAAAAATAGCATACAAGAGAATATAACCCAATCTACCAAAACGAGTTATCTTTAATTGTATTCTGACTCACTCTGGAAAAATTTACTTAACATGTATCTGACTGACGGGGAGAAAAAAAAACACGCTAACCCCTTCACGACGATGACGATTCTATTTCATCCCCCCCATCACCAGACGCTTTCCAGGAGGTACTCGTAGTGAAGGGGTAAAGGTATGAACTACTTCCCGTTAATAATCTCCTGTTATCTACTCCATTTACGTTGATGGGTACGAGATATAACTAACACGGTCTACAAGTGGATATCAAGGTGAGATATGCATAATAAACTGCCAAGGAACAGGTGCTGGGAGCCTCCTCGAACGTGATCCACTGTCTCCCCATTGAGCCGAATTATATAGGCCATACTGGACTCCTTAGCACCTTTGTCTTGACGATTTATTATGCAAATTATACCCTGATATTCTTTTATTCTATTCTTAAATTTCAAGTATGACGTAGTTTGCAATACTACCATGTAAGAGGATAAAAATGTGTAATACGGAACAAATCGCTGAGGAAGAGACGATACGAAAACTTCAAACCGACTACAAATACGGGCGTCAATGTCACAACAGCACAAAACCTCTTTCCCGTAACCATTCAACCCTCACACGATCGGGTCAGATCTACCATTCTCTTACAGTTAACGACGAATGATTTTATTCCGGAGTGGGTCATAGGAGCATGATAATAATACTGTCTCCGAAAACCCTCCCATGGTCGGCACAAATCCTATATTCACTCTATTCCAGCTTACACCAGACGACCGTATTCAGGTGAGTCATAGGAGCCAGCATGTAAACCTACCGTACGTACATATAATGGGACACAAGGGCGTGCACGTAACTACTGAAGAGGCAACTGAAAGCTTTATCCTACCCCTCCCGTCGTTAGTCTCTACTTAATACAATCGTGTGGTGGTAACAAGAAGACAATCATCGTACTGACAGGATTAAAGGAAGAGTTGAATCAAACCTCACAGCGATGGTCCACACTAGTTTTGCGAGGGGAACACTTTTCGTCTAATGACTAATGGTGAACTCGCCTAGTATGACTGTCCCTGTCTAGTATGACTTCACTGATCACTGGCACACACACACACTTCGCCAGGGTCACATATATGTACGGGAAAATTAGCATATACTCTCATTATCTTGCATACATTATTTTTGCAAGCCCCTGTCCATGCGCATTAAATATGCATATGGGATATTACGTGGATTTTTACAAAGAGGTATCGCAGTCAATTTGCATACGAAATAGGATTATTATGTTATTAGTTACTGCCAGTGATTTCAGGAAAAACTTACCACTGTGTTTTAATGTGATTTTTGTTGTGCATAATTTGCATAATTATAATAATTTCGTACATACACTAATTTTATATACAGTAACTACGAAAATTGCTGCATATTTTCTTTCAGCTCGAGGATGATTTAGTTTACTTAAATTTCCTCCACCACTCGACTGTAATGAGCGTAGGAGAATGTCTTATAAAGGGGTCTATGAAGGCTAGTCTATATCTAACCCAATTTCAAGTCTCCCGAACTGGAAAAACATATCAGGAGAAAAGCATAACATGAAAAAGACAACATCCTACTGAAAGGAGTAAGGGTAAATTTATGTGCTAACGTCTGATATTTTTGTTACGTAAATTTGCTACGAACGGAAAAGGCAGAAAGAGAAGAATAAGAAATGGAAAAAGGCTTCTATTTATGTCCAACGACTGCACAAGGACTAATAATCTTTTTTTTTTTTTTCTAAGTCCTAAGCTTCCCCTTGAACACGTCCCAAAATACCCAGTATATAGTTGGTTTACATCCAGGTCCCCAACTGTGCTGCCGAATAAGCAGGGTCTGAACGGAAACAGTATGAGTCCACCAGTCTTACCGGTCTGAAAGTCCAAAGAGGAAGGTAGGTATGTATGTATGTATTGTAGTGGCGCGTCTGCAGATGTCTGACAGGGAACAGGTAGAAGCCAGAAATAACCCATCTTGCACCCCCACTTCCATTACCATTCAGCTGTGATAACAAGCTAATATTATTCCCATCCAACAGACACATCCAGGGCACGCACGTACGCGCGCACACACACACACACACACACACACACACACACACACACACACACACACACACACACACACACACACACACACACTAGAACTGTCATATTTGCATGGATACAGCAGTTTCAGACCGACTTGAAACCTGAGCTCTGTTCAGACAAGCATCGTTAACTCCTGTGCCAGTATAGATGACTAATTCCAGACACTGTTAAGGCACCCACGCACTTTACACAATAAAATCAGCCACGCTTCCAGTCTGTCTGTTTTTCATTAACAATACAAACAACGGTTTGGTGTTGACAACAGCTACGCAGGTGACTGGTGAGAGACGTACCACAGCCGCGGATGTTACCCCACTCCTGTTTAGTCTACTACTGGTATAGGGGCTTAAGACTGAAGCTCAGGTGAGTACGGCATAACACCGGTAATCTGGATAATTTTATGGAGGAATATCTGAGTTATGTCCCTGATATATACTGTACGTGAGCTAATATACCGTACAGTGTTTTGAAGAATCAGTGTCGCCTAGGGAATCTGACTGTAGAAATCCATTGACAGTTTCATTTAGTTCCAGTACATACAGCAGACGGGTGATGGGTGTATAGTTAGGAAATTGCTGGACGTGCAAAAATTTTTTGATACATTTCTCGGAGGAATTTACCCACGTTTATTCATACCACCGGTAGCTACGTATTTAGTTCATCAATCCGCTCTCACACATCACCACATCTCTTTACATGCCACCTCCTGAGCATTACGGAGAGCCGGGAAGATAGGATAAGAGCCGTAAGAGAACGACGAAATGAGGTGGAAATGTAGAACGGGGGGGGGGGGGATAAGACTGTCTAATCCTGAATACAGCGACAGGAAAGGAAAAAAGGGAGGGGAAGGTTTGACGTGATGAAAAACGTTGGAAGGGAAAGTGAAAGAGAAATAGAGAAAAGTGGAAGGGATAAAAAGAATGGAAAAGGGATGAAGAGGAAAAACGAAATGAAGGTGAAGGAAATGAATGGAGGGGACTGTAGTTACAAGTGGTGAGGAGAGGAGGAGAAATGAAAAGAGAAGAGAAGAGGAGAGGAGAGAAGAGGAGAGGAGAGGAGAGGAGAGGAGAGGGGAGGTATGAATGCAGTCAAGAGGAGGGAAGGGAGGTGAAGGGGAGGGGTAAGAAGTGAGGCAGCCTAAATGTAGCCACGGGGATGGGAAGAGGAGGAGGAGGAGGAGGAGTGTGGGGACGGTGGTAAATGCACACAAGAGAATGAGAGGGAGAGGAAAGGTGAGAAGAAGGGAATGAAAATACTGTACAAGGAGATGGAAGGGACTAGGTGGAAGGGATAGGGGGAGAAAGAGAGACATGGGATACGAATTAAACGGGAAGTGGGAAAGGAGGGGGAAGTCAAGAGATGAATGTAGGGAAGGGAAGGGAAGGGAAGGGATGAAGTAAATGGGGGTGGATGAAGAGAGAGAAGGAAGCAAAGAAAAGTGAAGGAGAAGGGTATATCGAGAAGGTAAGGAAATGGACCCAGAGAGAGCAGGAAGGGATAGGAGGAGGAGGGAAGGGAAAAGAGGGGAAGGAATGGATAAATGAGGAGTGGAGAGTGGATGAATGCAGAGAGACGAGAAAAAGAAGAGGAGGGACGCGAGAGAGAGCCACCAGTGCCAAGCTTCCTGGTGACACTCAGTAATTTCCTGCCACCAACACGCCACTCTACTCCACTACACCACACCACACCACACCATACCACACCACACCACACTATACTACCATGTCACACTACTAAATCACACCACACCAAGCCAAGCACACTACTAGCCTACACCACACCGTACCACAGTGCACACTAAAGCACTCCTGGCCACAGTACCCAACCACACTACAACACCATCAAACCATCACATCACCTCACACCACAATGACCACCATCTCCACCGGCACCAAGCCACATCATCACAACGAGCACCGTGCCATCATCATCATCATCACATAACCAATCCGTCGTCACACACTCATCATCACCAACCATCATCACGTCCAGCAACACAATCACCATTAACACACTACGATCACAGCACATCACCATTAACACACTACGATCACAGCACATCACCATCACATACAACACATCAGTAGCATACATCACCATCAAATCACGTCCAGCATCACCACCATTAGCACACTATAAGCACAGCAGGTCACACCACGGCCAACACACCACCATACCACCACATACAATAACACCTGAACATCATCACACCGTAACACCAGCAACCGAATGATGATAATGCACCCATCGTCCGCACAACTACACCAAAACCATAGCACTTCATACCATGGTCTTCCTATCACCATACCACCACACCAGAGTAACACATCATCACATTATCATACAACACACATCACCATCAGCACAACACGATCACAGCTCATCACCCTATGGCTAGAATCACCACACCATCACAACACATCAATAAGACCGTCAAGTAACACCGGCGAATTTCAGATAACACCACGTCTACACCATCACCACCATAACTACCACAACACCACGCGATAACCAGCATCACACCAAGCCACATCACAATGCTGCAACACCACCTCAACACCACAAACACCACCACACCACGAACACCATTGTCACATTACACACTGCCAAAACACATCACCATAACAGCAACTCCATCACTACCACACACTGAAGCCTGAGTGATGGTGCTTATGGTGAGGTGTCTGCCAGCCGTAAACACACACACACACACACACACACACACACACACACACACACACACACACACACACACACGCACGCACCTAAAGTTCTAACCAGGACAATACAGTTATCTACAACCACAGGCTAAAAATCCACCCACCCTCTCTCTCTCTCTCTCTCTCTCTAGCTGTTCCCTGCAGACACGGCCGTAGCTATAACTCAAGAACTCCATTATTAACCCCGTCAGCGATGATGGAAAGAGGTTGGGTATTAAGACCGCAGTTTGGGTGGCACTGGAGGCTTTAGTTCCTCTTCTTTAGCGATTTAGTCTGCATATGAAACCCCTACATTCTCTTGTATGTTATTTCAAAATATCCATAATTTTTGCATCCATGATACAGGAGATAATGAGATGTACTGTGCATAATAAATCGCTAAGGAAGAGGTGTTACGCAATGTACAAAGCATCTTAGAATAAGCCCATTAGTTTTTTTTCTTTATGACTGTCTACCACGCGATGCTAATCCAACTGCTGGGAGCTTCGTGAGGTGGAACACTGTCTACCGCAAACCTACACTGATAACCAAACATCCTTGTGGTTTTGGGAGTAGGTGTTCCTGGCCAATGAATATATGTAGTGACAGACGTATACACAATGGATTAAAATAAAGAAGAAAAAAAGGGGGGATAAAACAGATACACCTGCGTGGAAACAATTAAGTTAAAGCATTCGAAAAAGATTACACGTGACAGGAGAAAGAATGCAAAATACGTTTAAAAAAAAAAATTAAAAAAAAAAAAAAAACTCAAGGAAATGCGTCCACAATAGTTAAAAGTAAACGAACACGCGTAGCTGGCGACTCATACATGGCAAGAACATTTTTAAAAACACGTCCGAGTCGACATATATTTTAAAAAAAAATGAATATGCACGAGTGGAGACGCGTGTGTGTGTGTGTGTGTAATTCACCGGTCGGTCAGGATCACTTGATGGTCGTGATCGTCAGCTTTTTTACCCTGCCGGAAGGGAGCTGAGAGCTCATATAGTCCGATCTAAGGGCAAGGCTGTGACCTTCACACACGCACACACCCGTCCCCTTGCTCAAGGGGGACAGTAACCACCCACTTCGTCAGTGAAACTTTTCGCAACCTGAGCGAGGCGCGAACTCCCGTCCACCAGTTGGCCAGCGAGAGCGTTACCACTGCACCAGCGAGGTGTGTGTGTGTGTGTGTGTGTGTGTGTGTGTGTGTGTGTTACATGCTAAATATATATTAATAAATGAATGAATAAACAAATAAATGTCACGTAGTTGTCCGCTTAACTCCCAAGGAAGCAAAAACTTAGTAAGATGATAGGACGGAGAGTAACCCAAACAGGTGGTGGCAGCTGGAGTGGCGGGGGAGGGTGTTAGGAGGAGTGATGGCCACGTTTACTGATAATGTACGGCAAAAAAAGAACAGTATATTCGCTAACACTAAAATTTCAGGGTCTTTGGGGAGGAACACAAGGAGAAATATATAAATTTATGTATATATATAACACACAACATATGTATAAGAAGTGGAAAAAATAGTTTGTCTACAATGCTATATCATACAGCTTTCAAGTCCAAATCAATGGAGAAAATAAGACGAAACCAAATTAACAATAAAATTTCCTGCTACGGAGTTGTTTATCGTAAAAGTTGGTTGGGGTTCTTTATGGACACTTGCCTAGGTCATAACTCTTTCGGTGGGCCAAACTATTTATTCAGATAAGAGGAAACCCGACGCAGCAAAAAACATTTAGAAGTATTACCTCACCTCAATCGTCCCAGCATCACACACGTCGGCATCTACAATACTTGTCCCACATACCTGGAAGAGAAAGAAAACGTGTTATTAACTGTGTATTAAGCTTTGTCTCCCTTAACGTGGTGGAGATCTTCGACTTTTTGCGACTTATTTTCCCTATTACTCAGTGACAGCAATAACACAGTGCTATGGGACTATATCCTTTCCATAGCACTTCGTTCCTAGCATCATATTCCGGTGTTAATCTCGTTCTACACCCTCGCATTCTGGTTGAAGATATGGCCAAACTGGACAGAATAGTTTGGCCACTTTCGAACCGACTTCGCATACGAACTATGGTACTTATCTGCATTGAATATACGTAATTTCCGTGTATCAGTATATTACAAACTGATTATACTTACAATGGTCATTAGTATACTTCCGCGTATGTTGGTGTAATCTTGCGGAAATAAGTGAATTTTTTTTAACAGCACATCGATTTTAGTGCAACTGATTGTCGGCGGAACTATCAGCATTTTTCTGATTCCTTCGATGAGATAACGTCTTTCGTTTATTCTTGCTATTTTTAGATTACAAGTTATGTGATTTATTGTTATTACTATTATTATTTTTAATGAACGGCTTAGACAGCCATCATTAACACTCGCTATCAGAGGCTCTCCAAAGCTGCATAAAACCGTCCGGAGGCAGCAAGGAAAAAAAGTCACCAAATTCAAGGGGTTTAAGAGGATTTATTAATTTCTGAGTACATAAAGTTATCTTAGAGGACTTGAACATATTTCCCCACATTTTAAAAGAACATAAATCTCGATGATTTTCATAAATGTATGTATGCATGAACGTACAAACAAATAGACAGATAGATATAGATGGGGAGCGAAATCATGTTTTATTTTAATGCAAGATTTACACCATCTGTTTACATCAAAGTGCTGGGACGTGTTTCTGTGGCGTTGTTGCGTGATTTCTTTGCGTTGTGGCCATGGACATACTTCTGCGGAACCGTCTGATTAAAGAATATATCGATCAATTTCTGTATATCTGAGTATGTTTGGTCGGAAACGAGGAGTGTTTGAGGAACGCGTATCTTTTAGCTGCACGAGTATATTCTGGGGGACATGACTCAGTTAAGATTTTGCATGAATTTATCAGTGTATTTAGACGGAAAAGATAATGTTTCAAGTGAATATCAATCAGTCTTGGCGAATCTGTGTACCTTTTTGGCACAATCGATTCTGTTTTCCCACATCATACCTCTTTTGCTTACATACTGGTGCACGGTGGTTGTATTTCTCTGTATGTGCCCAATGGAAGATTTCAAAATTAAAGTAGGCTACACTTTAAAAAATATGAATCACTTCCGGGCTTCCTGAGTCTATTTTTAAGGAATATCTACAAATTTCGGTGTGCATAACTGATTTCTGAGGGACTGAGTTATATTTTGGGGGAGAATTATCTCATCTGTTAACACCGTAGTAATCAATATCGGTGTATATGAGTAGATTTTTGCGAAATTGGGTATATTTCGCGCCCGACTTAGGTACCTCATTATTGTTTACATGTTGGTGCGATTGGGTATATTTTGCGACCGACTTACCTCATTTGTTTACATGGTGGTGCGCGGCGGCTGTAGTTGTGTTTACGTGTGCATAAGAGGCGTATATTCTTAGTTTATGAGATTTTTGGCAATGAATCGATGCGGTGAGACGTAAACACGCAAAAACGAGACCCCCCTTGGCTCAACCACCTATAATAACTCGCGTGGGGCGGAGAGGGAAGAAGTGGAGAGGAGAGAAATGGAGGAGAGGACTGGGATGGACAGAAATGGAGAAGCCAGGAGGAGGAAGCGGGGGAGGGGTACAAATAGGGAAGGAAAGTGTGGGGAATGAGTGGAGATTGGAGAGGGAAGAAGAGAAAGAGAAATAAGAAAAGGTGCAAGGAATTGTGAGAGAAGAGAGAAGGACGTGAGGAGAAATGGACACAAGAAAAGAAGAGAGGGGAGAGTGTGGGAGAAGAGAAAAAGAGAGCTGGAGAAAATAGGGGACGGAAAAGAGTGGCGTGGAGAGAAATGCAAGGGAGAGGGCATGAGGCGCAAGAAATGGGAAAAAACGAGAGAGAGAGAGAGAGAGAGAGAGAGAGAGAGAGAGAGAGAGAGAGAACAGGAAGTGAGCATGTGACGCAACAGGGAAAGCTACTGAGTGTGTGCAGGAAGTGATGTAACAAGAAAGTCACGACAAAGGAAAAGATAGCAGTAGAACGAAAACAAAATAATAATGAAAAATCATTGGCATCAACATCACCATTACCATCATCATAGCATTCCAACCCTATCTCCACCTATGAGAAAGGGTGATCACACGAGGAACCACCAGCTACACTACTCTTATTATAAATACTAATACTACTACTACTGTTCATAATAATCGCAGCAGTATTAGTAACAGCAAAAACAGTATTTAATGAACCAGTACTGTGAAAAATACTTAATAGCAACACCTTAACTATCTGAAGAAGAAAACGGATGGTCCAATTTAAGGTATAACGAAAATAACTTCCTTTGCCACATTACAAATCCCCTTTCGACCCTCACTGACAGAAGAATGTTAAGGCCAGATGCTAAATGGTAAACAGAAATAAATAAATAAGTAAATCAATAAACGAACTGTGGATAGCAAGAAACAAATCCTAGGTTAATTATTCCTTCATATTTCTGATGCTTCGAGAATGTCATTTTTTTTTAGTTCATTAATGCTCACTAGTTTAGGAACCACGGTGGCTTATAGTCAGCGTGTTCGTCTCCCGATCTGCGTGTACCATGAGTCTACCCTGTTACCTGGTGGACATTTAAAGTATACTACGTGGTATGTTTTATATGCTAGCGTACTCCCATGTTTGTACCCTGTCTTCTCTTACCGATGACATAATAATATACACAAACATCTCCACTACAATACCTACATATCTATAAACTCAAAGATATTCATTCCTGATTCATACTTCGCCAGCAATGGAAATGGTTAATTCTGGTTGTCAATCTCCCAACCCCTACACCACAACACAACACCCAACAAAAACATCTCACTGGGGTGGTGGGGGAACGCTTTAATAAATGGAGACACATTACGCCACACGAATCGCCAACTAAACATGACGCGCACACACACACACACACACACACACACACACACACACACACACACACCACTACAGTACATCATTCATCCCTGGCCCTTCTGGTGTGTGTGTGGTGGTGGTGGGGGGGGGAGGATGGAGGAGGGAAGGGAGAACGGGGGTAGGGTGAGAAGATTTGCAACGCAGATAAAAATGCAAATGTGTCCTGATATGACAGTACTGCTAAGTGTCCAAACTGAGGAATGACAGCCACATACGGAAATCTATTTTATTGGGAATTCAGATAGTTCAGTGGGCACCTCCTCAATAATATATCCGTATGGGGAGAGCTTTCCAAAAATGTACCGTAGATTATCTGTCTCATATCTGTTTTTCTCGATAACGGTATAATCATCATCATCATCATCGTCAACATCAACAACAACATAACGTTAATTCGCAATGAAACAGAGATCAATACATCGAAGAAGGAATAAATGAGAATAAGGGGCAGAAGCAAATGAGAATTAAAAAAAAAACGACGAACGGGCATGTGAATGGAAAATGGAAGACTAGGAAAACGACAGGAAATGCAAAGAAAATGAGTGGCAGTGTAGGAGGGATAATTATTGGCAAAGTGAGTGTGAGAGAGGGGGGTGTGAGGTGGGAGCAGGGCAGTGAAATGGCGGGGGACAGGGGGACTTGGAGGCGATTTGTTTGTGGCCACCCCAAACGGGATTGAGGCGTCTGGCAATAGATAGATAGACAGATAGAGAGTGTGTGTGTGTGTGTGTGAGAGAGAGAGAGAGAGAGAGAGAGAGAGAGAGAGAGAGAGAGAGAGAGAGAGAGAGAGAGAGAATGGGAGATGGAAAGCAGAAGAGTTGTGATGGGAAGATGAAGTAGAGACGGGCAGGAAATAGGAATAAATGGGTGGTGGTGGTGTAGGGGGGATGATTACAGGTGTGGGAGTAATTATGCTGAGGGAAGGGAGTGGAGGGAAATGAAGGGAGGGGATGAGAGAAAGAGGGGCAGGAGAAGGCCCAGGGAAAGACAGGGGAAAAGCCGAGAAAGAGAAGGGAAAGAATGTGGAAGGACAGGAGAAGGACAGGGAGAGGGACGGGGAAGGAGTGGGGTAGCGACACGATAGAGGAGTAAAAAGGAGAGGGCAGAGGAAGGGATAAGGTAGAAGAAGGGGGAGTGCAGGGAAAGGAAGGGGCGGAGAAAAAGGTAAGGGAGGTAAGAGGAGGACAGGCCAAATTAGGGATGGGTTGGACACGGCTGGGTAAGGTATGAAGGGAAAAGAATGGGGGGAAAAAATAGAAAGGAAAGGCAAGGGACGGGCAGAGAAAGGCAGGCTTTGGTTTGATCGTGTAGGGTAATACAGAGAAGGGAAACGAGGGGAAGAGAAGGGAAGGCAGACAAGGCAGGGCAGGGCAGGGTAAGGCAGGGGCAGGTTACAGTAGGACAGAATTGAACAATCAAATGAAAATGTCAAAAAAAAAAAAAAAAAAAAAAAAGACAGGAAGACATGTGGGCAACACACATGCAAAAAAAAAAAAAAAAGAAAAAAAAAAAAAAAATGAAGCGGGGACACAAGGATAGTAAAAGAAAAACGAAAAAGGAAATGGGTGGGCAGAGAAGAAGGAAAAAATTAGACGACTGAGGAAGAAAACACGGAGAAGAAAATGTGAAAGAGACATGATGTGACAGGGAGAGTAAAGAAGACGTGGAGGTGGAAGGAGGAATTATACGATTATCTTCTAAGTGAACTGGTTGAGACAGAGGGAGAAAGATGTGACTGAGAAGTACGATGATGAGAAATGAAGAGATGACATGCGAAGTTGAGTGAATGAGGGTGGAAGAGGATGTGAAGACGAGAAAGTGGGGGAAGCGAGATGATGCGAAGTGGAGGAAAAAAAAAAAAAAGACGGCGTGAAGAAAGTGGAGGTGGAAGAAAATGAATAACCTAGGATGGGATGGAACTGGAATGAGGTCATGATTTTTGAAGTGGGGTGAAAGAGAATGAAAGTGTAGAGAAAATGATGAGAGAGAAATAAGGGAAGGGGATGGAAAATGAATGAAGTAATGATCTATGAAGCGGAGTGAAAGAGAAAGACGGCACGAAGAAGAAAAAGGTGGAAGAGAAAGAGGAAGAAAAGAAGATGGAAGAGAAAGTGGAAGAGAAGAAGGTGGAAGAGAAAGAAGAAGAAAGAAGGTGGAACAGAACAAAGACAAGACGGTGGAAGAGTAAGAAGAAAAGAAGGTGGAAGAGAAAATGAAGAAAAGAAGGTGGAAGGGATGGAAGAAGAAAAGAATGTGTATGAGAAAGAAGAAAAGAAGGTGGAAGAGAAGGAAGAGTAAGACATGTAAGAGAAATGGAGTGGTGATGTTTGAAGTGGAGTGAGTCCCTTGGGCCACACCTGACCAAACACACACTGGTGCTCAACACGCGACCCATGAGCACCCTACACAACCCTGCCCCGCCGTTACCCTACCTTGCCTTACCCTGCATTACACTACAGCCCTATCCTACCCTACCTTACATTATACCAGCCTAGATGTATCCACTCCTGCCCTACTCTGCACAACTCAACCGTATCCTGCCCTACTCTACATAACCTTGTCCTACCCTACCTTCCTCCACCATACCGAAATCAGCCCTAGCCTACTCTACACCATCATAACCTAATCAGCCCTACTCTACCTACCCTACACCACCAAACACAACACAATCCTACGCTTCACCACCATACCCTATTCAACCCGACCCTATCCCACCCTTCACCAATTCCTATTCAACCCTACCTTACTCTACCCTAATCAACTCCGTCCTACTGTACCCTACACAACTCAACCCTGCCCTACCCGGTACCTTATTCACCCTACCCTGTCCTACCCCTCCTTCCTTTTTCAATATACATGTTTTTTTAATCCCTCCTGCCTCTTATCTTTTTTTTTTTTTTTTTCCCTTTATTGACCCCTGACCTCCACCTCTCCGGTCACTAGGGGCAGCTCTAGGGTGACTTTATTCACTGTTCCTCTTCCTCTTCATTTATTTCTTCACTTCCTTCGACGAACTTTTTTCCCCTCTCAGTTTTATCCTTCTCTTTTTACTCCTCTTACTTCACAACCATTCTTCTTCTCGCTCCTCTTCCTCCTCCCACCTCTTCCTCTTCCCTTTCCTAATATTCTTCCTCCTCACTCCTCTCATCACTCCTCCTCTGTTCTACTTCATAACCCTGAGCTACAAGAGTCAAAATGTCCTCTCCAGTTTTTTATCACCCTGTAACCACTACTCTTTTCTGCCTCTTCTTCTCTTTATTGCACTTTTCCTTCCTCTTTCCTCCACATACTACCTCTTGCTCTTCTCTTGTTCATAAATCTGCTTCATCATCAAGTTTGGTTCTTGTCATACATTCATTTTTTACATATATTTTTTTGTCCTTTGCCTGTAAATATTTGCCTGGTCATCAACCCTTTCGCTCCCTCCTCCTCTTCAACCTCTTCCTTCTTCTCCTCCTTTTCTTCCTCCTCCTCCTCCTCCTCCTCCTATTACTACTACTACTTCTCCTCCTCCTCAAACCATCTGAATTCCAAATCATCCGTCTGCTCCGTCTTGGCCTTGGTTTCCTCCTCCTCCTCTTCTTCTACTTCTTTTTCCTCCTCCTCCTCTAAACATTCTGTATTCAACCTGCACCCTCTTGGCCTTGGTATAGTCTGTTGTTTCTCTCCCTTCCTTCTCTACTGTATTCCCTCCTTCATTGGCCTTCCTCGCCTCCTTCTGGTCATCAACCTCCTCTCCTCCTCCTCCTCCTCCTCGCATCTGATGTCGCGCTGGCCAATTTCAAACCTACAAGCGCGTCTATACAATTCTTCTTTGCTTCTTTCTTCCGCTTCTCCTCCTCTTTATTCTTCCTCTTTATATCTCTTCCTCCCCCTTCATCTAGATTCACAAATAAAACCCTACAAGCTTCGTCTGCACATCATCTATTGCTTCTTGTGTCCCATTCCTGTTTCTTCGCTTCTTCTTCCTTATCTTCCTCTTAGTTTCCTCTTCTTCCTTTCTATCTTCTTCTTCTTCTTCTTCTTCCCATCCTTACACCTGCACCCACCAGGGTCAATAAAACATACATGCTTCGACTGCACAACACTCACCGCTGGCTTTCTTTGGCCTTGCTGTGTGTGTGTGTGTGTGTGTGTGTGTGTGTGTGTGTGTGTGTGTGTGTGTGTGTGTGTGTGTGTGTGTGTGTGTGTGTGTGTGTGTGTGTGTGTGTGTGTGTGTGTGTGTGTGTGTGTGTGTGTGTGTGTGTGTGTGTGTGTGTGTGTGTGTGTGTGTGTAGTTTAAACGACTCACAGCAGCCTATCACAAGAGGGGGAAGTTTGGCTAAAATTTATCCGTCACCAAAATCGTCTACAGTGGTGTTAGCATAGAAGAGAGAGAGAGAGAGAGAGAGAGAGAGAGAGGTGCTGTCTACGGAAAATATAGGGAGTACAAGGTTTAACCCCCTCTCAGCCTCAAGTCGTCTTTTTACACTCTGACCTGCACTCTCGTCGTTAAAGGAAGCTCCGTAACACCTCTTCCCAAGCGATTTATTCTGCTTATTATCAGCTAGTCGTCTTGTGTTCCTTAAACCATTCAAATAACGCCATATTCTGCATCAGTAAGGTACGAAATGATAGTGACCAGCTGGATCGAAGACTAAATCGCTGAGGAGGAGGTGAGAGGGAGAAATACGGGTCTGCCTATGACACAGGATTTATATTCAGTTCACGAGAGAATGTTCTGGGCCTGGAGGGGTTAACCTGATCCTAATGACGGTGTATTTTGTGCCTTTACCGTACTGGAATAAAGGAATACATGGTTTGATCAATTTAGGGGAGATGTCTTGTACTGAAGAGCGATATCGAAGGAAAATATCGATGAGAAATATCGAAGAGGTGTATCAAAGGGTAATATCGAAGAGGAATAATGAAGAGGAATATCGAAGAGGAATATGGTCCGGATGGCAGCAGGAATATAATGGCAACATGCGTGGTGGGGCTGGCGAGGTTAGTGACAGGCGGGGGATGATGAAAGTTGCAGTATTTGTCCGACTCCCTGCTGCTTCTTATTAGTGTTGTTGATGTGGCCCCAGAGGTCAGGGTAGGCCCGCCTGTTTATAAGCTGTGGGGTTGTTGATGTGGGGAGTGAGGGGGGGAGTGACAGAGAGGGGCATGGGGGCAGCAGTTGGTCTGAGGGGGGAGGGGATGGGGGAAGAGAGGGAGTAGTTGAGTTAGTATCCCCAGGGAAGCTGCCAGTGTACTAAGAAAAAAGGAATATTATCAGTGGCATAATAATAATAATAATAATAATAACACTAACAATGATCTTTCTCATCTAAGGATAAAATGATGTCGGAGAATATTAAGAGAAAAAAGAGAGGATAAAATTCGTAAACATGAATAGCCAGGACAGAAAAAGCCATAAACCTTTGTCCTGCAGGAAACTAATTCACAGATTTAGTAGGACAGGGCAGGACAGGGCACTCTCTAATAGGTTATAGTGAAGGGATATTACCTTATTTCCCTCTCCCTCCATCCCATATTACTGACATCCACCCTATCCCTAGCCATCCCTCTAGTTTTCCCATTTCCCACCTCTCTCTCTCTCTCTCTCTCTCTCTCTCTCTCCATTCCATCCTACACGACCCTCACCTCTATCCTGTCCCTACCCCCCTCCTTTCATCCCCATTCTTATTTTTTTTTTTTTCATCTCCCTCTTTTTTTCAACACATCCCATCCGATCCCATTCCATCTAACCCATCCCATTCCATCCCTCTCCCTACCTCACCCCACCTCACCTCACCTCTCCCATCCACACACACACACACACACACACACACACACATTTTTGTTCTTTTCTGCCTTGCGTCAATATTGTTCACGTAATGACTACTACTCAAATATTTAAGATGCATAATAATCCTAAGCTTTCCGGTTAAATCCCCGATGTATCAGTGTCATTTCCTTTTTTCTCTCCGGGATAGTCTGTCCAATCGATTTTCTCCTTTCCTACCTCCACCTTCCCTCCTCCAAGCCATTCCATCCCGCCCCACTTCTCCTTCCCTTCATCCCATTTCATCCCACTCCACCACTCTCCCTCCTTACATAGCCTCTTCCTTCCTCGCACGCCATCCCACACCCCTCCTTATCCCTCCTCTTCCCTCTGTCTCCCCATCTACCCACCACCTCCCTCCCTACCCCATTCCACTCTATAGGGGGTGTGTTGGCGCCTACAGGAACCAATAAAGGCCTCTAATACGACGCTCCTCCACTGCCAGCCCGTCACCAACACCATATGGTCCAAGTTCCTCATCATCTCCGCCATTTTGGGTCCACAATCCCCCAACACTTCCAGACTCCCACTCGAGCTGAATGACAAATACATACAGGAAGATATGACGTATCTAATGTGACCTAAAAATGAAATCAAATCTAATCTCAACTGGCCTAAAGTCAGCTCAGGTTAACGAAGCAAAGGTAGGCCAGACAAACCTAAGCTATAATATGTAACCTGACTCTTAACCATGTCAGATCTCTTTCACTCGTCAGCCCTACACACGGTAATCTAAACTACTTGCACCTCAACATGGGTTAACCTTATCTGACCTAATCTAATCCTACAGAATCTTTCCTGACCATCACGTCCTTCTCTTTTCCTAACCTGTGCTTTCCTTCCTTTCCAGCCACCTAATCTAATCTGATCTCACCTAATCAATTCAAACTAAGCCTCCCGTTCCCTAAACTAGCCCAGCCAACGGAATAGTAAGCAAAGCAATAACACAGCTACACTGCCACTAAGAGATACGGCCGACAGAAGAGGATAATAAAACTGGTGAAATGGGATGAGGTGGGGTTGGGGAGGATGAGGGGGAAGAGGAAGGCAAGGAAGGGAGAGAAAGAGGGAGACGGAAAGGGAGAGGATGAGGGAGTGGGTTAGAGCGCGAGAGGGGAAAGGGAGGGGAAGAGAAGTGGGAGAGGAATGTGTGTGTAGGGGAGGCAGAAAGGGAAGAAAGGGGAAAAGGAAGCACGAGGGAGGGGCAAGAGACTAATAGGAAAAGGGAAAAGGAAATGGATAGGCATGTGGAAATGGAGGGGGAACAGCAGATAGGGACACTGAGGAGATGAGGGCGAGGGAGAGGGGAATGGAAAAAGATGAGGGAGGGCGGGGAGAAGTGGACGGAAGATAGGAAGAAGAGAAGATGGGGAGGGAGAGACGGCGTGAAGGGAGAGGGGAGGGGAAGAGGAAGAGGAAGGGTTAGGGTGAAGGGGCGAGTCGTAAAGGGGCTGGGGTGTCTGAATGCGTTAATTTTCATACCTTATTTAAAGGCTTGCTGAAATGGGAGTACTGAAGGCAAGTGAAGTACGAACAAGGGTACTGGGGAAGGTGTGTGTGTGTGTGTGTGTGTGTGTGTGTGTGTGTGTGTGTGTGTGTGTGTGTGTGTGTGTGTGTGTGTGTGTGTGTGTGTGTGTGTGTGTGTGTGTGTGTGTGTGTGTGTGTGTGAGAGAGAGAGAGAGAGTAAAAAACAGTAAGGAAGAGACAAGGTGCTGACAAGAGATGGGATTAAATGGGGACATAACCACCTCACCCTTGGTCCACTTCTGGGCCAAGGAGGGAGGGGAGAGAGGACGGTGGCGGGAGGAAGGGGGTGGGGGAGAGGAAGAGGAGACGGAGAAGGAAGGAGGAAAGGAAAGAGAGAGGCAAGGGGGAAGGGAGACAGAGAGGGAAGAGGGAAGGGAGACAAAGGGAAGGGCCAAGGGAGAAAGGAACAGGGAGGGAGTCAAAATGGGCAAAAAGGGGCAGGACGTGAGAGGGGAAGGGGGAAGGTGGAAGTGATAGGTGAAATGGGTGGAAGAGAGGCAAGGGGAGGGGGGGAGAGGGAGTGCCATACGACTACAGGCATACGATTTTTGCAGGTAAGAAAAACACCACAACAAAAAGGTTAAAAAGGCTATTGCTGATTACATTACAGAAAAAAAAAAAAAGTGAAAATAAATCGTCCACTAAAAGCAAAATAAAAATAATACAGTACTCGAAAGCTTGATTGATAAGAAGAATTAGACACGGTAAAAAAAAAAAAAAAAAAAAAAAAGTAACATAAGAGCCATCAGCATTTACCCTGAGCAAGTGGCCATAATAACTCCCCCTTCCTCTCTCTCTCTCTCTCGTGCCACACAGCCACAATAATACCACAGGGTAGCCTTCACCAGCCATGACTCAAAGCCTCAATGTCAGGTAGGCTATTTCCACTCACAGGGACTATTCACAGATGTATGGCCTAGGCTAGACTACCCCTAAGTCAGCAATCAAAGGGTTAAGAGAGAGAGAGAGAGAGAGAGAGAGAGAGAGAGAGAGAGAGAATTAACCCTTTCAGTACGAACGTAATACTCAGTTCATTCTCGCTATCGCCACACGTTTATATCCAGCCTGGGAGAATCTTTAGCTTTAAGGGTTAGCTATGGCATTCTCTAATTCATTTTGGGTCTCTCTCTCTCTCTAATAAAATCGTCTGGAGCCAACAAGGTACAGGTAAAAACACGGTACAGACAGCACGAAGGGAACAAAAACAGGGGTACAACTTTAGACGTGGGGTACAGTTATGGGTATGCAGTACAAAACAGCTCTTGACAGGGGACGATGATGATGATGAGGAGGAGGAGGATGAAGATGATATAGATGTTCTGGATGAGGGAGAAGATGAAGGTGAAAAGGGAAGAGAAGGAAGAAAGATGAGGGGGATAAAAATATGGAATAAGAGGAAGAAGCAGGAAAGAGAAGACAAACAGGAAAGAGGAGAAAAAGAAGATAATGGCATAAGGAAGAGGAGACGGAAGGAAGGTACTAAACACATGGAAGAGAAAAGTAGGATAATAGTATGGAATAAATGGAAAAGGAGGGTGTAGAGGAGAAGAGAATATGGAGGAGAGAGATAGGGATGTTAATATAGAGGAAGATATGGAACAGGAGAAGAGGAAGAGGCAGAGGGGGAAGGATAGGGATAAGATAAAGTAGACGAGGAAGTAAGGAAGAAGAAAGAGGTGGGGGGAAGAGAGGAAAAGGAAGAGGAATATAAGGATATAGAAAACGAAGAAGATAAGGAGGGAGGGGAGAAGAGGTGAGGGGTGTTAAAATCAGGTATGGCCCTAGTCCAACGCTCTCATTCATCTATTCATTGCACGGGCACTCTGATGGTGGCAATGTTAAGTACTGAGTGGGGAACAGACGAAAGGGGAGGAGGGGGAGGAGTGCGATGGGAGGGGGGAGACGAGAGTATGGGGAGGGGGGGGAGAAGAGAGTGAGGGGAAATGGTGAGGAGCGTGGGGTGAGTGAGGGGGCCAGGTGGGGAACGAGAGAGTGAGAGGGAATGGTAGGTCAGGGATGGAGGGTGGGGAGTGGGGAATGAGGGAGAGTGAGAGGGGAAGGAGAGTGGGGAAAAGGAGTGGCTGAAACGGGGACAAGGAGGGAGTGGGAGAGGGGTAGTGTGGGAGAATGGAGATTATAATTCAGGTGAAAGGGGAGGAAAAAAAAAAGTTGAGATTTGGAGCTTGAGGGAGTGGGGAGGAGCGGGAGATTATTATGCAACGAAGTAGGAGTGGTGTGTGTGTGTGTGTGTGTGTGTGTGTGTGTGTGTGTGTGTGTGTGTGTGTGTGTGTGTGTGTGTGTGTGTGTGTGTGTGTGTGTGTGTGGAGAGAGAGGAAAGTGGAAAACGTGGAATTAATGATCTTGGGGAAAGTTTGGCTCTCTTCACCTCCACTTGTCCTCCACTCCCTGCCGTCCTCACCTCCTTCCCTCTGTCATTCTTTCTCCACTCCTCCACCTCTCTCTCTCTCTCTCTCTCTCTCTCTTAGCTGACTAAAAGCACGCACATTTATCCCCGTAGAAATTATGCTCCCAAAATATCATAATACGTAAACACAATTCGAAACACCCAGGAGTCAGTGCTCAAACACAGAAAACGGGCGTCAGCAAATGAACCTTCAAAGGGGATACGGTGTTAAAACTAATAAACACGGACATTTGAAACACGGGGCTGCCAGGATAAACCCTCCCGTACACACAGCCATCAAATTGGGGTCATGAGCACAACAACACCCAGTAGTTACGTGTTTACCCAAAGAGTTAACGAGTTTTAGAGCAGTAATTAATCTCACACGCCCTGGAAAACACAAATTAATTGCCAGGGTTGGTGATTCGCAGACTAGGATTACGAGCGCAAAAACCAAAACAAACTCGATGAAAATCTAGGACACCTTAATTCAAGCCTTGGTAATTATATACAGCTCATCTCTCTTCTCAATCTTGGCAATATTTTGAATGATCTTGTACTTAGTCATTAATTAATCCTCATATAGTGCATACTCATGACAACTCTCGTATCCTTTACTACCTGAAACCAGACGATTTTGCTCAGCTGTGTGAATCCCAAGAGCTTATTTAGACCCTCATGGAAAGAGGTCTCCCCTAAGATGAGTAATATCGAGTAGAGTTAGCATGAATAATCCAATACACTAAGTCATCGGAGTGAACAAGTAAATCCTTTCGTCGCTGAGGATTAAAAATTATTTATTGAGCCTAATGCAATGCGTAATTTTTCCTCTCAGGACTCCCACTAGCCTAGCCAAAACATTAGAAATTGTATCGTCTGACCCTTCTGTTGTCACGACTGCATTTAAGTATTCACGTTAATAGCAGAGTATTTTAACTAAACTGAAAGCAATAACAGTAGTCAAAGTACAACCTCGCTTAGCGCTGTCAATGCTGGATGTGTAATGTACTCTTATATGTCTTAATGTACAGCAAGTTGTATGGTGTTGTTGTTACAGATGCATGGAAATTATTTTATCCAATCTAACAGCACACCCTCATCAGCTGAGCATTCCCAGCAGTCAAAGTGCTAGGAAATGGAAAGCGATCATCAAAAGAAAAATTAATATGTTGTGCAATTACCGCGTATACTTTGTACCGGGTACCTTGCGGCGCAGAAGAAAATCACCTTAATCACTTCCTGACCTTGCTTCAGAACCACGAAATATATTAAGGTTAACAGCAGACGATTTCGTAAAGCTGAGAGAAATCGTAGCAGTGAGAGCAGTAAAAAGAAAAGACTGCTATTTCTATATATTTATTTATTTGTCCATTTAGTTATTTATTTATTCTTTGCGTTTTTGTTTCCCTAACCGGCTGGCAAGATATGTACAAGAATAAAGGCGTTCGAATCAAGCCCATACCGTAGCCTTATCACACTCATTAATGTTATCAAGCACTAAAAAAAAAAGTTACACGAATAAAAACAGTGAACATGAGAGGTTGCGCAACATGTGACAACGAAGACCTGACAAGAGAAAATGAAGCCAGTGACGTAAGAGGTGTGTGTGTGTGTGTGTGTGTGTGTGTGTGTGTGTGTGTGTGTGTGTGTGTGTGTGTGTGTGTGTGTTGGGAGGGGGGTGATAGAGGTATGTATGCAGGGGTAATGGTGTGGTGGGGTGTATGGCGGGGAGTATAGGGCCAGATGTGGTGAGGGGGGTATTGAAAGAGGGGGGAGGGAGAGCATGAAGAAGCTGAAGGGGTGTAAGGCTAGATGTGGAGGCGGGATGTGGTGAACGGAGAGGAGGAGGAGAAGGAGGGGTGTGTAATTGTTTAGGGGAGGAGAGGGCTGGAGAGGGCACAGCCAGACGTGGAGATGAGTGTGGTGGAGACAAGAGGAGAGGTCCTGGGTCTGTCTTTGTAACTGGGAGGAAAGAAGGGATAAGGAGGAGGAGGGAGAAGACAAGAGAAAAAGAGATAAAGTGAGGAAAGGAGGAGAGTGAAATAGGAAAGGAGAAAATGGGAAAGAGGAAGAAAGAAGGTGCAAGGAAGAAGGTATGAGAGGGAAAAGGGAAGGCAGACAGATAGTGTATTGAGAACGGTAGATTAGGGGAGAAGAGGTGTAGGAAGGTGAAGTGGGAGGGTAAGAGTATGAAGTGAAATAAAAACAGTGACCTTCAACAACTTAAACTAATGGACTGCGGTCATTAGCGAGAAAAATGCGTCAAAGGGGCACCTTGTGACTACACGGTACACTCTTTTTTCACTCTAACTTGGCCTAAAACTTCCCTCTCTCCCACCTGAATGCTGAGTTCTAACAAGAGATCAGGAGTAGGATATGCTGAGTTTTAACATTAGATTAGAACTAGAAGATGGTGAATTAGATTAGTACTAAAATATAGTGCTAGTCACGAAGAGCTATGAACAGGATGTAAAGCCGTAGCACTGTATTTCTCTTACGCTACAAAAAGACGAATATATGGGCCAAATGAAGCTGAAATAACTACAGTATGTTTATACTGATGAAGTGTACAGGGGACCAAAGATTCTGCATTCTACCTTTGTTTTTCTCATTCACGTCTCTTTCTTACATGTTCTTATTCATCTTTGTTTATTTTAACTGGTGTCACCTTCTTCACATTCCTAGGCTTCCCGTCCTTTTACCTCTAGCAACTTGTTTACATTCATCATCATCTTTTCTTCTTCCTTGTTTTTCTACATTTAAATCTTTCTCTTTGGCATCTTCACTGTTCCTTCTGCACGTCTTAAATCGCCTTTCTCTCCTTAATTCCTTAATCGTCATTTTCCTCATCACAGTCTTCGTTTTCGTTTCTTTCCTCCTGGAACCCATATTATTTCCCCAGACGCATCCCCCCCCCCTCTCTCTCTCTCTCTCTCTCTCTCTCTCTCTCCACATCAGTCCTCCCTAAAAACTGGTTCAGGCTCACCTCTACTCTTTTTCTTTGCTTTGGGGATCTTCAACACCCCGTTTTCTTTTACCTTCCTCCATCTTATTTTTTCTCACCCTCGCGAATCCCGCTTTCCATCCATCTCACCTCTGTAGTGTCTGCTTTCCCCCCCCATCTTTTCTAAATCCCCAGAGTGGCGAAGAAAAAATCTTACGGTTTTGCTCAGAATATGGTATTTAAGTGTACAGCAGTGAATAAGTTATGATAGTGTTTATTTCCTTCACTACTATGATGGCTTGTAAGTTCTCGCCATCCAGTTCATGAGAAACCTTTCAAACAGCCAAGATTAGATACGGCATTCACTAATCCTCTCAGTACAAGGGGTCTCGCATGAGCTGAATAAAATCGTGTAGTGGTAGGAAGAAAAACGAAAAAAGAAGAAAGTACGAAAGAAAAGTATCAGAGATTGTGTTAGCAAGTACTTACTGTATATATTAACAAGGAAAAACTTTGCTTAGTGTCCGGCAACATCGTTATCCAGGTTGATGAGGCTTGTACTGAATGGCAAATAAGTAATCTACATGACAGGAATGTTTGTCTAGAAAAATATATATATATATATATATATATATAAAATTCTGTGCATACATACCGTACATATACCGGTATGTATATATACAGTACATACAAATCGTGTATATCTATCTATCTATCTATCTATATATATATATATATATATATATATATATATATATATATACCGTATATGAATCTGGTTTACTATGGATTATTAGGTTAAAATAACTTACTAAATATAATTCTTCTGATCAGACACAACTAAAACAAACCTCAGGATGGTTAGGGTTGGACTAGATCACATTGTGTTCTCTGACTGGCTCAGAATGGACCAAAAACTGTCTGGAATTTGTAGCCATAAGGCAACCCTACCAAACAGGCGTAGATGGCAGAGACACGGCACACGCTGGGGGGGGGGGGACTTGTGAGGGAGAGGGAAAGCATGGAGAAAAATGTGAAGAAAAAAAGAGAAAGTAAAAGAAGAGAAGAAAAGAATGAGGTAAAAATGATAAGAAAATGGGAGTTAAAATAAGGAACTGAGAAAAAGAAACAAAGGCAGGAGGATGAGGAAACAAGAAGGTAGTGATAAAGTGATTAAAGATAATGACAGAATTCGAAAATTGATGAAAAGTGAGAAATGATGAAATAAAAAGGAAATTTAAGTAAACTGATAATAATGGAAGAAAACGCGAGGAGGAAAAAGAGAAATCAGAATCTTGATAATAAAACGAAAATAAAAGAACGAAAGATGTGGAAATAAGAAAACGGAAAGCCTAGAAAATGGAGAAAAACGAAAATGAGAAAATGAAGTAAGGGTGTGTGTGAGTGAGCGTGTACTCCCTAGACATGACGGGAGATAACTATCAGAGAGAGAGAGAGAGAGAGAGAGAGAGAGAGAGACAGACAGACAGACAGACAGACAGACAGACAGAAAGAAAGGTAGAATGAAGGAAGGGGAGAGAAAGCGTGTGGGTGGAGAGAGGTGAAAGGGCAGTGGAATGATGAGAGAAGGAGAGAGGGTGGGAAGGACGGAGAGAGAGAGAGAGAGAGAGAGAGAGAGAGAGAGAGAGAGAGAGAGAGAGAGAGAGAGAGAGAGAGAGAGAAACACAAAGAAAGAGTGAGTGGAAAAGAGAGAGAGGGAAGGGTGTAGATGGAGGAAGGAAGAGGGGGAGGGATGAGAGGGTGGAGTGAAGTGAGAAACCACATGAGGGAGGGAGGGGCAGAAAGGATGAGAGAGAGAGGGAAGGTGAAAAAATGGGTGGAGGGATGGAGGGAAAGAAAGGTATGTCTCTAAAATGTGCGTGGGTGGTGGGAGGTAGGGAGGGAGAGTGGGAGAGATGGAAGGGAGTGGATAAAAGAGCGGGAGAAGGATGGTGAGTGGGGAGTAAGGAGGGAGGGGTGTGTGGGTGGGAGATGGGAGGGAACGAGAGGGTAGTGAGAGAGGGGATGTAATAAGGGATGGAGGTGTGTGTGAGGAGAGAAGAGGGGGGGGGTATAAGTGTGTGGGGGTGGAAGAGGAGGGAAAGGTAATGTGGGTGGGGTATAAGGGTGTGGGGGGGGGAAAGAAGGAAGGGTAATGTGGGTGGGTGGGTTATAAGGGTGTAGGGGGAGAGAGGAGGGAAAAGAAATGTGGGTGGGTGGGGTATAAGGGTGTGGGGGGGTGGAAGAGGAGGGAAGGGTAATGTGGGTGGGAGGGGTATAAGGGTGTGGGGGTGGAAGAGGAGGGAAGCGTAATGTGGGTGGGTGGGGTATAAGGGTGTGGGGGGGTGGAGGAGAAGGGAAGGGTAATGTGGGTGGGTGGGGTATAAGGGTGTGGGGGGGGAAAGGAGGAGGGAAGGGTAATGTGGGTGGGAGGGGGTAATGTGGGTGGGAGGGGGTATTGTGTTGTGATGCAAGGGTCAGGCCAACACCCAGACGGTCTCTCAGCAGACAAAACAAGACGATGCGGTCACACTGCCACTACCACACCATTACCACCACCACTGCCACCACCTCACCACCACATCAGGACACCATCACACCATACCATACCATATCATGCCCGACTAATGTCACACATCACCATCGTCACACTATACTTATGTTATTCCATCTTATTACATAACAATTTCCGGCCAAACAGCTTTCGATACACCATACCAGTCACCATACTACACCATGTATGTGAGTGAGGTGGAGGGAGGGAATGGGGAGGCCGAGGATAAGATGGAGGGATGGAGTGTACAGGTATATGAGACAGGAGGGTATGAGCTGGCAGCAGGACAGTGAAATGGCGGGGGACAGGGCGGCATGGTGGCGATTTGTTTGTGGCCACCCCTTACGGGATTAAGGCGTTTGGCATATATATATATAACCTCCGTTCGTGTAGTGCTAGAGTGGGGGCGTGTCACTTTCCACAAACAGATGGTGTCCGTGAATCCTACGAATCAATTATCTTCCTGAAAAAGTAACATAACGGCTTGAACGTGTACCGGTATAGGTCTAACAGCACTTCCCATCTATGCCAGGCGTAGGCATGCAGGCCGCAACAACAGCTACATATTTTATACAAAATATACAGTACGGTACAGAAAGGAACCTACAGCTTGCAGTAAATAGGCTATTTCAACCCAACACACATTACTACCACATGAACATCAACACCATATCATCCAAACACCACCACCACACCAACACAACCACAAACACACGATTAACAACACCATAACGATAACTACACCACTAACATCAATATCACAACCACTATGAACTCAGCACCATCACTGCCACACGACCACCATATGAACATCACAACTACCACACGACGAATACCACATCACCACAGCACATGCGTCTCCAATCAACCCTACCAGACTCCAACAGGCTTGATATTGCGGTGACCTTCAAATGTTCACCCTCACACCTCACCTGACACATTCTCAAAGACACATATTGGTACCACACTAAAACCAACACACTATATTACACCCATCACATCGCATCGCATCATTACACATCATACCAACATCACAACAGCACTAAATTACATCATTCACCACACCACATCAAATAAAACCACCATCACACCAACATCATTACCACACCACACCATCATAACCATACCACCACTATCACACCACCACTGCCATCATTACCACAACAATACCAGAACATCAACACTACCACTACTATTATTACCACACCAACACCAGCACACCAGCATCACCACTACAATACCATCCACTATACAACCACACCAACACCACCACCACACAACACCACCACCACACAAACACGTCTCCTATCAACCGTGCACGCCACAAACAAGCCTGATATTGCAGTGACCTTCAGAGGCTCAACACTTAACTAACCTATACAACATTTCTTATATTTACAATGGTACATCACATTCCCTACGTTTATATCGGTAAGTAAATTCAAACAACAATACAAACAATAGGCCTTCGCATTGTTACTCATCACGTATTTAAAACTGGCTTCTCCGTATTGCATTACGGTGATGGACAAGACACGATGACCTAACGATGTAACTAATAAACAATGACAGAATAACACAAACATGACAACAAAACGAATGGAAAGAACAGATTAGCAATTAACGACGACCTGACGCTGCAACTAAAAAAAAAAATCTTATTAACAAAACACAAACGAACACAGGAGACGACTACGGTATCAGTCAACGCTATAAAACACAATTCCAGAGAGAGAGAGAGAGAGAGAGAGAGAGAGAACAAATTACGATACCTATCTGATAATGGAAGCAGGATTAAACAACTAAAACCCAGCGATTAATCCCGTACGCAAAGCAAACCACGAGTGAAGGTGAATTAGGACAGTCAGGGGGAAGAACTCGCTTGACATGGTGCCTAATGGGGTGTGACGGGGAATGGTGGGTGGGGGTGGTGGACGGATGGTCAGGGGGTGAGAGGGTGGGAGTAGGGTAGTGAAAAGGAGTGGGTGGGTGTGTGGCAGGCGGTAGGTGGAAGTGGGGGTGGGTTTTGGTGTGGCAAGAGGGTGGGATGGATGGGTGAGCGTGATAGGCGTGGTGTGTGAGAAGAGAGAGATGAAAGAAAAGAAGTGGTTGTGGATGCGGTAGACGTGTGGACGTGGGGGTGGGTTCTGGAGAGGCGACAGGGTGGAAGTGGGTGGGTGCAGGGAGTGAAAAGGATTGTGTAGGTGAGGGTGGTATGGGGTGAGCGAGTTAAAAGATGGACGAGGGGTTTAGGAGTGGTGGGTGAAATGGTGAAAGAAATGTGAGGAATGTGATGAGTGGTGAAGGAAGGTGATAAATGAGGTGATGAATGGTGACAGAGGGATGCGAATGGGGGAAGGGAAGCAGTGGAGAGGGTGCGGGGAGAAGAGTGATGGGGAGGGAGTGGGTGGGTGTAGGTGAGAAGGTTTCAGAGAGGGGTGAGGGGGAGGGGCATAAAGGTGAGGGTGCGTGGGGGGAGTAGGGCCATGACAATAGTGAGAAGGGACTGATAAATGATGACTGATGGATAGCTACATTGTATGAGAGGATGAATGAAGGAGATGGGTGGGTGACAGATGAGGGTGGGATGTGCGTGGGGCTGGGAGGGGGGATTAAAGATGTGAAGTGGAAGGGTGTGTGTGTGATTTGTGTGAGAGCGTGTAAGATACGTGATTGGTGTGAAAGAATGTGTGTGAATGCAGTATAGTGGTGTGTGACGGTGTGCAAAATGAATAAGTCGTGTGTGAGGGTGGGTGAGTGGATGGTGTGCGAGGATGAGAGTGGATGTAGTGTGGGCTGAGGCGCGTGTGGTGAGGGCAGGGCAGGGGTGGGTGTTAGAAGATGAGGCAAGAGGACTAATGCTGGATTCTTGGAAGGGCTGGATAATAGCTACGTAAGGTTGCTGCGGGCTAATGAGGGCTTGCAAAGACTGGTGCTTCCCGATGTGCGGTGATAAGGGATCGAATGGGATGGTGTGGGTTGGTATGAACTGGTGAAGGATGGTGTGAACTGGTGAGGGACAGTATGAACTGGTGACGAATGGTATGAACTTGTGAGGGATGATGCAGGCTGGTGAGGGATGGTGTAGGCTGGTGAGGGGCGGTTCTGTGTGGGCTGGTGTCGAATGGTGAAGTCTTGCATGGACTTGTGCAAGGTGGTGAGGGGTGATGAGGACTGTGATGAGTATGTGATGGGCATGTGGGGGCCAAGGTGGGAGCTGGGGAAAGGATGGAGTGGGCATTGCGTCAAGGGGTAGGGCACTGACGTCACCTGTGGACGTAACACCCACGTGATCAACACTGCAGTTTTCTCAGCCTACCCTCACCACAGCCCTCACACCAGTTTTCAGTAGCCCTCACCACAGCCCTGACCAATCCACAGAAACAGCCCTTACCACAACACAATACCAGCCCTCACCACAGCACAGTACCAGCCCTCACCACATCCTTACTGGGCAAGAAACCCTCTACACTGACATAAATACGACCCTCAGGCTGTACGGAGGAAGACAACAACCACAAAGCAAGGTTCCTCTCTTAACAGGGACGCAACCTAACACTATCAATGAGGGCGTCCACTAACCCATTTTACGTAATGCTATTTTGTTTCATCCTTGGCACCACTTCTAGATACTCTTAACCCCTTCACTTCGACGTGATTTTCCAACACTAAATAAAATCCTACATAGCATCTAGTTACTAATTACAAAACACGTACCCGTACTAAAAGGGCTACTGAGGTCGTTTCTCACCCCTACCGAATAAAATCATGTCAGTACCGATAGCAAAACACAAAAGGCGTAATAGTATTGAAGGGGTTAATGAAGAACGCTTAATTCCCATCACAAATTGTCTTTTCTAAGCTAAATGTAGTAACCTAACATTTACAAGAACAAAACAGTACAGACGTCATTGTGCTGAAGCTTCATTCTGTCATTTAAAAATTTCTTCCATATACCACTTGTAATTCTAACACCCACTGACTACGAAACATAGACTCTATACACTTATTCTATTCGTATGGTGTAATAGATATTTTAATGCTTACAATATATAATGTTCTGAATATTCCTTTGCATAACTATCTTACACACACACACACACACACACACACACACACACACAATTATCGCATATGAAACGTGTGTGTGTGTGTGTGTGTGTGTGCGCTAAAATCCACATTCCAGCACATGCCTCCACACATTCCACCATCACAGTCCTCAGCCTGTCGTCAATCCCCAGTTTCACTTCACCCCATTGACTCAGTATCACATCACAAAGGTACCATCACTCCTCATCAATAACATTAGCCTTATAACTCACCAGCCTACCACACCTACCAATAAAAATGTAGCTATAGTTTTTCATCACACTTCATCACACCAGTTTTTCATCACACATCCTAAGGGCTTTTTCCTTTAGTCTTCACCAGGTAGACGACTCAAGAGCACCAAGATCATCACAAAATTATAAATCACCAGTACTGTGTCTATCCTACCTTGCCCTTCACCACAACCATCCTACCTTCATCACCATAATTCATATTTTACTAGCCTATTCATCACATTCACCACGTCTCACCACAACCAAACAACCTTTACCATAACTTGTCCTTGCTATTCTACCTTGACATTCACCGCAACTATCATTCTTTAATCGCATCCTCAAGAGTCACGGCAATTAACCCACTGTTCACCACCACAACTCCCTCACCACCACCACAACTTCACTGTCACCACCACCACAACTCCCTTACTACCACCACCTCCACAACTCCATCACTACCACCACCATCCACCACCACCACATCCTACACCATCACTACAACTCTCTCACCATCATTACCACAACCAGCCTGCCCACAGCAATACAAACAGCCTAACATCAGTCACCCTTCAACTACCACAATTGACCTCATCCACCACAATCAACCACAACCACCCTCTAACCCTAAACCAACAAACATTTTAGGTAAGGATTCAGCTTTCTTCCTTGCTTGAATATGCATGTAAATTGAGACGTAAATTAAAATCAAGAGAAAAAATAATATACATTAACGTCATGCGCAGCAGCGGTGGGATGTAAGATAAACTGCTGAGAGAGAGAGAGAGAGAGAGAGAGAGAGAGAGAGAGAGAGACAGAGAGACAGAGACAGAGAGAGAGAGAGAGAATCACAAGCAGAAACAGGTCATGCACATCAGTCATGCACCACGATCGCTCATCAGTCATACACCACAGCAAGTTATTCACCACAGACATACATCACAGCTAATACCACAGCCACACAAGACAGCCAGTACCACAGCCACAGCCAGCCCAGACGTCAGCCAGCAGCCACACCAACGAATGCCAGACGCCCATCAGATACCACCACCACCACCACCATCACCACTACCACCACACTGAACTACACAACCATACCAACCACCACTAAACAATCACAATCACCACCATTTACTACCACTGGGATACATACTATTACAACCACAAATATCACCATCAGTACCGCCAAACACCATCACTACCACCACAACGGAATATCCACCACCATCAAACATCCACATACACAACACCATTATATAACACCAACACCACAACACAACACCATTATATAACACCAACACCACAACACACCACCATTATGCAAGGTAATCCGTAAATAGCGCTCTAATAAAAACTCATTTGGAGGTATGTGTGTGAAGCAGGGATGGCTCAGCCTGCTGGTGTGGGCGTGGGTGTGGCAGTGGGAGTAGGAAACGAAAAATGATGCGGGGAAGACACTGATAATTTTGAGTGAGCCGTTCCCCGCAACACGTAAGAATGACGATTGTAACATATGCACAGCCCTGTACACTACCATCACTACTGCTACCACACTGAGATATACAGTACACAATCACAGCACCACCCTAAGCTATCACCACAATTACCACACTGAGATCTTCATAACCACAACACCATTCCATGCAGCAACCAGCGCCACACTGCCACCAGGGCGGGATGTATGCGTCATCCACAACCACATCTCCAGCAATAACCCCCCCACACTACCACTTGCTACCATACCGCCACAACCACCACCACCATCACCACCACCACTACCCCCAAAACAAACCCAACCACGCCACCTAATCATCAAGAAACACTGAAAATTACACAACCACTACAACCACAACCATCATCATGACATCTACGAGTATACACTTGTTGCTTCATCTTGGCCTGAAATTGACATCTCTACACCTTGAATGCTGACCTGCAACATCAGATTAACACTAGAATATAATGCTGGTCATGAAGGAGTGCTATGGAAAGAATGTAGAGCCTTGGCATTATCTTTTTTCAGCCACGGAGGTGCAGTACAGTACATGAAATAAGCCACAGAAGGACGAAAATCCAGGCCAGGTTAAGGTGGGGGAAAAAAAAAAAAAAAAGGAAGTGTATCAAGACATGGTATCAGCTCAACTTCATATGAAAAGGTACGAACAAAGGTTTATAATAAAGGGAAGTGAATATATCAGATATATACCACACGTGTTCACAGCCACCTTTATATAACAACAGGTTCCCCTTTATCAACAGGACATTTGATATTACAGTGGCAAAATAGATTATCAGACTATTAATCATGCCAGTGTCAGGCAACAACTAAGTATATAACTCACTCACTCACTCTCTCTGTCTCTCCCTCTCTCTCTCTCTCTGCTATATATAATAGCTACACATAACTATACAGTATAATCGTTTAAAACCTTCAAAAATTTATCTAGGTACAATAAATTCGAATAAATATTTATTATATGTAACATTAAAATAATACAAAATACCCATCCTGAAAACATAATCACAGTAGCTTAAAAATATATATAAAAACATGATTTACAGTCAAAATATAGTAAATTAACCGGTAAAAAAGTTAACAGGTTAATGAAAAAATCAGTGAAAACTATCAAAATAAAAGGACCACAAAGATAAAGAATAGTAAGTCTTTTGTTGTGTATGTGCGTGTGAAGTATTAAGACTGGACGATAGGGTGAGATTACGAGATTAGAGAGAGATAGCAACTGACTCTCTTTATGGCGTATACGAGGGAGGTGATAAGCTCAAGACAATACACTGATAATATGTGCCCAATCTCCAATGGTGTAACAGCAAATACCAAAACAATTACAACGTCAGTAAGCCATGCATCATCCATCCATTTCTTTCTCATCAAGAGCGTTCGACACATCATTAATAATAATAATAATAATAATAATAACAATAATAATAATAATAATAATAATAATAATAATAATAACCTACCATCAAAGTCTCTCTCTCTTGCGCAAATTCGAGAAACTAAACTCATAAACCATTCAAGAGACAAACCTGCTTCAAAACAACCCCCTCCCCCACAACACACGCCCTTGGCACCCACCCACCCACCCATACACTTATACACTCAGAGCAGTATTTCCCCCCTGTCTATTCTTGTGGTAATGTGTGTCAGGAATCACTTCTTATAGACCCACTGTATCACTCTGCCCCTAATGCTAAGACGTCTGTTCTTCTTGGTGCGGAAGTGGATGGCTTGGTGGGGTGGATGGGTTGGATGAAAAGTAGGTGGAAGTGAGCGGTGGTAGGTAGGCAGGTAGGTAGGTAGGTTGATAGTTGTGGGTGGGAAAGCAAATAGAAGAGAATGGTGGTACTGCAGGTTGGCAGATAGGTAGGTAGGTAGGAAAATGGAATACAATCACGAATAAATAACTGATGAATAACTGAGCTGCTTAATATGAACATAACATGACAGAGTGACAGGTAGGCAGGTAAACGATAATAATGGAAAACGCTAAGGATATATAGTTACCTGTCGTTAGGAAAGAAGCCACCTGGATATTCTATACTATCTACCGACACACCAGTTTATTCAGGGGAGGGAAAGCTTTGCTCTACAAATGTATTATGAGGTAAATAAGACGCCAAAATGACGTGTGGAGAAGTACACGTGTAAGCATGCATGTATGATGAATGTATGTATGTATCAAGGAGGCAGGTAGGTAGGAAAATAGGTCTATAAGCAGCAGGCAATGAAAAAAATAATGATGATAATGAAAACAGACATGAATGAACTTCAGAAGGTAAATAAAAAAGGTAAGGCGAATAAGGGGTACACCACGTCATACACGCAGTAGATTAGGACGTCGTAGGTAGGCTAGTTTACGTGAATAATTAAGAAGGCAGACATGCAAATAATTAAATAAGAAGTCAAGGAAAGAAAAAAAGCAGGAAAATTTGTAAGAGAAGTATATTTGGGTTGCCAAGGCAGGCCAAATGGGTACCGGGAAATGGTAGGCTAAAGTGATATGAGTTTATGTGCAGAAGGCAAGGGGAAGTGAGGGAGGGAGGGAAGGAGAGAGGAGGAAAGGGGAGGGAAAAAAGAAGGGTGGGGGAGGAGGAATACGAATGGGGTAAGAAGGGGGTGAAGGGGTAAAGGAGCGGGGTTTGTGAGGGGAGGAATAAGTAAGGGGGGGGGGGACTGGAGGGTAAGGGTGAGGGGAAATACAGGTTTCAGAGATATGAGTCTCGTGAGGGGAAGGGGAGAAAGTTAAGGGCTTGAGAAAGGAAGGGTTGAGGAGTGAAGGGAAGGAGTTAAGCTTTAGGTGAGCTGGGAGGCTAAGAAAGAAGGGTTTGTGAGGGGCTGGGAGAAAAGGAGGGGGGGGGGAGGTGAGAGGAGCGTGGGGTAGGGGTGAGTGAGGGAAAAAGGAAGGGGTAAGTGGGGAGGACTGAGGGGAGAGGGGCAAAGGGTAAGAGGAAGAAACGGGCTGTGAAAAAACGGATTGGTATGGGGAAGGGTGTGTGAGAGGAAGAGGAGGAAGGAGTTGAGAATGAGGAGAGGGGTTCATAGGGAAGGGGTGTGTGAGAAAGGGTATGAGAGAAAGGGAGTGAGGGAGGGCTGAGAGAGGAGAGATGTGTGAGGGGAAACGACAGAACGAAGGGATGAAACGTACGGATTAGGAGGGACGAGCGAACAAACATATAAAGAGAACGGAAGACTAGAAGCGAAAAGCATTGGGGGAGGACGAAGGAAGGAGTGACTGAGGCAAGAAACAAGAGCAAAAGGATGACTGATAAATATAATACATGGAGAGAATGGAGGAACAGAAGAGGGAGAGGAGGGATCGGTACGAGGGGCAAGGGTGACAGAGTGAGGGGGAAGTGTTTGTTGAGACACGATAAGAAAAGGTAACAAACGGAAGGAGGCATAAAAGGGGAGGGGGAAAGGAAGGAGAGAAGTTTTTGTGTGGGGAGAAGAGGGTGACAAGGATGTGGGAGAGACCTTGTTTAAAGAGAATAAGGAAACATGGCAAACGAAAGACGATAAACGGGGAGGAGAAAGGGAAGGGTTTTGTGTTTGAGGAGAGTGACAAAAGAAGAATAAAGCTGTTGAGAAGGGAGGAATAATAAAATGTAATAAATGAAAGAAATAAACGCGAAAAAAATGCGAGGGGAAGGGTGATTAAAAAAAAAGAGGGTTGGGAGACTGATAAAAAAGGGAATAAAAAAGAAAATAAATGAAAGGAATCAACAAATGAAGGAGGACAAGAGTGAAGGGAGAGGTTTGTATATGATGAAGAGAGAGAGAGAGAGAGAGAGAGAGAGAGAGTGTGTGTGTGTGTGTGTGTGTGTGTGTGTGTGTGTGTGTGTGTGTGTGTGTGTGTGTGTGTGTGTGTGTGTGTGTGTGTGTGTGTGTGTGTGTGTGTGTGTGTGTGGAAAAGTTTAATACGGTAGAGTAAGAAAATTCAATAAATGCCCGGAGAAATCTGAAGTGAGAAGAGCAGAAAATGTAATAAAAGAGAGAAGGAAACAAACAGAGGAAGTGAAGTGAGGGGAGGGGTCTGTGTGTAAGGGGGAGGGGTCTGTGTGTGAGGGAAGGGGTCTGTGTGTGTGAGGGAAGGGCGTGACAGAACGAGGGAAAGAAGAAGACTGAGGGGAGGAGAAGAATGAATAAATATAATACATTTCAGGAAGTAATGAACAGGGGAAGAGATGAATAAGGTGAAAGATTTGTGTCTAAGAGGAGAAGATGATCCAGAACGAAGGGAAGAATGATGTTGATTACGAAGGGAAGGTAAGAAAAGTCGACAAATGAAGAAATATGTAAACAGATGAAGATGTGTAAAATAAGAATTGCATAAATGGATGAGGGGGCAAATAAGAGAATGTGGCAACTGCAAGTCAGGAGTAAATGGATGAAGAGAAATATAAGGGGAGCGGTATGTGTAAAAGGGGGAGAGTGATACAGAATGGAACAAAAAAATAATTGATGAAAGTATTATTATGATACTGAAATGTAGAGATGAATGAAGAGCAGGGTGAGGAGAGTTTGGATAAAGATAATGGAAGTGACGATGGATGAATGAAGGTTAGAGAGGAAGGGACTAGAAGAGGTGAAAGCAAACAGGAGGCAAGAAAAACAAGTGTAAAACGGAGAGTAAATATGCAGGAGAGGAGAGGGTGAGGGAAGAGGAAATGAGATGAAAGAGGAGAGGGGAGGCCGAATGAGAGGCACATGCAGGGGCGGGGGAGAGGAAGCAGGAAGGGGAGAGGGAAGAAGGGCCAAAAACAAGACGAAGAAGGAGAGAAGAGGAGAAAAGGATGAGAAACAAAAGTGGACAATGACAAGAGAGGGCAAAGAAATACCAGAATCAAGACGAAAGTTGACACGTACAAGGAAAGACAGGAGGAAAAAAAGGAAAACAAATGACGGAAAAACAGCACACGACAGGAAAAGACCGTAAGCTATGACCAAGGACAGTAGCACCCTATCGCCTCGTCATCAAGTAGTGTTATAACGAGAATCAGCCAATTCATAACACACGATACTTATCACTACTGGCGCCACAGTTCCCAGATAGCGAATGTAAAGCTGCAACTCGGTGACCCTGTAATCTACCCAGGCAATTAATACAAAACTGTATCAATTACCTGAGAAAACCGTAACCTACTGTACACACGCATACGAATACAAGCCTCGCTGTATCCATCATCCATTTCTATTTTCACAGATTTTCATTAACCCATATTTTCAAGAACATGAACACACAGACAAAACAATCTTGTATCCATCAGTAAGCCATCAGTCTGGCAGGTGTTTTAAAGGTAATAAGCTTTAATTCCACCTGTACACAAATCCTTCCAGAGTAGAACGAAATCGTCAAAGGGTAGCAAGAATAACCATGAAAAACACATTCCACTATGTTCACCTTATCTAGGCGTAAAACTGGCATCTCCACCTTGAATTCTGAGCTATAACAAGAGCACAACAGCAGATAAGGTGGCCAATTTGTCACAAACAAATGCGGTGTAGAGGACGTAGAATCGTATTACTGTCTTAATTCACCACTGAGCTACGAGAAATACGCCGGAAAACGACGAAAATCTCAGTCTAAGTAAAATGACGGAACGGAACTAACGAGAAGGCCTTGATGGAGCCACCCTCTAACTCCTTCAACAATACCAAATATACCAAAGAAGTCACGATACAGAATACAGACAGGGTTTAATTGCCCCCTAGTCCCAAGATACCCAATACAAAAAACCTATCTGTATCCATCATCCCCGCATCAGTCAAGGCACACAGTTTTTACGGGTCGATAAATGCGGCGATCAACTTGGCACAAGTCGTGTCAACAGGGCGACGAGCCAGATGTAAACAATAATTCCCACGCCAGTGAAAAAGTTCCCACGCTGCCCAAACACTCCCACGCTACCTAAACAAACAACGACACATAACTTTAGCCTGCTCTCTCTCTCTCTCTCTCTCTCTCTCTCTCTCTCTCTCTCTCTCTCTCTCTCTCTCTCTCTCACTGAGTGCCTGAAGAATGCTAGCCATAATCTGAGAGAGAGAGAGAGAGAGAGAGAGAGAGATAATGTGTGTGTGTGTGTGTGTGTGTGTGTGTGTGTGTGTGTGTGTGTGTGTGTGTGTGTGTGTGTGTGTGTGTGTGTGTGTGTGTGTGTGTGTGTGTGTGTGTGTGTGTGTGTGTGTGTGTGTGTGTGTGTGTGTGACTCGATTCCTCCAATCCTTCAACACGAGCAAGAAACATTAAAAAAAAAAGCAATATTACTAAAACACGTAAAACACGCAAAACCTCTAATAAGTAACATATAAGATCAAAATTAAACAACGAGGAAGATATTACTCGTAAGATGTGCAAGGGAAGATGAGACGTGACACTCGAGTAGCTGGTCCTTGAACGCTTGAAGACCCAATAAAAATAAGAGAAGGATGTGGATTATGAGACGGTAAGATCCACACTAATCCTCGAGGAAGATCATAAATACAACAGCAAAAAAAAATACACATCCTCGTCCTGAAGGGGTAATGATGCACAAGAGGGGAGAGAGAAGGAAGATGTGACATTCCACCTTCCAATCCTTGACCGCCGAAACAGTCAATACAGAGGAGGAGGAAGTATGCCGTAAGATGTAGCGATAAGGTTCCTAAAACATAATGTGTAAGTGTGGAAGATACGGTAGCAAGTAGCATAAGAGGACACGAGGAGGAGAGGTGGAGGAAGAAGTGAAACTCGAGCCTCCTTGAACGCCGGAGGGATGAATAAAAGTGAAGAGGATGTATAAGATGAAAGCTCCCTAATAAGTAACGTAGATCTGATACACTGAAGCATGGGAGACATTAACCACTTCCCCACGATGATGTTTTGTTTTCCACCGTTACCTCCTAATCATTCTCACTTGCTTCTGGGGAAACTTTTCGAATTGAAGAAGCGAGAGATGCACGTATAGCCTTCCTGAATCCCTCCCCTACTAAAGATGTTTCGCAAACTGAACAAAATCATCGGGAGGAAGGACGCATAAACTAAACTGGTCATGGTACTCAAAGGGTTAAAATTAAGGAAAGGGAGAGAAAGAGGTGGCAACTCGAGATGTTTCCAAAACTTGAGAGAGAGAGACAGAGAGGGGGGGGGACGGGAGTAGCGAAAACAAACTAAAATAAGGCATGGTGCTGAAAGGATTACAATTATGGCGAGGGGGAGGATGAAGTGACACTCGAGCCTGGAGTCCTTGGGCGAGAATAAGGAGCAACTTCCGGCTCTCGCCCCCAGATGGCAGCACCGGCCGTGGGTCTCCTATTACACCCTCGGAGCTTGAACAGTATGCAGTATTCGGTTCTTCCTGCTGGAGATGGACGGACAGATAGGTAGACAGGATAGATAGATATAAAGATAGACAGACAGATAGATCGTTAGATAGACAGATGGATAGACAGACAGATACATACTTCGATGTTTTTTCTTACTTAATCACTTATAATTGCATCTCCTGCTCATTATCTTCACACACACACACACACACACACACACACACACACACACACACACATATATATATATATATATATATATATATATATATATATATAATTGTGTATATATCTTGTTTATTATTACTGGGTTTATGTGCTATTTTTTGAAAACTACACAAATATTTAGACAAAATACGCAACACCATCACTGATAACCAGTAAACTGACTGTAAGTAGGTCAGGTATGTGCGAGTGTGTACATGTGTGTGTAGGTGTGGCTCAAACACCTGTGATCAGACCTGCACACACCTGTCCTACACCTGGTCCCATCACCTGCCTCCCCACACCTGGTCCTAGTTTATCTCTCATTTCTCCTCTATTCCAAATGCCGAACGTCAAAAAAGGAATGATTCGTGATGTTTCAGTGGCATCTTTCTTTTATTTGTCACAACGAGGGCTCTATCCTGGGTGTATCGTCTGACCAAAACAAGTGTACAACGTCTAAGAATAACAACTCCGCCATTCATACAATCCAGCAGTGTTCAGTCCCTTAGATCGCCATAGTCCCACCTCGCCAGTCCTAAAGATCACAACGTCTGGGGTGATTTAGTAGGAAGGGCATTTAAAGCAGAGTGCAGAATCTTCCCGTGTCTCTAGTAGTTCTTCCAGTAAACAAAAACCTATACGTTACGACAATCAGTCATAAATATGTTGCTAGAATACGAGGCCCAGTTCCACGCACTCATTTACTGATTCCCAGCAGAAGTCCACATGCGCCCTTATCAGCACCACCCCCAGCAGTTGTGAAGCACGGTGCTCTTCGATTAGATAGTGCTGCTGCCTTACCACTGATACCGCGGCGGCGACTTTAACCCCTTCAGTACCATGACCACGTTCTCACACTAAATCTACCAACCGCAAAACGAGTTCCCTGAGTTCTGATGGGAGCACTAATAGATAACGGTGCTATTATACGAGACATGCCAAATATACGCTACATCTATCTAACTACCTATCCATATAACGAAGGAGAGAGAGAGAGAGAGAGAGAGAGAGAGAGAGAGACGTGAGCTCCACCTCCATCACGTGCAATATGAGGAACAACAGTAAAGATATTTCAATTCATACATTTTTTTCCGCCTTCGTCTCTCCTTTCTCTTAATTACTTCCCTGTTTCTTTCTTACCCATTCTCTTCTCTTACTTCCTTGTTTCTCATATTAACATTTTTCTTCTCTTACTGTCCTTTTCATCTACCTTACCATGATCTTACTTCCTTGTTCCTTATCTTTATTTTCTTTTTTCCTTCATCTTGATAATAATCTTCTGATATGAACCGTTCCACTTATATGAGCATTTGTTCTCTTCTCTGTTTCTTTGCTTCGTTTCCTGATGATTTTTTTCCCCTTGTTTGTTCATTTTTCAGTTTCTTTTTGGCTCGTTCAGTTCCTTATCATGTTTTTTTCTTGTTCCTCCTCCGCCAAATAAATAAATAAATAAATAAAGGGTTAATAATCGTGGCGTTAAGTCCATGGTAAACAGAAGGTATACCCAGGGCAGAGGGAAGAGAGCAGACTAAAGACATACACAAAGTAGACTAAAGTATAACACCAATGGGTAAGGGATCAGAAGACTGCTATTATAAGTGGATACGAATTATAGGGACGCAGGTTATGTCGTTCGATCACTTTACACCATCACACAACTTTACTCCACGCTATGAAAAAAGTATGGCATGCAAAGCTATTCCTTCTTTGCGCCTTGATATAACAGTTACATGAATTATATTAAAGGAACAATTGTAGAAACACATGGCGTCACTGTTTATTGCGATGGGAACAGATATCCATTCGTTGTTTAACCGTAATTCCTTTTCCTTTTCCTGTTTTCTCCCAGGCGCCATTATCCCCCCTACCCTCTATCCCTCCTCTCTCTTCCCTGAGTAGCATGACAAACAGTTTATCAAGGATCATCCCACACTCCGTCAGTCATCATCCCCAAGACAAACACTCCGGCAACACATGGCAAACACCAAACACCCCCTCCCCTCCTTACCCACGTTTTTTGACACCAACTCATAACGGGATTCTGTCACTCATCAGTAATCAGGGTGGACTTCTGGACTTTGGTTCCTTCTTCCCTGCATTAAAAAAATAAAAAAATAAAATAATCCTACTTCAACAGATCGTAACTACAGAATTGGCCTCACTCAGGTGTGTTACCTGAAGGAAACTCTTGCCGTCTAAAGGGTTATTGACCTGGGGTGGATTTTCGAACATGACGATCTCTTCTCCGTCCTATTTTGAGACCTGATTCGCAGGAAAGACAAGGAAAACAGTGCGGAAGCCTACTACACACAAACACACACACACACACACACACACACACACACACACACACACTGACCAGCTTCTTCACATCACGTATCATGGCAGCTCGTCAACGTCACTATCATCACCCTTACACACACAAACACATACACACACACACTGAGACCCAAACACAAGTAAAGCCACAATAATATTTACTCATACGCCTCCAAACGAATGAACAAACCTCTCTCTCTCTCCTCGCTACAACACTTGCGTAACTTATACACACACACACACACACACACACACACACACACACACACACACACACACACACACACACACCAGCTATCTTGTACACTGCTGTTGCTGTTAATATACCTGCTCCACATCCGTTTTTCATTAGCATATACCTAAACAATAATTCCTTCAAAACAGTACGCCTAAGGCTGGTTTATTCTTATTCTTCTACACAGCTTTATTCAACCCAGGAATTGTCTGATTAGGAAATGGATAATAAAGGCATTATGTAACTCCTGCCCTCGAAAAGCCTCTCCTATTCTGAACAAAATTGTCTGGAGATTGCTAGCATAAAAATGACGATATCGTACTGAGGTTGTTAATAAGTGTGAGAAGTAGTTACCAAATACTACCAGTGCTACTGCTGTTACTATTATTACTACTACTACTACTACTACTACTACTAATAATAATAATAATAATAATAATAATAATTAATAATAATAATAATAACAATAACACCTCACACTTTAGCCTTTCTTATCAAATGACGTCAACGTAGCGGACTCCTGGTAAACCATCTCGCACAGACCTTTAATTTCGCTTTTGGGGCATGTAATTATGGTGAGTATAAATGAAACGACCCCAACGACACTCAGGTTTCACCAGTCTGTCTCTCCGGCTGACAGGGGGACGACATCAAGGTTAGCTATACCCATTCTCTGTCGTCTTTCATTCTTTCAGCAAGATGGCGCCTCTGTGTTTACTCTTGCCACAGCCCAACGATTCTGTTCAGCTTAGGGGCAGACCTCTCCTAGTGAAGGGGTTAATAATGGGCACTGTTTCTAACCCCTTTCACTATTACAGCTTTTCCTGAGTTGAATAAAATTAAATAACGATCGCAAAAAAAGGTAGAAAAGGCGTCATCGTAATGGTGAGGTTAACTCAACTGCACCCTCCTTGCCAAACTTCCTTCCTCCCGTTCCTTACACCTAATCACTCCTTCCTCATAAGTTAACCTAATACTTAAGAACTAATCTGCTGTGGTATCATGGGACAACTAGTACTACACAGAAGGAAACATACTGTATTCACGGCCCATTTAAGGTTAGTGCCCTCGGCTCCTGTACGTGAACTAAGGTGTGTTAAATATACCATGCTGGCCTTGGAATGAAGCAAAATCATACCACCCACACCCAATCATCCCATCTCTTCCTTCCCTTCCCTCCCTCCCTCCCGCCATCACCCCGCCTCTCAGCCCATCAACAGCCTCCCACAAAAACGCCAGTGTTGACCATAAGAATGTAAACACCATGGACCACACTATATGAGGCCGGTGGGGGGTTTCGTCCCGGCCCAGAATATTGCCATTACTCACACCCTCGGTTATTTTAAGACACATTACGTAACTTTTCACCCTTCTCAGCGTACGGGTTCTCTCAGATTAATAAAAACTGCAATCAATGGGTAGGCCTAATAGAAACAGGGGTTCTCTCAGCAACAATAACTCACCTGCCATGAACAAGAATTCCTAATCGTTCTTCCCAACACACTAATCAGCTTTTATCCCACAAGCAGATTTTGAGTTTTCTCAGTTAAATAAAACCATCTCCCAGAAGCAAGAATATACATTATCTAACTGTTTTTTCAGACACACTCCACAACTTTCAATCCTGTGGCCCCAGACAGATTCTCTAAGCCGAATAAAATCCTCTGACACCAGCAAGAACAAATCACAGCAGTCAACGTCATAGAAATCTTTAGTGAATCAAAGAAAAACGGGTAAATTAGCTCACTGAAATATAGCTCTAAGCCGACATCAATTCCTTTCGAAATACTAGTTACGACAGGGCTTTTAAGTTCATCTGTGGATTAACATATCAGAGGTAACGAAAATTTTTGTGTACAGGCAGTTCTTATTATCAGTCCAAACTAAAATATCAGCTTTACAGGTAGCATTCATAACTTAGCAGGAAATTCTTCCCTAGTTTACTGTCGAATTAATCTTTTCAATATTATGACGTCCGTTTCATATTCGTGCCATCGTCATATAATACTTATCAGCTTAGGAGAGATTCTTTGAACTGGAGGGGTTAGATACAACCTTCAAGAATTCTTTTACTATCTGGGGACGCTCCCAAGGCAAATAAAATATTAGGAAGCAACGGTAAAATATAAAGGGAAGTCATACTATCGAAGGGGTTAATAGCAATAAACAAACAAATAAAAAAGTTATAAATAAAAAAAGTAATAGAAATGGTAAATAATAAAAAAAACACTTACTAAATCGTACATAAATAAACCCGTGAGCCGACATTTACTCCCGCCCAACCCACTTAGTACCCGCAAGTAAACAAACTGGCTTGAAGGTGGACGGGTGGTGTAATGGAGGGGTGCGGGTGTGGCGGGGGTGTGGGTGGGGGAGGGTGGAAGAAGGATGCTGGGAAGGGTATGAAAGAGTGAAGGTTAAAGGAGGGGATGGTCGGGGGAGAGGGGGTGGACTTGCGTACTTGGGTGGGGGGGGAAAGGTAGAGTGGACGTGAGTAGGGGATGGAGTGTAGTGTGTATGTTCCTGTGTGTGGTGAAGGTTAAAGAGTGTAGTGTGTGTGTGTGTGTGTGTGTGTGTGTGTGTGTGTGTGTGTGTGTGTGTGTGTGTGTGTGTGTGTGTGTGTGTGTGTGTGTGTGTGGAGAGAGAGAGAGAGAGGAAAGGTGTAACTTGTAGTGAAAGGGGGGTGGGGTGTCGAGTAGGAGGTGAGAGCCCATACAGAACGGGTGGGAGGGGGGAGGGAGGGGAGGGGGGCATGGAACAATGGAACCAACACATAAATTAGTCCCCAGCCAAGGTTGTGGGGGACGTGGGGACACAGCGGGGGTGTGGGGTTGGGGGTGGTGATGGGGGGCGAACATATGACAACGACCGTGACCTGTGTGATTTACAGTACAGGTATTCCATAGTGGTGAGCATATACTGTAGTGGCTTCCAGAGGTTCACCAGGACTTGTTAGATATTCTCGTCAGCTTAAGAGGCTTTCTGGTCCCCTTTTCTTATGGATATATCTTTAATATTACACCTCAGGACTACCTTTTAGGCTACTTGTATCTTTTTATTACCAACAGAAATAAAATAAGGAACATACAAGTGAATATCAACGTGCCATATGCAGAAACATATTAGTGGGGAAAATGCTAAGATGCCTCCTTGCTCCACGAGAATACGGGACCCAAGATGCACTGTCACACACACACACACACACACACACACACACACACACACACACACACACACACGGCTACTGTACGTGACTCGGGGGTTCTCAGCAGGAAGGACATGGGTAAATCTGACAAAGGGAACTTTTTTTTTTTTCTCATACTGGTACGGTATATATATACTGTATATATATAGATATATATATATATATATATATATATATATATATATATATATATATATATATATATTTCAAACCACGCCTAGAAAGAAAAATGACTACGTACTTATGTTGAACCTACCTTTTCTTGGGGACTGGAGCAAAAATTATAAGTGTAGTTTTTATCAAGTAACTCCGACATGTTTGGAAGTTGGTATGGTGAAAGGTGAATGATTTTGGGCAAGAGATGGGTGGCATCAGGGAGGAGTGATATCTTCATAGCTTGGGGCGAGAAATACTGCAGAAGTAAAAGTCTTAGACAGAGGCAAGTTTAAAGAATACAAGAAGGTAGTGACTGGGTATCAAACAACTTGTCTTTAGATGACAGAGCTCATGAAGGGTTAAATACATCATTTGGTGCCTGAATGCGACACATTTAAGACAAGGAAACTGAGCGTTAATGTGATTTTTAAAAAATATGGAGGGAGAAGGTGCGTGAAGGATCGTGCGAGGGAGAGCAACCTCAGCTCGGTTAGTGTCGCATCCCCAGTAACTTTGGAGATTTCGTAACACCTCCACCTTAGTGATTTACTCTGCACCCTAACATCCTCTTGTATGTTACTACGTCGATATTAAAACGATATAAACAACACATAAAATATAGTTACGGTGCAATGTGCAAAATAAATCGCTAAGGAAGAAGTGTTATGAAACCTCCCATGCGACCTAGAATACTGCCTAAAGAAGGATAGCCTATATAGAAAGCATACTGTAGAGGAGCTGCCTGTGCCGACCTGGTGTATGGATACGAGGCGTGGGCCCTAGACGGAGAATATGGTGGCGTTTGAAATGGAATGCCTCAACTCTGCATGTGGAGTGAGATGGTCTGAGGCGTATAACAGTAGAAGAGATCTGTGAAAGGAGACGCAGTGTGATGGAAAGGGCTTACGATGCTGACTATGATGTGTTGAAGTGCTACAGCCATGAAGAGAAAACAAGTGATGAAGAGATTAATAAAGAAAATATACGGTACAAGTCAGAAGATGGAGAAATGGAAAGGACAAAGTAAAACAGAAGTGGAAGGACAGTATGAGAGGCCCTCAGTCATAGAGATGTGTGCAGTCTGGAGGGTGAAAGGCGTGTGTGGAGAATAAACTGGATTAGAGAGGCAATCTATATGGAGGAATGACTCGCCGTCAGTGATCTGTAACAGTAAGTTGAGTGATGGGCGCAAACAGAAACTTTCAAGACAGATTTGGTATACACTCCCATATACGACATTAGTGAGAGTATATGTGAGTGAATGATGTTACATTTTCCTGCTCTCGGGCGCCACTCTGATCAAGCAGGTAACGGGAAGCATGTATTGTACCAAGATCTTGTACTGTATCTGATACAGAATATACACTCGTACAATGCAGTCCACCAGTGCCATACGCTTCATCACAATACACATATACCGTAAACTCTTCAAATTATTTTCCATTTTAGCCTATATTTCAAACTTCTTTTACCTACGCTATACAACACTAATACACTAACGTAATTAAAACTACAACCACTGCACTACTCTATACGACACTATACTACATTACATTACACTACACTACACTGCACGCAAAAACCCTTCACAGTCTAAAACCACCCCACACACTTCACAACTCCTACCATCCTATCTCAGCATCACTCGTTCTCCCTCCCCCCCTCCGTCGTTACTCGCCCTCACAGTACCCACCACCTCATTACAGTCCACCCAGTCCACCCTCAAGGCCTCCACTTCGCCAGTACCAGTTCTTGCTTCACACACACACACACACACACACACACACACACACACACACACACACACCAAAAAGATCTTCACATCTTCCTCCGCCTACCAATTCTCTAAACCTCACTGGTATTAACATCTCACAGACTCCCTCTCCCCATTCACACTCAGCCCCTGCTTTCCTCTGTCCCTATGTCCACGGGCTCTCTAACTCCCTAAAATTAATCTTCTCTCCTCTCCTACTCCCTCCTTCCTTCTCTCAGCCTCTTGTCTCCTCCTCTGTCTTATGCATTTATTCCTCCATCTCTTTTCACCTGTCCCGTCCCTCCCTCTCTCTTCTCACCTGTCCCCCCCCTCTCCTCTCCCACATCCCCCTCCCCTCCTCTCTTCTCACACCTGTCTCCCCTTATCACGAGATCCCTTTCTTACGTTCCCCTCCCCCCCGCCTCTCTCTCTCTCTCTCTCTCTCTCTCTCTCTCTCTCTCTCTCTCTCTCTCACACACACAAGCTGATCTACAACCCTCTCATTTTAATCATATCTCACCCCCCTCCTTCCTTGTCATTTTCATACTCCCCTCTCTCTCAAATGATCACTCTCCTCTAACCCCACACACTCCTCTTCCTTCCTCCTCCACCTCCCCCTTCTAGTGTATTAACTCCCTCCCTCCCTCTTCCTCCCCACATTTTGAAGCCTTCTCCTCGTTTATACTCTTTCCCTTCCCCACCTCCCCATTCCCCCCACCGCTGTATCTCTCCCCTCCATACTTTTCACACCAACAATACCCTCCCTACCCCCACCCATTTTCTCCCCCCGACGCTTTTTGCCCCTCCCCCGTCGCCCCCACCCCTCAGGCGTAAGTCATTTCCTACGCTGAGATTACGCCCGGAATGTGGAGTGAGAGCCGCGGGGAAGCGTACACGTCGCACCGAATACGCCACACTATGAAGTGGCCTAATGTTCAGCTTAAGCGCATTTTTCGTCATTCGTACGCACTTTTTTCCTCTTTCGTACCGTGCGGAATGCGTAATGAGCGAAACTGGGAATCCCTCAACAGCCTAACCTGAAACACAGAAAGTATACCTGCCTACGCATGCATCATTTTCCCTATCTACACTGCATACCGTATAATTCAGGATCCAGAGATGTCCACTGACATAACAATTTATTTCTTGTTTCTACCATAAGTATTTTTCACAACATACAAAAACGCGCATACTCACCAAGATTAATTTTATGCTCTCAGAAAACACATACCACAAAGATTATTAACATTATTATGCTCTCAAGTGACGCATAATACAGTAAATCACGGGCTGAAAGTTAGCCAGAGTCACCCCTCCAAAAGAACCTGAAAGAAAATGAAAGCCAAGAAGAGCCTATATTATTTCGAGGTGGCTTGATAAAAATATATTTAAATGACAGAAAAAGACAGAGGTGTGTGTGTGTGTGTGTGTGTGTGTGTGTGTGTGTGTGTGTGTGTGTGTGTGTGTGTGTGTGTGTGTGTGTGTGTGTGTGTGTGTGTGTGTGTGTGTGTGTGTGACATACCTCCTCAGTATAAGTACATCTCAAAACTTAGACTCCACAATAATGATACGCATCTTACCTGCATTGCGTGCATGGAGAACGGCGAAGGAGTAATGACTATGAAAAGCTGAACACATTCCACAGGATCACCTTTTTAAACAACGTACTACTCACACTGATTGTATTGCGCAGTTGACCCTTGTGCGGTGTGGTGCGGTGAAGATCTGTCCGTTCTCCCCTTTGGGGCTAAGATGCGAATGAATGTGTTTGAATGGATGAGTAAATGGGGAGTGTGTCGTCCTGTCTCGGCTACCTCCCTTTCCTTGGGAGAAGCAGCCTAGGTATATAGATAGATAGATAGATAGACTACTCACACCTTCTGATGATTTGATTCAGTTTAGTATAAGCTTTTCGAATTAAAGAGGTTCCGGAAAGCGTTCATTTACACCAACACTAATAGCTTAAGACGACGAAGCTAAATAAACTAAAACAAATAATAATAAAAATAATAAGGAAGACATGCTACGGGAACCTCCAAAACCGACGAGAAAACTATAAACACTGAGGTGATTAGGTTGTAGGGAATGAATGGAGAATTAGAGACTGACTAGGAGAGTGTGAAGTTGGAAAAAGGAGGGAGATATGATGTGACAAGTATGTAAGGGTGGTGGTGTGTCGTGGGAAGGGGGGTCGTTACTGAGACGGAACAGGAACGCCTGCGAGTTCTTTATCGAGGCCACTCCTCACTGGAAGAGGCGTCAGGAGATACATACATAGGCAGGCAGACAGACACAGACAAACGGAAGGAGATACAAGGCTAGACGGACACAAACCCATCACACATACTGTACACATATACACACACACACACACACACACACACACACACACACACACACCACATTACTACTCTATATTGCACCTCACTTTCTCACATTTTACACACATCCAGTTACACCACATACTACCACACCCCATATTCCCGCACACACACATACTACCACACCTCGAATACCACTCACACATCACAACACCACACCAGACAACAACACTTCACACCACCACACCTCTCACTCTTGCACCTCCAACGTCCATATTTCACACCACCACACTACCGCACCACACACACACACACACACACACACACACACACATCTCCTACTCCCTACCACACACAACCCTGGCCAAAACCCCTATAATCTGTGCAGCACTGACGCGTATACGGGAGGTGAAATGTTAGAGGAAGGAGGATCAATATCAGCAAATGAAGGGTTTCTCATCCGGTAGTTGGAATCCGATTGTATTGTTATGGTTTCTGATCCTCTGAGAGTCGACTTATATGCTTTTATTTTCTCTTTCAACGCGGAGTCTATTTTTTTTTTTTTTTTTTTGTTTATGCAGAACGGAATAAGCAACAGGAAAGCCGGGAAAATAAATCTCCTCGAAATTCTGTAAATAATAATAATAATAATAATAATAATAATAATATCAGCCTCCATATTTAAAGGCCTACCGGTATCAATCACATCTATCTACTGTACTATCTCCTATCTTTACATTATCTAGGCTTATTCTACCTGTCAATCTATTTTTATCTACTTTCAAATGCCTAGGCCTACTGGCCTTATCAACCTTTACTTTCACGACTGTCTAACTGTTAATCTATCCACTGCCTCCTTATCTGACAGTCCGTATTTACCTACTTCTACATTGTTATCAGTATCTGCCTCCTCACCTACAGATATATCTCCTCTCCCTCCCTTCCTCTCTCTCTCTCTCTCTCTCTCTCTCTCTCTCTCTCTCTCTCTCTCTCTCTCATCCAACTACCGCCCCTATATAATACGCTTCTCTCACCCAATCTCCTTAACACTACTCAAGGCCTCTAAATATAAACCGTATATAATTTTATACATATTCTTGCTCAGTCCTAAATCTACAAGGTTACTAAAGCCAAACAGCTCAATGAAGCCAATTTAACTCTATTCTTGTTACCTCCAGACGATTTTCTTCAACTTACACAAGGCCTCTCGGAATGGAGGATTTATCGAAGGCTAATAATCCCCTCCCATCATCTCCGAAGCTGAGGGAAAGCGTCTGGAGATCGCAAGACTTCGTACGCTATCGTAATGAAGGGGTTGATTGTTCATGTACTATTTTTTCTGTTCTTACGTATTTGTTTATGAGTTATGTACTTTAAGTCTTTATTTCTCTGTGTCGTGAATTGCTCAGACGGAAAAATGAATCATATCTGTGTACTAGAATTCGTGATGGAAAAAAAATGTATATTCCTCTTTATTCTCAGTCGACCTTATCCAGCCTGACTACCACTTACCACGCACCTACCTACCACTTACTGTCTACCTACCTATTGCTTATTATCTACCTACCTACCACTTACATTCACCTACTTAACCTTGCCTCTATCCTAATCTTTCAGGTCATCTACCGTCATCTCCCCCACTCTCCACTCTCTAGTCATACTATACTAACCACCTAGACTCCACTTACCACCCACCTATCTACCACCTAACACCCACCTATCTACCACCTACCGCCCATATGACTATCACCAACCACTCACCTATCTACCACCTACCACCCACCTATTTGCCATCTACCACCCACCTACCAACTACCACCTACCACCCACCTATCTTCTCTTCTTATCTACTGTCTTGTCAAAACTCTACCACCCACCTACAGTACCTACCACTTATCATCCACGTACCTACCACTTACAACTACCTACCTACCGTTCATTAGCCACGTACTCGACCTTTCCCTCCTCAATCTTAGTCATCTCTCTCTCTCTCTCTCTCTCTCTCTCTCTCTCTCTCTCTCTCACACACACACACACACACACACGACCACCACCATTCATTAAACTTTTACTTACACCTACCAGCCCTGACCTCCTTGCGATACTTAAAATCACTTACGGTACTTATAAGCTCACACTTAACACTACTTTTAAGGATAACTATAATACACATCATAAATTTCTCCATACTATTCCATTTACTGTTAAAAATCATTACTGGATATTAAAGGATTATTAATGTAAGGGTCTCTCTCTCTCTGTCTCTCTGTCTCTGTCTCTCTCTCTCTCTCTCTCTCTATTCGTGTGTGTGTGTGTGTGTGTAAGAATCATGTCCAGTACGATGTCTACTTTTCTCTTGTAACAGGCAGACGAATCAGCTCAACAAAATCAACTGCTGTGACTTAAATATAATTCGAATAAGGTCGCTTATTTATCCCTTTATCTTAGTTCATATACGTAAACACTTCACCCCCCTATAAATATATATGAATAAATATAAATAAATGAATAAATAAAGCAAACAGTAACTTGATAATTACAAAATGGGTCATACCAATAATCAACTCTTTGGCGGAGACGGATAATCGAAGGGACAAAAAGCGTTTTAAGAAAAGAAGAATGCAGTCTACCCCTGTCTTTCTTGTTCCAGGAAAAAACAACCCGTAGTTACGAGAGGGAACTGGTCGTTAGTCTGTGCTTTAATTCGTCCCAGATCCCCCAAGATGCTAGAGTCTGAGATTTCTTGCCGTCACACTGTCTTATCAGCCGGAACACTCTTAAAAGCAGCTGCCAGGAGTCTCAGGCACCCCAAAGATAAGGCACTGGACGCTCTTACACACACACACACACACACACACACACACACACACACACACACACACACACACACACGAGATACCTAACTGGTGTCCGGGGGAAATAATGAAACAGTGACCTACGATACAAGAATAAGACGGAGAAAGAAAACTGATTTGACAGACGAAACGGAGCGATCTGAGGGGAAGGGAAGACGTGAGGTTAATTTATCTAGAAAATGAAAAATATTATCAGGTGTTAATCATACAAACGCACTCAAAAGGTACGGCACAGATGAGATATGAACAGGGGGAGGGCAGTGATAGGGGAGGAGGAGTGACTAGGGTGAAAGGTGATGGAGTACAAGAGGGAGGTGAAACAGGAGTAGGGGGAGTGAAAAGGTGGGAGGGGAGATGGGGGTTACAATGAAATGGGGATGGGGGGATGGGGGGGAGGCGGGAACGGGAAGGAAGGCTGTTTGGACGGAAGAGTTAAGGAAGGGGCAAGAGGGATTGCAATGGATGGGTAAGGGGAAGGGGCAGGAGGGTGATAGAGTGGAAAGGGGAAGGCGGCTTTGCGATGGATGGGTAGGGGGGAGGGGGAATGACAAAACGGTAGGGGGAAGGTGGGGGGAGGGGGGCTGACACGTGGCAGGATGAAACGGGAGTCATGTTACTGGTGGCGCTCCAACACAATCACGCCTACAGGATGCAATGTGTGTGTGTGTGTGTGTGTGTGTGTGTGTGTGTGTGTGTGTGTGTGTGTGTGTGTGTGTGTGTGTGTGTGTGTGTGTGTGTGTGTGTGAGAGAGAGAGAGAGAGAGAGAATAAGATGAAAAAAAAAATTGTCCTCTTTTCCTCCTGAAGCCTCTAACTACTGTATACACAAATAATTAAATGAAAAATGCATTCTAGAGCGATACGGAGGCTTCTTAGACGATGAGTAGGGAAAGGCGTCAGTGAAGAAAGGCGGAGAGATGAAAAAGAAAAAAGAAATTAAAAGAAACATACAGACAAGATAAAAAGGTGGAGGAGAGAAAGGGTGGTGGTGGTGGGGGTGGTGGAGGAGGAGGAGAGAAAGGGTGGAGGAGGAGTATGGAAGGGTGTCAGCAGAGAAGGAGAGGAGACAGAGGGAATAAAAGGGAGGCAGGTAAATCAAGTGTGGGGAGAAAGGGATGAAAGGGAAAGGCGATATATGAGCCGCAGTGACAAAAGAAGGGGGAGGAGGAGGGCGGTAGGAGGGGGTGCTGGAAGAAAGAAGGGGGAGACTAAGATATAGATACCGTAGATAAATAGGTCCTTTGTGGAGAGACGAGGTGCGGTGGCCAAGTGGTTAGAGAGGCTGTCTCTTGTCTGAAAAGTCGCTAGTTCGAAACCCGGCTCGATCAGAGAACAAATTAATGATAAAATGAAAGGGCAAGGTGGTATGTTAGATCTATCTGATACGGGGAGGATGAAAGAAGTAGGGCGTGTGGGGAAAAAGGATGATAGCAGAAATACATACAATTAAGGAAGACACAGTATATACACCTACATGCCAAAAATGAACAGAGAGAGAGAGAAATTCTGTTAAGCAGAGCAAAAAAAAAAAAAAAATATCGTAAGTCTGAACTCATGTAATATTGCAGATCACATAATACAACAGCAAAGTGTGTGTGTGTGTGTGTGTGTGTGTGTGTGTGTGTGTGTGTGTGTGTGTGTGTGTGTGTGTGTGTGTGTGTGTGTGTAACCCCAATACCTCCTGCATCCCTTTGTGTCCAACTAAGGGATCTGTCAAGTACGTCTGTCTCACTGTCTGTCTGCCTGTTTGTCTTTCTGTTCCACAATGGCTCTCTCTCTCTCTCTCTCTCTCTCTCTCTCTCTCTCTCTCTCTCTCTCGTCTTTCTTATCGTCTGATCTCTCTTCTTCCCTCCAACTTTCACCTCTTATCTCTCTTCCTCACGTTACTCGCTGTTTTTTTTTTTATCAATTTGTCTTTATTTCCTCAAACACCCATGTCACCTTCATTAAAAAAAAAAAAAAAAAAAAAATGACTACTATCCCTGGACGTTACCTACAATCCCCCCCTCTCTCTCTCTCTCTCTCTCTCTCTCTCTCTCTCTCTCTCCAGCCGCAGCCTCACTTTCAACTCTCAGATTTTCACCACTAAAGCATCTGATATTCCAGGATTATATTTCGTCCAAGCGTACTTTCCACTCGTCCTCTCGTCCCCATAGTCGTCCTCTGCCCCTGCCCACAACCACGTATTTCTAAAGCCCTCCTCAAATCGTCCCCTAATCCAAACACGTTGATTTCAAGCCGTACTGCCGGTAAAATTCACTCTCACGCTTGCCTCCAAAATCGTGCCTCTATCGCAGGGGTTACAGATCTGTGGCACAACCATTAAAAAAAAAAATTGTAGGCTACACAGGCTTTAACTAAGAGTCTTTGTATACACAGACTATATGCATAAGTAACATTTTAGTCTGACTACTATTCACATGCTGTTTCATGATATTCAGCTAAATGTACTATGACTTTCAGAAACTAGTGTCTTCTGTCAAAACCTACATAATGTACCACTCACTGCACTGTACCACGGGACCTTATCTGAAAGTACGACGTGAACTGAAACGGTTACCCATTTCTCCAGCAACAGGACTGCAATATGACTTGATCAGTAATAGCCTGATACGAATTTATTAGCCATTAAACTAACGGGAAGCTTCTTGACTGTCACCTGACAAGAAAGAAATGGGAATCAAGACTGAAAGGAACTGTTATCTTGCCCATCCTCTCTGTTTGCTTCTATTAACGGAACAGTGTACAGAATATATAGGAACTCTTTTAACCTTTATGGTGTTAATTAATTTATTCATGCAATATGCTAACATTCGACGAAGGATGCTCCTCAGATCAAACCCAGATTAGGTATCCAGGGATCTTAAAACGTTAAACCGCTCAGCCCGTGGACGTCATTTCTATTACTAATTCTTGTTGCCACCAGTCGATTTTACTCTGCTTAGCGGAGACTTTCAGAACTGCGAGCGTCAAGCAGTCTTACTTGATCGTTTTACCACTACAGCTGAATAAACTGATTGCATAAAGTCGCCTGGTGGTATTCGGTATTAAACGGAAAGAATCGTCCTCGAGCTGAACGTGTTTAAAGAAACTCCGCAAGGTTATCAAGTTGATCAATCAGGTGAGTTAAAGGGTAAAAATTATCACCCCATCACCCTCATTACGTAACGCCATATGGGAAAGGTGAAAATCCCTGTCTTCGCATTTACCACAGCCTCCCTCAATTCCTTAACCCTCTATCCACATTCCTCCCTCCATCGTCCCTCGTCATGTCTCCAAACACATCCCCTATTCCCTACTCGTTCTTTTAATCCTCATATCGCCACCTGTTTCTTCCAACCCATACCCTAGTACCCGCTGTACCCTGGACCCCTATCCTATATCCTATCCTGACGGGCCCCTAATATGATTGTTAACATGGATAAAACAGCAGGCATGGAATATTAGTAACAGCTACACGTACCGATAAATAAATAAAAACTCTATCTTTTCTAAATTTACCCATTATTCATTTAAAAATCGTCCGGGAACTCGTTCCAATCCCCCAAATCGGCCCGTCATGCTATAATCGTCACCTTTCTCTTCAGATTGTCCCTTGTTTCACAAAGTCGTCCCTGTCTATTCAAATTCGTCCATTTTTCCTTAAATTGTCCCTAAAAGTCGTACCCTATCCCCTGTAAATTCGTCCCTTGCTCCCTTAAATCGTCCCTCATCCCCAAAGTCCACAGGACAGTCCACACGGCTCGGGACAGCGGCATCAGATGGCGTGTTAGCAGCAGCCCCACGTAGATCTTGGCCCTGTGATAATATACACTGGGGACGGGGCAACGACGGGATGGCACCAGCAGGGGGTGGATTTGGATACCAATGTGGGGAGGGTGAATACGATCGTGGATAGGACTGTACAGAATAGGGAGGTCCCCTATGCCTGGTGACTTGGAATGTGGATGGGTGGGTAGGAATACTGATGAATTTTTAGGAATGTGGATGGGAATATCGACTGGGTGGAGAGAAATTTGGAAAGAAATATACGGTGCATAAAAGTACAAAACGGAGAATATAATGTGGTTATGGTGGACAGCTACGTGGATTCAGTGGTTAGGAATTTGGACAGGGATGGTGAAATGTTAGGTAGGCTATTCAATTTAATAACCATACCTTATCCACACGACATATGACCACAACCATCAATTTGACCTATTCTGTTCACCGCCCCAGTGTGTCCTGTCCTAACCACCATCCTATTCACAATCTTTCCCACCCCAGTCAAGCTGATCCTGTATGCACATCATAGCTTACATCCAATCCCTGTCAGCGCCTTCTACAGATGAAGCTGCTCTTTGTATATAAACAGTCTATTCAAGGACGTTGCTTCTATTGCAGAAAATCGTTTGGCGTTAGCTTGAATAAAAAGAAAAACTACTCTGTCGATACTGCCTAGATTAATAGAAAAATCTTTGTGCTGAGGGGATTAATGAAGACATTTACACCTCTTCAGATCGAGAACACCTTGTTTACATTTGTATGGGAAACGTCACTCGATTTTTAACAAGGGACTTGCCTTGGGGTGAATGGCTTCAAAAGGACAGAATGGCCGTAAGTTATGGTGTGCATACAGAGACACCTTGACTGGGGTGGGTAAGAATGTGAATAGGATGGCAGTCCGGACAGAGGAGAGGCTGCTCAACAGAGGTGCAGTAGGCCAGAGCAGGTCGTGGGCTGGTGGTTAGGACACAGGATAACGAACAGAGATAGGATAGGGTGGAGTGGAAAGTGGACAGGGTGGTGGTCAGAATTAAGGATACACTGTTATCACAAGTATGGTAGTGTATGATAGGCTGCAATTAGGACAGATTGGTTAGGAGGGAGGACAGGCTGGTGAAGACAGGTAGGGTAAGGTAGGTCAGAATACGGATAGGGTGGTGGATAGGTCTGAGGTCATAATGGCGAATATCGGTAAGTCAGGTCGCCATGTGAACAGGATGATTGTTTGGACTGAGGACAGGCTGGTTGAGAAGAACAGGGTGGGTGGGAGAGGGATGTGATCGTTTGTCACGGGGTGAAGGGGCAGTCAGGAGGTTATACTGGATGATGGCGAAGCAAAATGAACAGCCTAATAATTAACCGCGTCTTCTTTTCACCGCGCAGTGAACTGTTCAAATGGAAGAATAATACCTTCATATGGAAATGCACAGTTGTATCCATTTCCATATATAATTCCTTCATTATAACTAAAAGTGTTGTGGTACTGCAGGAATAAATTTACCACCACCGCAGAGGATGGGTCAAGTGGTTAAAATAATACTAAGAATACAGAGTCAGACACGAATGTTTGCCTTCCTGGTGACGCACTTTTTGCACTTCATCCTTGTTACCTCCACACGACTTAATTCAGGCCAGTGATAATCTGTCACGAATGATTTAATTAAAGCTAAATCTAACCCCTCCAGTGCGAAAAATCTCCCCTAAGCAAAGTAAAATCGTCTGGAAGTAAGAATAATTACAATATAAATGGCGTTCTCAGACTGAAGGGGTTAAAGAGCTGATAACGAAGAGGGCAGAGGCACTGCTTAGTTTCTATGTATGATAATGGGGCTCGTGTGATTAGATACAGGCCAATACAAGAGATAACACTGATGGTTACAAGAAGCCAGGGAGCAAAGTGCAGGACAAATCGGCGCAAAACAAATCCCTTTAATTACAGGTGTGCAATTCAGGGAACAAATGATTATGTACAGTATGTCGGTATTATATATCTGTCAAATTTATAGTAGCCTACGGGAACTACATAGCGGACCATTTAGAGTACTTTATAGTGCTCTTAAATCTCGTGTGTTGCAAGGACGGCTCAGCGTTAGCAGTGTCTACCCAAAGTCATTTTTGACTTCCCATAATCCTTTTCAAGCTTTAAGGGGTACGTCATTGTACGTCCTTTGACTGAAAAGCTAATAAAAAAATCCCATAAGGCAGCCAGAACACCTCCGTCCCTCATAAAAGCAGACTGAGGCGCCCCCGCAATCAACGAGATCTGAGAGCGCTATACTCGCACCAACCTGTATATCAACTACAGGTGCGGGCAGAAGGGAGTCACGGGATCGGGGAAAATACACAAAGACAGCATTACAGTTACAGAGAGGTGGACAGGCGGGGCAGGTCAGGGCAGGGGTAGGGTAACGGTACAGAGGGTAGTGCTGAGTGCCCAAAGCCTAAGTCATGCACACACAGACACACACTTCCTCTCACTGTAACCTCAAAGCCCTTTTACCTGTGGAACATGACGCATATTTGTAGGTGAGGCACGTGCTTACTCATACTTCTTGCTCATGTTTAAACCTCTTTACTGTAATGGCGTCTTTTATATTGTACTTTTGCTAACTTCAGGTGACTTATTCAGTTCTGTGTAGATTTTCCGAACTGACGGGGTTACGTATCGCCTTCCCTAGCCACCCTACAGATATCTATTGGTTCTCCAGTCTTCACTAACAAATTCAGTACAATATAAAATAAGCTGAACACGGTATAAAACAGACAGAAGTGGTGTGATAATTCGTGACTACTATTGGAAAGTTTCACTCTTTAAGACTACTGCAGCTTTACCGAATATATGTTTGCATTATAAAGCTAGAAAGAGTTTAGGCTTGTCAGCTGTTCACACGAAACCGGTATCAAAACTAGCTCAATTCATCCTTGTTTCGTAAATGTAACAGCTAAAATCAAGCCAGAAATCCTTGAACAATATTATACCAGTGCCGCTACTAATCTACAACCGTACTTACAAACCAGTCCTGGGTAGCACTAGGGGTTCTGCAGTCTCCTTACCTGTAAAAAGAAAAAAAACAGGCAAAGATTATTACCGTGTTATAATTTTGTCAGTAGTTTCATCACAAAGAGAGAGAGAGAGAGAGAGAGAGAGAGAGAGAGAGAGAGAGGGTTAAATATCGCATTCAAAGCATCAAACTTATTAGCTACACAAGGCTATATATTTTCCTCACTTCAGAACCGTTCACATTTAGTTGATGATATTTTCCACATATTTCGTGCACTTGAAATTAAGGAACAATCCTCTCATCATATAATCAATGTATTTCACTTACCGTATAATATGAACCACCTTATCGTTCATCAAAATTTAATCGCATCATTTTTTCAAGTCAGCAGGAAGATCGCCACTAATGTTCATCACCATCTTTCGTAACTTTTATCCTATAGGCAGACAGGTAGACAGACAGACAGGCAGAAAAGGGAGAGGTGGTGAGACAAAACTAGAAAATGAGAATGAGTGACAGACAGCCAAACAGACATTCATTAAGGTAAGCAGGCACGCAGGCAGACAACCATACATACAGGCAGGCAGGCAGACAGACAGACAATACAAACAGACGGGTGTAAACATAATCCATCCATCTCCAGTGACACAGCTACGGCAAGACGACAGAGAACAGCTTTTTATACTATTTGTTTACCCCTTCAGCCACCCTCCCAACAAAAAAAAAAAATAATAATAAAAAAAACTCATTACTATATTTTTGCTGCCAACAGACGATTTTAGTAAACCCAGAAAGACCCTGTAGTAGCGAAGGGACAGCTGAAGGCAATACAGAACATCTCCATTACAAAGACTCTTGCGAACTAATTATAATCGTCAGAAAATAGCACTACAGAAAGAAAAAAACATGTCCTTGTAGTGATGCAGTTAAATGTGAAACGAAACTATCGATTCATCAACTAACATCCTCACAATTTCATCCAAAAATTAATCCAAACCTGGTGTCTTCACGCCGAGGTTTACCACACAGAATGCACGCAACTGTCACACTTCAGAAGACAGTGACATCAGTGCTCTCTCTCTCTCTCTCTCTCGTGTGTGTGTGTGTGTGTGTGTGTGTGTGTGTGTGTGTGTGTGTGTGTGTGTGTGTGTGTGTGTGTGTGTGTGTGTGTGTGTGTGTGTGTGTGTGTGTGTGTGTGTGTGTGTGTGTGTGTGTGTGTGTGTGTGTGTGTGTACCCCTGACTCAGCACCCCCACTACAAAAACAGGGAAAAAGCTGGTCCGTTTACACACAGTCCGCGCCGCTAAGTAAACTACTCTCCTTTACTATCCCTCCTTTGAACTTTATTCCGGCTACCTGCACATGATTTTATATGCAGATGTTGGATATAGCTTTGATCACCTCTCCCATTGACGTTAAATATGTTCTTCTTTACCATACCTCCTTTACTTCCATTCTTACAGCCTCCAGACGATTTTATTCAGCTTGGGAGGAACCGAACAAGAGGGGTTAAATCAAGCTACTCTCTCTTTACTATTCATCTTAAGTTTATTCCTGCTACCTCCAGACGGTTTTATTTTTCTTTGGAGGGCTTACTGAACTGGAAGGCCTACAAACAGACATCAATAATCCCTTCAAATACGAGATCTTCATTACTGTACGGGTTACCTTCATCTTTTCAGTGCGACGACGCCCCTTCCGAGTCCAATTTTTGTTTACCTTCAGACAAATTTACTCGCCACAGAAAGTCAATATTTTTTTACGAGTTCAATTTCGCTACCTCCAGGCGATTTTATTTAGCGACGGCAGTCAAGGGGTTACCATTAAAAGCATCACCATTAACCCCAAGATTTAGACGAACCTACCCCCTCAGCTGGCTATGCCTCGTCTGGGGCCGGCACGGATGAATTATGCACATAATATCCTGAGGCTCCACGGGTTAATTTAGTCCTATTATTACCAGGTCATTTTCTTTTTATTCCTGCTACCACCAGACGCAAATGCTCACCTTAAAATCTTCCTTCAAGAAATCAGTACCTCCGTAAAATCCATAAAGTTAATAAATCTGTAGGCTACCTCCATTAAATTCCTCCCTCGTTAAATCCCTACTCCATGAAATTTGTCCCCAATGAAGCGAGCACCCCCATAATGGCCACCCCCTCCCCCAGCCACCAGCAGCGGCACAACTCGTCAGCGGGAACAATGAATAGGATAAACGGGGCTCTTAGCTTCCCTTAGTGCCAGCTTCCGCAACACGTCACTACACAATGGTGGGGGAGGGGGAAGGGGAGAGGGAAGTAAGGGAGAAGATGGGAGGGGAAGGGAGGGAGCGGAGTAGTGATGGAAGAGGGAGAGGAAGGGCATACAGTAGAAGGGAAGGAATGGGGAGGGAGAAAGGAGGAAGGATAGATATGAATGGAAGAGATGGAAAACGGTAAGCGAGGGTGAGAGAGGGAGGGAAGGGAGACTGACAGGAAAAGGAAAGAAGGAAAAGTGGGAAGGGGAGGGACCCTGACGTACGTGGAAGGAAGTGGGGACGGAGAGGGAGCAATTGGAAAGGGGAGGGAGAGTGAGGGACTGCGAGAGGGGAAAGGGGAAGGTAAAGGGGAAGGGAGGGAATGAGAAGAGGGGAGGGGAAAGGGGAGGGGTGTCACTTCCCACACGCCAACAGTTAGCAGGATTTATAATATTACCTGCAGTGGGGGTGGTACTTCCGGTTTTTGTGGTGGGTTTAGCTTGTTTTAACAGTGGATTAGAGAGAGAGAGAGAGAGAGAGAGAGAGAGAGAGTGACAGGTGCACTGGGAAGAATAATTACCTGTGTGGGCCTGACGTAAAAGACAGATGTTGTGTGGAGTACGTGTGTGTGTGTGTGTGTGTGTGTGTGTGTGTGTGTGTGTGTGTGTGTGTGTGTGTGTGTGTGTGTGTGTGTGTGTGTGTGTGTGTAAAAGTGAGTGAGTGGGAGTGTGTGTTGTGTGGGGGGTGTGAGAATGAAAGCCAGCTCTATCAGTCTCAGGTAGAAGGTGAATGGACTCTTCAGCTAACAAACAATGGCATCAGAATCCACATAACAGTATCAGACGTGCTAGAACAGAACGTCTCTCTCTCTCTCTCTCTCTCTCTTCTAAAATTACCTATATCCTTTCTCTCTTTCCCTTCCTTCCTCCCTTTTCTCTTCCCTTCCTCAGCCTTCTTTATTCCTTCCACTCTTACCTCCCTACTCTCTCCTTCCGTTATCTTCTTTCAATTTCCTTCTCTCTACTCCCCCAATTTCCTCCCTTACTACCCTCTTACCCCTTCCCTCTACAGTCCATTTTCCTTCTCTTATCCTTTTCTCTTCATTCTTTCCCCCCTCTATCGTCCCTACCCTCTCTCTCTTTTCTTTCCCACTCTCCTCTCCTCCACTCTTTATCTTCATTTTTTCTCTCCTCCTCCTCCTCACTATTTCTTTCTCCTCTCCATCACTCATCACTTTCTTTCCCAGTTCCTTACCTCCTTCATTACCTGAGCTTCATTCCTTCCTATCCTCTTTTCTATACCTTTCTTTTTTTTCCTCCTCTCCCCTCCTCTTTCTTCTCTCTTCTTTCGCTTCTCGATCACCCATCTTTTTCCACTTCCTCCCCTCCTTCATTTCCTGTGCCTCTCTCTCTCTCTCTCTCTCTCTCTCTCTCTCTCTCTCTCTCTCTTCCCGAGAATAAGGTTTCCTACTCCGCCACTTCCGCTCTCTCACCCCCCTCCATCTCCACCCCCTGGCCACACACACACACACACACACACACACACACACACACACACACTCTCTCTCTCTCTCTCTCTCTCTCTCTCTCTCTCTCTCTCTCACCATCGCTGTCAAATCAGTGTCCTCAAAACTGGATAATTGACACGAGTCGAACAAGTCGCCCACTGAGATCAAATTAACGCACTGCAGCCTGGCATATATGTTACTGCCTATTTTTAGATGAAGACAGCTGAGCACAAATTAGATAACTAAAATTGGAAAGACCAAAGACCCCATTCTCTCATCGTAATAACAGCCCACCCATTATTATTAGTGTGTTGCAAGCAGCCTCACAGCCATTACACTAAGCATGGCGGTGGGTGGTAAGACGTAGCTGTGAGTAGTATTTCCTTTACGCTGTCTGGAAACCTCATGGGATTCTGATTAGTCTAATTTTTCCATAATCAAGTGGGTTTATCAGCTCATGAACCCCAGACACGAAATAGCAGTACGGACAATAACTTTATCTTGGATGTTCTTTTAACTCATATTCCCAAAAGAAATAAGTTCTGACTGCATCTGGTTTCACTAA